>NC_053491.1:35257884-35571634 GCF_905171775.1 Rana temporaria | reverse complement strand
AAAGTCCACTTCAAGATGTAGCTTAAAGTCATATGATCAACACGCAGTAGACCATGGGTCTTCAAACTACGGCCCTCCAGTTGTTCAGGAACTACAATTCCCATCATGCCTAGTCATGTCTGTGAATGTCAGAGTTTTACAATGCCTCATGGGATGTGAAGTTCCGCAACAGCTGGAGGGCCGTAGTTTGAGGATCTCTGAAATAGGCTGTTCAGATACCCGTAGTAACATCAAAACTTCCAAAGAGAAAATGGATGGATACTCTTACCAGATGTAGTGGACACACATACCAGCGGAAGTGGGTCAGTCAGGCTCAGAACAACCGATTCCTTGGGCTCTAAGACTGTGCAGGGGAGAACCAGATTCGGACCAGGTGAGAAGTCAATGGAGCCAATGGTTACAGGTAAAGATGTTCTTATCCCGAATGAAAAAGTGGTAAAAAGAAAAAAGAGCTCCATATGGTGCAGGTCAAACATGAGGGGTTTATTAAAAAAAATACATGCATCAGAGTCAAGATGTATAAAAAGTGATCACTAACATGTACAAAGCAATGTGGGAAGCAATAAAATGCAGGCCCGATGCGTTTCGTCTCAATAGGACTTCTACTGGGGCAGCAAGGTGCCTACCCTGCCGCATCCACACAAGCACTCATTTCAACTGAATTGGGAAAATGTTGCAGTACTGAAGGGGGTTCCATCATCCAATCTTGTGCAAACAAAAGTGCTGTATTTTTTCCCTTGCACCTGATTGGGTATCTATGGTAAATTGAAACATTGCCTCATTTACTAAGCTCTGGAGCAACTGCACTTGTAAGTGCCAGTCTATTTGCCTTTAATAAATCAACCCCATAGTTAACTATGGAAAGGAACTTTTTCTTTTTTTCAAACGGGAGTTTTAATCTTACATCCTACATAAAAAAATATTTTTTCACTTTTTTCTTTGCATTTCTCAATTTTACTTTTTAATCAAGAATAAAAAGTTGAAAATGAAAAGTTCCCTAATAAAGTGCCATTTTTTTTCAATTTGCTTTTTAAAATAAATATATACATATATTTTCCAAAAAATATTTTTCCTACAAGCAGAAAGCAGTGAGAATTCTGTAAAATCTTATAACATTGTCAGTACAATATACGGTAGCTTCTTCGTAACCAACCCCCTTAGAGAAGGAAAAACCTGTGGACATATTTTATAACAGAAATGTGTAAAATATGAATCCACTCAAAGCGTATAAAGGGGAAACGTTCAGGACCAACATGATGTATTGTGTTAACTTATGGTAGTGCTGCCAGAGCCATAATTAAGAGCCACTGGAACTAAATTCAAACTGCCTGCCCTCATATTTCCTATAAAACACTACTGGCCTCATCTGGTAAAAGAGTTATTAATTCTAATGTGCTAATTCTGAACTCCAAACCAATTAAAATTAATGTTACTGAAGTCAGACCAGTACAGAAAAAAAAATCTGATTGATTGCTATATGTTAACCACTTCAGCTTCGGAAGAATTTACCCCGTTCCTGACCAGAGCACTTTTTGTGAAACGACACTGTGTTGCTTTAACTGACAATTGTGCGGTCGTGCGACGTTGTACCCAAACAAAATTGACATCCTTTTTTCCCCACAAATAGAGCTTTATTTTGGTGGTATTTGATCACCTCTGCGGTTTTTATTTTTTGCGCTATAAACAAAAAAAGAGCGACAATTTTGAAAAAAAAAAGCAACGTTGGGGCAGATTCAGGTACGACGGCGCAGCGTATTGTATTTACGCTACGCCGACGCAACTTACAGGAGCAAGTGCAGTATTCACAAAGCACTTGCTCCGTAGGTTGCGGCGGCGTAGCGTAAATGGGGCCGGCGTAAGCCCGCGTAATTCAAATGTGGAAGGGGGGCGTGTTTTATGCTAATGTGTTATGACCTGACGTGATTGACGTGTTTTACGAACGGCGCATGCGCCGTCCGTGTACATATCCCAGTGTGCATTGCTCTCAAGTACGTCGCAACAACGTATTGGTTTTGACGTAAATTACGTCCAGCCCTATTCGCGAACGACTTACGTAAATGACGCAAAAAATTCAAATTTCGAAGCGGGAATGACGTCCATACTTAACATTGGCTGCGCCACCTAATAGCAGGAGCAACGTTACGCCGAAAAAGCCTTACGCAAACGACATAAAAATCTACCGCCGGGCACACGTACGTTTGTGAATCGGCGTAACTAGGTAATTTGCATACTCTACGCCTGAAAACGACGGGAGCACCACCTAGCGGCCAGCGTGAGAATGCACCCTAAGATACGACGGCGTAAGAGACTTATGCCAGTCGTATCTTAGGCTAATGTCGGCGTATCTTGCTTTCTGAATACAGAAAGAAGATACGCCGGCGCAGATTTGAATTTACGCGGCGTATCTATAGATACGCCGGCGTAAATTCGCTCTGAATCTAGCCCATTTTTTACTTTTTGCTATAATAAATATCCCCTCCCCAAAAAAAATATTTTTTTTTTCCTCAGTTTAGGCCGATAAGTATTCTTCAACATATTTTTGGTAAAAAAAATGCAATAAGCGTATATTAAATTGTTAGCGCAAAAGTTATAGAGTCTACAAAATAGGGGACAGATTTAAGGCATTTTTTTTATTATTTTTTTCTTAGCAGTAATGGCGACGATTTTTATCGTGACTGCAACATTATGGGACACTTTGACACTATTTTGGCACCATTGTTATTTATACAGCGATCAGTGCTATACAAATGCACTGTTTACTGTTTAAATGACACTGGCAGGGAAAGGGGTAAGAACTAGGGGGCGATCAAGGGGTTAAGTGTGTCCTAGGGAGTGATTTTAACTGTGGGAGGGATGGTCTCACTAGAACATGACAGTGATCACTGCTCCCGATGACAGGGAGCAGTAGATCCCTGTCATGTCACTAGGCAGACCAGGGAAATGCCTTGTTTACATAGGCATCTCCCTGTTCTGCAGCTCCGTGACACGATCACGGGACACCGGTGGACATCGTGTCCACGGGACCTTTTTTAACCACTTACGGACCGGCCGCCGCAGGAATACGTTGGCTGTTTGAAGAGGAATACCGTTGTTATGGTAGCAGCTAGCTACCATAACTCCGATATCCTGTTCTTCAGCGGGCGGTCCGCTACAAGATAAAAGTTGTCTCTGTGTCGGATTCGCTGCATAATTACTTTTATCGGCAGCGGGAGAGGCCCCCCTCCCTCTGCTCTCTGGTGCCCTCCACCGCTTACCGGATCCGCCGGCAGCGGCGGAGACGATCGCATCTGTCCCCTGCCTGTGTATGCAGACGAATGAGGGGAAGATGGCCCCCACCCATCTCCATATCACTCCAGGGTGGAAGCAACATCAAAACTTCAAAAAGTAGGGTGACCAGACATCCCCAGTTTCAGGGGACAGTCCCCGGATTAAGGACACTGTCCCCGGACCAAGTCTGTCCCGGTTTTGTCCCCGGATTGGAATTGAACAGGGGCTGGGGGAATTTTAGACAGTTGGTGCACAATAAAAAAAAAATCTGAATTACACACCCCCGCTGCGCCGCTCCTACTAGCTATTTTTTTCCATTATCTGTGCCCCTTTCTGATGACCATGTGCTGGTTGGAGCGGAGGGAATATTTCTTAAGTTTTGGGTGCATGTCCATTCATCTCCACTCGCATGTCCTTCTACCTTGGCTCAAGTCCCGGCCAGCCGCCTGCCTGCTTATCTCCTTGCCTTCCCTGGCGGAGTGATTTTACTCTGCTCCCCACCCAGTAGTACCCGGGGGCCCGGAGAGTAAGACTTGGCAGGATGTGAGGCGGGCGGTGGCGGCAAAAGGGCAGAGAGTTGCTGATTCCTGCCATTACAAGTAAAAAAAATATAATATGTCCCCGGATTTCATTTAAAAAATCTGGTCACCTGTATCTTAAAGGGACATTTTTTTTTTTTTTGAATAGCATCATTTTTTTTCTATTGCATTTTAGTCCAAATATGAGATATGAGGTCTTTTTGACCCCAGATCTCATATTTAAGAGGACCTGTCATGCTTTTTTCTATTAAAAGGGATGTTTACATTCCTTTTAATAGGAATAAAAGTGATCCCAATTAAAAAAAAAAAAAATGTGTAAAAATAAATAAAATAATGTAAAATAAATAAGAAAAAAAATTAAAGCGCCCTGTCCCGACGTGCTCGCGTGCAGAAGTAAACGCATATGTGAGCAGCGCTCGCATACGAAAACAGTGGGAACTTTTCCATTTTGAAACTAGCTTCGGAGTGTTCAGCCTTGTTGACTCCCATTCATGTGTTTTTCCATATTATATATCATTCTTTCCTACACAGGTTGGCCGGCATAGGTTGGCGGGGTCACTTTTAACCACTTAAGGACCGCCCCCTGCACATATACGTCAGAAGAATGGCATGGCTGGGCACATGTATGTACAGGTACGTCCTGTACATGTACCCAGCCGTGGGCCGCGGGCGCGCGCACGCGGCACGCGCCCGCGACCCAGTCCAAAGCTCCGGGACCGGGACCGTGGGACCCGCGGACCCGATCGCCGCTGGGGTCCCGCGATCGGTCCCCGGAGCTGAAGAACGGGGAGAGCCGCGTGTAAACACGGCTTTCCCGTTCTTCACTGTGGCGGGTGCATCGATTGTGTCATCCCTTTTATAGGGAGACACAATAGATGATGTCACTCCTACAGCCACACCCCCTACAGTTGTAAACACACACTAGGTGAAACATAACTCCTTGAGCGTCCCCTGTGGTTAACTCCCAAACTGCAACTGTCATTTCCACAGAAAACAATGCATTTTAAATGCATTTTTTGCTGTGAAAATGACAATGGTCCCAAAAATGTGTCAAAATTGTCCGAAGTGTCCACCATAATGTCGCAGTCACGAAAAAAATCGCTGATCGCCGCCATTAGTAGTAAAAAAAAAAAAAAAATGCAATAAAACTATCCCCTATTTTGTAAACGCTATAGATTTTGCGCAAACCAACCGATAAACGCTTATTGCGATTTTTTTTACCAAAAAAACATTTCATATGTAGAAGAATACGTATCGGCCTAAACTGAGGAAAATTGTTTTTTTTTATATATTTTTGGGGGATATTTATTATAGCAAAAAGTTAAAAATATAGATTTTCAAAATTGTCGCTTTATTTTTGTTTATAGCGCAAAAAATAAAAACCGCAGAGGTGATCAAATACCACCAAAAGAAAGCTCTATTTGTGGGAAAAAAAGGACGCCAATTTTGTTTGGGAGCCACGTCGCACGATCGTGTAATTGTCAGTTAAAGCGACGCAGTGCCGAATCGCAAAAAGGAGCAAGGTCCTTTAGCTGCATTTTGGTCCGGGTCTTAAGTGGTTAAGACTGGTTAGGTTTAGCCTGGAATTCTACGTAAATAATTTCTCATAGGGTGTGTACTGCGGAGTTCTCGTTATTTATCCGATATTCAGTATGTCTCCCCTAAAACTCAAGAATGAAGAAAACAGCACACCATCTCTGAATTAAAAAAATGATCGCCTGGAGGCATCAAGAGACGTTCCCTTTCAGAAGTCACACGTAAGCCAGTAACAGGACAAGTTCATGGGAATCCAATTAGCTTTAAACTGTCACTTTCTGATTTACATGAGTTCTATGAAGTCACAAAGTTCTTACTTAATGAGTACATTATACTTATCTGTAACCAAGCAAATGGAGATGTTTATCCTTTGTGTATACACGGGTTCAGAGTGATGTTATTACACCTTCTAAATCCTGTCAACTTAATAAGAAAATAACATAAGTACTTATTGAACTCCCGGCGTCCTGGAGACATTCCAGTCATACATTGTACAATGTCAACTAGGCTGAGTGCTTTATTATATGAAATATTTTACCACTATGCTGTCACACATTCCAAACACCCTGCAATGATAATTATATATATGCCTACCGACATGTCCATGAGGAGCACAATAAGATCGGGATTCAATGAAATATTGCAAACAAAATACCTTTCTATACTTATATCTACCTTGCAAGTGCAGTAATACAACATCAGAACCAGCAGAAGATGCATTCTGATTGGTGCTATTGGTAGATGCATTTAGAAGTTAGCACTCTACTCCTTGAACATGAAAACATTAACCACCTCAGCCCCGGAAGAATTTACCCCCTTCCTAACCAGAGCACTTTTGGTCGGGCGATGTGGCACCCAAACAAAATTGACGTCCTTTTTCCCCAACAAATAGAGCTTTCTTTTGGTGGTATTTGATCACCTCTGCAGTTTTAATTTTTTTGCGCTATAAACAAAGAAACAAAGAGTGACAATTTTGAAAAAAAAAAATTTTTTTTACTTGGGGACATCATCTCCCCTGGGGATAGGAACCCCATCTCACCTGGGGACAGGGACCCTAACTCAGCTGTGGATGGGATCCCTTCTCACCTAGCACCCCATCTTCCCTGGGCACCAGGACCCCATCTCCCCTAAGGACAGGAACCCCATCTCCAGACCATATTGGCTGGCAGGGCTGTTTCAGCCACCCTGGGTGCCAGGAGGGGGGAGGGGGCAGTAAAATCCAAAGAAAAGATCAATTCCTTTATATGCAGCCGTCCCTGCCGCTCCTCCTATCCAGCTTTATTCCTCTGTCCCCCGTGTGCTCTCCACCCCCTGGGTGACCCCCTCGGATTTGTCAGGATAGGGAATGTGGAATGGGCTGGTACATTTTCGTGCCCCTTCTTTTTCTGAATGGAGAGTCAGTGATCTGTGCCGAGTCCATTCATAACTGTGGCATAGTAAACTGTGTTTTCTGTGCTTCAGTTTAGGAATTGACTGGAAGTTCTGTACAGAGCTGGAGATTGAGGGACGTGTCATCAGTCTCCTTCTCTGTCTCAAACTTGCACAGCCCCTTCTCTTCTATGTCTTCTATGAGGCCGAGTTCAAGGCTTCATAGAAGAAGCCGATCGGCGGGTGTTGAGTAATCAATGTCCGCCGGCAACTGGTCATCGGGGAGAAAGACAGAACTGTGATCGGCCTATGTACACAAGGCAGGTCGTCATTCTGACAGGGGGGAAGGGATGAAGTTTGTGTCCCTGCAAAGCAGGGAAAAAAATTCAGTCTCTTCCCCTAGTAAGAGTACCTCACACAGTATAGTTAAACACTGGCTAGACACACATTTAACCCTTTGATTACTCTTGATGCTTAACCCCTTCCCAGCGAGTGTCTTTAGTACAGTGACAGTGCATATTTTTAGCACTGATCCCTGTATTAGTGTCACTGGTTCCCAAAAGTGTCAGTTAGTGTTAGAATATCCACCACAATACCGCAGTCCCGCAGTAAAAAAAAAAAAAAAACACAAATAAAAATATGTCATAGTTTGTGGACGCTATAACTTTTACCAATCATTATACACTTATTGGGATTTTTTACCAAAAACATGTAGCAGAATACATGTTGGCCTAAATTTATGAAGAAATTCTATTTTTTTTCAATTTTTTTTATTGAATATGTTTTATAGCAGAGAGTAAAAAATTTATTTTTTTTCGAAATTGTATGTCTTTTTTGTTTATAGCGCAAAAAATTCAAAACGTAGAGTTGATCAAAAACCACCAAAAGAAAGCTCTATCTGTGGGAAAAAAATAAATGTTATTTGGGTACAGCGTCTCACGACCGCGCAATTGTCAGAGTAATGCAGTGCCATATCGCAAAAAATGCCCTGGTCATGAAGGAGGGGGTAAATCTTCTGGAAGTCAATGCTGAGTGCCCCATGGCAAGCCCCTTGGTATAAGGGGGCACTTGTGTGGTGCTTGCTCCCAATCGCCGCTCTGTGTGTCCATAAGCCCCTCCCCGGCTCCTTTGACATTGGCTGTGATTGACAGCAGCGGGAGCCAATGGGGAGGGAGAGAGCTGATCAGGCTCAGGTACATATAGGGGAGGGGGGGCTGCATGCCAAAGCAGTAAGCTAAAAAAAAATCAACTTTGTAAATACTATGATTTAGAAGAAAGAGAGGATGGGACTTTTAAGGTGCCAAAATATAAATACAACAGGGTATAAAAAATATCAAAATGTATTTAACCACTTGACAACTGGGCACTTAAACCCACTTAATAACCAGACCAATTTTCAGCTTTCGGTGCTCTCACATTTTGAATGACAATAACTCAGTCATACAACACTGTAACCAAATTAAACTTTTGTCCTTTTTTCCCCACAAATAGAGCTTTCTTTTGGTGGTATTTGATCACCTCTGCGGTTTTTCTTTTTTTCGCTATAAATGAAAAAATAACAAAAATTTGGTAAAAAAATGAATTTTTCTTTATTTCTATTATAACATTTTGCAAAAAAGTAATTTTTCTTCATAAATTTGGCCTAAAATGTATACTGCTACATATCTTTGGTGGACACAGGTGGCACTGGTGGGCACAGGCAGCACTGGTGGGCACAGGCGGCACTGATGTGGCACTGGTGTGCACTGGTGTGGCTCTGGTGGGCACAGGCAGCACTGGTGGGCACAGATGGCACTGGTGGGCACAGATGGCACTGGTGGGGCACAGGGGGCACTGATGTGGCGCAGATGAGCACTGATTGGCACTGATGGGCACAGGCGGCACTGATGGGTACAGGTGGCACTGTTGTGACACTGGTGTGCACTGGTGGGGCACAGATGGCACTGGTGGGGCACAGATGGGGCACATATAGAGCAGAGATGTGACAAATGGGGCACTATTGGGCACTGCTGGGCACTTCTAGGCACTCAAAAGCACTTACGTTTGTCTCTTATCTCTCTCCTCTTCTCTCACGCTGCATCGGTGTGAGGAGAGGAGAGAGATGACCTGAAAACAGGGATGGACTGGCCATTGGGACTACAGGGAGTTTCCCGGTGGGCCGATGGCTCAGTGGGCCGGCTTCAGTGACAGCGGACTGCCGCCCCCCTCCACTCCTCTCTCTCTCCCTCCCCGCAGCGCTCACCTGGGGGGGGACAAAGAATCAGGGGGAGAACGACAGAGGAGCATGGGGGGAGGGGACAGACAGCTGACTCAACAGCTATGGCCTGGGAGTTTCTCACTCCTGCCTAATCTTGTCCCATAAGGGGGGGCACCGAACTGATTCTTTGCCCTGGGTGAAATAATATCTAGCTTCCCCACTGGTACTGCCTATAAGAGTACCAGCCGTTCTACTCTAATAAAGTAGAACAGCTAATGAAGGGGGAGAGGGGGCTTGGGTGGCCGTGGGGGGGGTGCGGGAGTTGTTCGGCCGCCATGGGAGAGACCTGTCAAAGTGGGCCAGTCTGGATGAAGTCCAGGGCCAAATTACTGTCCCAGTCCAAACCTGCCTGAAAATGACCCATGTGTAATGTTTGTTTACATTTGTGATCGCGCCGTCATTGGACGGCGCGATTACATGGTAAAGAGCCGCTTTCATTGGCCCTTTACCGCGATCATTGTTGCTGCGGGTCCCGTGGACCCGGCGAGCACCGATGATCCCGTGTGTGAGCCCGCTCGGGCACACGGGAACGATTCTCGTGGAGGACGTCCATGGACGTCCTCCCAGAGTTAAGGAACCGCCTTGTAGCCGTAATTCAGCCATGAGGCGGTGATTAAGTGGTTAAACACATTAAAATCATCATAATATCATCATACAATATCCATGTGATATAAAAGTAGCAATCACTACATGTTTCGCCATAATGATGGCTTCCTCGGGAAACCCTTGAAGAGTACCGCATGCACAATTACTATGAATTGAGAACAACATATTAGAAACATACACAACTGATTAATATATATATATATAGATATATAAAACAAATGCACGAGCAAATCAAAAAAATATATCTCAAAAATGCGTAGGCTGAGAATTGACCCAGGTAGTCCCTTACCTGAATGATGATGAATATATTATACAATCAAAAACTACGGCTTAGATGCGAGGAGGATGTTTTCTATAAAGGAGATGTTTGGTGAAACCTCAGAGGACAAAAGGATTCCAAGAAACAAAAAACTGTCCAAGAAGAGGATATTCTATAAATCCACTATTATAATAACCAAATAAATTGGTAAATACTATACGATGAATTAATGCAGTGCTGTATTGTTATGCCAATAAAGTTAGACACATATTTAAAACTATGGAGCATCCAAGATTAGTTTTCACTTCATCATACAGAATAGTACAAAGCTCTCTCTTTAGAACAGATCAATGTTTTAGTTCAGCACAAGCCGTGTGATGCTTTCAAATCTCAGCAGGTGGAGCAGTTACTTGAAGTTTTGCAATGCAAAAAGACATTCAAAGTTGTTTCTCGTTTTAGAGATGGTTATTTACACTCTTTTCCCCAAAGAGCAACCCTTGAAGTCCCTCTACTTCCATGTCATATTCCAGTGAAGTCAGCCCTGAAGCATTTCTTATGGTAACCAGAACTACCAGCCCCGTGCTAATTGCCAGAGGAAACAGACGGCCCCAAGAAGGACAGGTGCTAGGTTGGTGTAAGTCCTCAGACAGATGGTCAGAGAAAACAGTAGACAGTAACAGAGACAGAAGAGTGACAGCCAGGTCAGGCAGGTAAATGGAGCTGTGATTGACACCAAGTAACAGGCTGTCATCACAACACTGTAAGCACAGGCGAGTTACGTGCAAATCCAGTTCAAACATTTTACTGGGGAATTCAAGACATGGACAGTCAAACACAGTAAGAGACAGACAGACCTGTACCCCGGACCTGAGCATACTGTATACACAAACGTGATTATCAGGCAAAGGTTTTAAGTGGTTGGGAAGTCTAAAGTTTTTTTTTTTTACCCTATAGCACAGGTAAAAAATTGTCTTTTCAGAGGCGTACCTACAGGGGTTGCAGAGGTCGCCATTGCGAGAATGGGGCATGTTCGGCTCCCCTGTATGCCTGGATAGGAGGGCTGTGGGGGGCGGCGGCATGTAGAGGAACCGATCACTCTATGTAGCTGCTGAATGCCCGATTCTCCTCCTCTCCCTCCTGCAGGCATTCATCGGCATTGGCTCCTCCACATGCTGCTCCCGGTGCCTCCCTATTGCTGTCCTGGGCTCCTGTGTCCTTCCCTGGACATCACCCCCCCCCCTTCCCCAGAGCTGCCTGGTTTCTCCCTCCCATCTACTGCCGGCTACTGCAGGGGGCTCTGTCAGGATGTGTAAACAATAAAGGAGGGTGCCAGATCAGTATTTGTCAAACATTAACCACAATTTATTCTGAAAACACTTACATCTAAAAATTCTGTAAACTGCACACAGGGTTGGCAGAATGAAGCAGTCTTGATGGACTGGAGAGTAGCCGCACTAGCACACGCCAGGAGAATCCAGAGCTTTAACATACACCACTGTCAGTGTGTCCACAGGCTGGGAGAACAGGGGGTGGGCTGCAACATGTTTCTATGGCCCGGCCTCCTTCATTAGGCTACCTGATGATGAAGGAGGCTGGGCCTCAGAAACATGTTGCGACCAGCTCCCCCTCTCCTTATGTCTTCTATGGATTTTAAATTACTATTTGTCTGCCAGTAGAGTGCTGACTCACCTGCTGAGTGAGTGATTTGTGTTGTCAGGATAGACAGCGGGAAAGGAGCCGGTAAATTAGTAATTTAGTGGCCCCTTCCTTGTCTTTATGAATAGTCAGTGATTGGTACTTACTAAAATAAAAAAATAAAATGGTAAAAAAAATTATAAAAAAAATAAAACAACAAGAATAAAAAATAAATACTGACACCATTGGCAGAACTACCAGGGTCGCAAAGGTTGTACTTGAGACTGGGCTTTGGCATTCCGCCACTGTGGGGGGACCCCAAGACGTCAGGAAGGTGGTTCGCTGTGGGACCATAATAAAGGGTCTCATGATGGGACTAAAAGGCCCCAGAATTAATGGGAAGGACCCCAATTGGGGGGCCTTCATGGTTTCTTGCACCAGGGCCCTGAAGGTTCTAGTTATGTCTCTGCTTCTACTGCCAGCTCCCCATACCTCCCTAAATACTTACCTGAGCCCAATCTAAATCCAGCGCTGTGCCCGATAGCAGTGGTACTGCTTTCTGTCTCTCCCTCCTCACTAGTTCCTGCTTCTGCCAATCAAATACAGTGACAAGGAAGCAGGGCCGGGGTCGAGCCGCACTCTGTGTGTCAATGGACACACCGAGTGTGGCTCGGAATCGAGCCTACAGTTCATCAAGTCCAACCTATGTGTGTGATTATATGTCAGTATTTCATTGTATATCCCTGTATGTTTTAGTCGTTCAGGTGCTTATCTAATAGTTTATTGAAACCATCGATGCCCCCCCACTGAGACCACTGCCTGTGGAAGGGAATTCCACATCCTTGCCGCTCTTACAGTAAAGAACCCTCTACACAGTTTAAGGTTAACCCTCTTTTCTTCTAATTTTAATGAGTGGCCACGTGTCTTGTTACTAGTATCTTGAATTTACTTTGGTTATCTTTGTGTAATATTAAAATTTGTTTGATGATCTGAATCATTTAAGTGTGAGAAATATGCAAAACAATTAAAAATCAGGAAGGGGGCAAAGACTTTTTTCACACAACTGTAGGTGTCTAAATGCATTGAGTTGCTGCCATGTGATTGGCTGATTAGCAATTTATGTTACCAAGCAGTTGAACAGGTGTACCTAATAAAGTGGTCAGTTAATGTATATTGTTGTAATAAATATCTTGGGCCAGATCCAGAGAGAGAGTACGCCAAATTTCCCGCGTCGTATCTTTAGTTTGAATCCTCAAACCAAGATACGATGGCTTCTGGCTTTGATCCGACAGGCGTACGGCTTTGTGCGTCTTCGGATCGTAGACTTCGGCGTCCGCTGGGTGGAGTTTGCGTCATTTTCCGCCTCGGGTATGCTAATTAGCTATTTCCGACTATCCACGAACGTACGCGCGGCCATCGCATTCTCTTACGTCGTCTCTAGTCGGCTTTTTCCGGCGTATAGTTAAAGCTGCTATTTTGCGGCGTATAGATAGACTTGCCATGTTAAGTATGGCCGTCGTTCCCGCTTCGAAATTTGAATTTATTTTTTTGCATAAGTCGTCCGTGAATAGGAATGGACGTAATTCACTTTTAAGTTAAAAAAATGACGTTGTTGCAAAATCATTTCGCGCAATGCACGGCGGGAAATTTCGAGCATGCGAAGTTCATTCGGCGCAGGGACACGATTCATTTAAATGAATCACGCCCCCTACCCGCCTATTTGAATTACGCGCCGAGAGATACACTACGCCGCCGTAACTTACGGCGCAAATTCTTCGTGGATTCAAAGAATTTAAAAGTAAGTTACAGCGGCGTAGCGTATCTCTGATACGCTGCGCCTATCTAAATGTACGTGGATCTGGCCCTGTCTCTTTAGCTCAGGCATGCCGGAGAGTGTGGTCCTGCCTACAGAATAATTCTGGCTCCAGCATAAGGGTCCAAGCTGTCACAGACAGGTTTTGGTTTCCAGTAACGATCAAGAGCTGGAAAGACCACCTCCTGATCATGTGCCCACTGTGATAGCCAATCACAGTGTACAAATAGAAGAATAGCACTCACATTGCCAACATCCGTAAATAATGTGGTAAAGAAAAAGAAAAAAATAGGGGTATGAACCCTAATCGGACTTTCAGCGGCACAGTAAACAATATAGATGTATAAAAAATATATGAATGTTAATAGAAAAAGGAAACCACATATATAACATAGGATACAAGGACAATACAATGATTAAAAATCATACATATGAGTACATAAATGATGAGAACCCAAATGCATCAACGCATTTCGCCCTGAGGGTTTCTTTAGGACGCAAATTCAGAAAAACAGTAATTGTAGAGGCAAGAAAGGGATCTCACTTTTACAAATTTGTTTCTTGGTTAGCATATGACCAAACCAGACATCCAATAGAGTAGATAACGAGCCACGCAAAGAAGGTGCAATTCTGGGCGAAAGAAAAAATGGGGAGACCAACTGAAATAGTATTTCCAAATAGCTGGTGTATATGACTACAAAAGTCACAAATGAAGAACATGGATATAAGAAGAATGTCTTCCTTTTCAGCTGACAAGCCCAAATATAGGATGTCAAAGTGATAATTCAAAATATCAATAGGCTGGGATCCATGGCTCAAGAGGGATATACAATACAGATCCCCCAAATAGTGACTATTATTAGACTGGACAGGTTCAAGGTAATCCCCAGGGGAGAGCACAAAAAGAGGGCTCTACACCTATTATTTTAACTGCTTGCCAACCAGCCGCTGCAGTTTTACGGCGGCAGGTCGGCTCTGCTGGGCGAGATCACGTATATCTACGTCATCTCTCCCAGCAGCCAATAGGGGCGCGCGCGCTGCCGGAGGCACGGACGCGCGTCCCCCACTCGCTCCTGACTCCCGTGCCCGGCGGTCGCGATCACCGCCGGGCACCCACGATCGCTTGTTACAGAGCGAGAACCGGGAGCTGTATGTGTAAACATTCAGCTCCCGGTCCTGTCAGGGGAGAAATGTATGAACAGCGATCAGTCATTTCCCCTAGTGAGTCCACCCCCCCTACAGTTAGAACACACCCAGGGAACATACTTAACCCCTTCCCTGCCCCCTAGTGTTAACCCCTTCTCTGCCAGTGGCATTTTTATAGTAATCAATGCATTTTTATAGCACGGATCGCTACAAAAATGACAATGGTCCCAAAAATGTGTCAAAAGTGTCAGCCATAATGTCGCAGTACCGAAAAAAAATCGCTGATCTACGCCATTACTAGTAAAAAAAAATATTAATAAAAACACTATCCCCTATTTTGTAAACACTATAACGTTTACGCAAACCAATTACGAAAAAATATGTAGAAGAATACGTATCAGCCTAAACTGAGGAAAAAAAATGTTTTTTTATATATTTTTGGGGGATTTTTATTATGGTAAAAAGTAAAAAATATTCATTTTTTTCAAAATTGTCGCTCTATTTCTGTTTATAGCGCAAAAACTAAAAACCACAGAGGTGATCAAATACCACCAAAAGAAAGCTCTATTTTGTTTGGGAGCCACGTCGCACGACCGCGCAATTGACAGTTAAAGCGACGCAGTGCCGAATCGCAAAAAGTGCTCTGGTCTTTGACCAGCAATATGGTCCGAGGCTTAAGTGGTTAAACATTTATATATGTTTTATACATCACTATTGTTTATGTGCCGATGAAAGTCCGATTAGGGTTCATACCCCTATTTTTTTCTTTTTCTTTACCACAGCCAATCACAGTGGTCACGTGATCAGGCAGTCCTTCCCTCCCCCTGAGTGTACAGACCCTGTTAAATGGACAGAGGGGCTAGTTGATATAAACAATAGGATTTGTCCAGAAGTTTTTCTCTTATTTTTATATTATACAGTTTGAAAGGTTGTAAATGTACTTTTTTTCTTTTGCCTTCAAATGTTTTCATTTCAAACATGAATGCACAATATTAAGCTATAGATGTTAATACACAACCCTGTGCAGCTCCAGTAATTTGAATTGCAATGAACCAGTATACTGAGCCACTGTAATACGGCACACAATTATGTAATATGATTTCTGTAAAATTGATCCTAAATATGTTTCCATTTAAGTGTGAACATTACATGAGGATAATAACGCTGTGTACAGTTACCATTAAGGTGTTGATTTATGAAGAGTTTTCAAAATTGTTTGCTTTACTGCATAACCTAACCCACTTATTTTCTTCAGTTACTTATAAATATTTTGTAACCCATTTAAAGTCATTATTGAGAGTCAAACGGAACCATGCGGTGTGTGCTCACCCTTTCCATTGCATGATCATGACTGACACATGAAATACAATTATAAGGCCATCACGGGGTGTACTAATAAACCCCAAATCAAAAATGTATTATACTGCAGCTTACCAATCATTAGGGGCCAGATTCACGTAGAATCGCGGCGGCGTAACTAATCCTAGATAAGTTACACCGCCGCAATTTTTCATCGCAAGTGCCTGATTCACCAAGCACTTGCGATGAAAACTACGGCGCAAGGCGGGCCAATTCAAATGGGTGTGTGCCATTTAAATTAGGCGCGCTCCCGCGCCGAACCTACTGCGCATGCTCCGTTTCCTAACTCCCACCGTGCTTTGCGCGCCGTGACGTAATTTTTTTGAACGGCGATGCGCGTAGCGTACTTCCGTATTCCCGGACGGCTTACGCAAACGACGTTAAATTTTGAATTTCGACGCAGGAACGACGGCCATACCTTAGACAGCAATACACTTGCTGACTAAAGTTAAGGCACCAAAAAAAAAGTGTAACTTTGCGACGGGAAACTAGACTAGCGGCGACGTAGCGAACACGAAAAACTGTTGTGGATCCGCCGTAACTCCTAATTTGCATACCCGACGCTGGTTTACGACGCAAACTCCCCCCAGCGGCGGCCGCGGTACTGCATCCTAAGATCCGACAGTGTAAAACTATTACACCTGTCGGATCTTAGGGATATCTATGCGTAACTGATTCTATGAATCAGTCGCATAGATAGAAACAGGGATACGACGGCGTATCAGGAGAAACGCCGTCGTATCCCTTTTGTGAATCTGGCCCTAGATGTGGTGGCTGCATTAATAGTTACTGTATTTATCTTGCTATAATGCGCCCCGGCGTATAGCGCGCACCCCCGAACTTGAAGGAAAATTCCTGGAAAAAAAAAATACTTACAGTTCGGATGCCCCTCGTCGGTGTCTTGCCCATCGTCCAACGCGTCCTGCCCGTCATCCATCGCGTCCATCGGCGGCCTCGTCCGGTCCGGCATCCTTCTGCGGCCATCGTGGTGTCCTCCCCGCTCGATCCCCGCTTCCCGCGCTGTGTTTGAAAGACTGCGCCGACATATACCGAGCGCAGTACACTCGGGTATAGTCGGGCAGGCTCGGCTCCTCTTGCGTAAAGGACGTACAGGACGCACAGGACGTGACCGCGAGAGGAGCCGAGCCTGCCCGAATATACCCAAATGTACTGCGCTCGGTATATCCTGGCGCAGTGGTTCAAACACAGCGCGGGAAGCGGGTATCGGCGTATATCGCGCACCAACGATTTTGCCCTGATTTTCAGGGCAAAAAAGTGCGCGGTGTACGCCGATAAATACGGTACATAGTAGGTGAGGTTAAAAAAAGACACAAGTCCATCAAGTCCAACCTATGTGTGTGATTATATGTCAGTATTACATTGTATCTCCCTGTATGTTGTGGTTGTTCAGGTGCTTATCTAATAATTTTTTGAAACTACCGATGTTCCCCGCTGAGACCACTGCCTGTGGAAGGGAATTCCACATCCTTTCTGCTCTTATACTGTAGTAAAGAACCCTCTACGTAGTTTAAGGTTAAACTTTTTTTCTTCTAATTTTAATGAGTGGCCGTGTGTATTATTAAACTCTCTTCCGCAAAAAAGGTCTATCCCTATTGTGGGGGTCACCAGTACGGTATTTGTAAATTGAAATCATATACTCTCTCAAGCGTCTCTTCTCCAGAGAGAATACAATCAGTGTTTGCAACTTTTTCTCATAACTAATATCCTCCAGACCCTTTATTAGCTTTGTTGCTCTTCTTTGTACTCGCTCCATTTCCAGTACATCCTTCCTGAGGAATGGTGCAAAGAACTGGACAGCATATTCCAGGTGCGGCCGGACCAGAGTCTTGTAGAGTGGGAGGATTATCGTTTTATCTCTGGAGTTTTTTTTTTATAAAATTGAATTCTTATTTGAGCAGTTAAAAAATAAAGAAAAAAAAACATTACAGATATACATCCTAGACATATATCATACTATAAAAATATGAAACTTTGATTTTTACTGTGTAGCCCTCCTTCCTCTTTCCCTGTGGGTTGCTCTAAATCCTTACTCTTCTTTTATTTATTTATGTTTTGGCAATGAACCTACCCTACTTTCTTCCCCTACCCACTCACTCCTCACTCTACACCCCCCTTTCGTGCTTTTAGGTTTCGAAAGGAGCTAAATTGCTACTTATCATGTGTTTCCTCTACCCGTGTTATTGAATTCCCTACTGTGTTTCTTTCCCAACCTTTCCCCCCTCCCCCCAATCCTTCCCTTCCTACCCTCCCTTTATGTGTTATTTTGTTTTACTCTTTTATTTAATACTTATTATTTTCTTCTACGAATGTGAATATTCTCTGTGAAATTCATAAAAGTGTAAAAAAGAAAAAAGAAAAAAAAGGAGATTATCTTTATAACCCTTCCCATTCCATGGCTCCATTCCTCCCTCCAGCGCACTTTTCCCCGGGATTGGGGGAGGCTACACTTACCCACTCAAACCCCCCCAAAAAAAAGGTTACCTGGCTCTCCCCCCCCCGGCTCCTAGATTAATCTATCTCCACTTCGGGAGCGTAACATATCCACCCTGCCCATGTATCTTTGAATTTGTCCTGTTGGTCTCTCACCGTATGTACCCATTTCTCTGCTTCCATAATCTTCTCCACCCCCCTTTTCCATTCCCCTATCGTGGGGCATATGGATTTCTTCCAGTATCTAGGGATTAGTGCCTTAGCTGCATTTAGAAAATGTGGGGTAACGCTTCTTTTATAAAATGTAATAGAAGCCGGCATCCCGTGAAAGAGGAAATGTAGCGAGGAGGGTTCTATAGATCTAAGTGTTAACTTTTTTATCCAGAGTGTTATCTCCTCCCAACATTTTTTAATCTTGGGACAATACCACCATAAGTGGAGAAATGAGCCCCTCTGGTTACACCCCCTCCAACATTTGGCATCTCTAGATGGATACATCTGTGGCAGTCGAGTAGGTGTGAGGTACCATCTAGTGAGAAATGTATAGGACATCTCTTGTACATAAGAGCTTATTGAGGAGTGGTGTGTTGTCTCCATCAATCTGTCCAATTGTTCTGTCGTAAAATTATGGCCCAGCTCCTTTTCTCATTCCCGTATGTAGAAAGGGGTTGTGTGGCCTTGGGCACTCAATACCAACTTATACATTTGGAATAACATGTGTCCCTATTCTGATAAGTTGACACACCCCTCTTCAAAAATGGTCAGGGGGTTTGCAGGTCTGATTTGATGTTTCCATTTGCTAAATAAATCCTTCAACTGACCGTATTTCCACTCTGCCATTGATACTCCCCCCAGATTCTTTATCAGGTCTCCCAATGGCAGTAGTTTCCCTTGTGGGGCCACTCCACTTTCTCTGGAGTTGATCCCCTTTTTAATGCATGCTGATATTTTGTTTGCTTTGTTAGCAGCAACTTGGCATTGCATGCCATTTGTGAGCCTATCTACTACTAGGACCCCCAGGTCCTTTTCCATCCTAAATTCCCCCAGAAGTCGTCCCCCCCGTGTATAGATTATATTCATATTTTTGCCACCCAAAAAGTGCCCAGTAGACAAGTGGCTAACCATATGACCATGCAAGGTCTGCATTTGCCCTCATTTTGCATTCCCGTGTGGGCAGTATAATTTATGTCAATTGGGACGCAGTGGATGTACAGATACAACCTCTACTTCCAATTTGACAGCCATGTGTGTTTGAGGACCTGCACCTGCACAAATGTCAGATTGGGGGTAATGGCTGTGTCCATGCAGTCCCTGCATCCCAATTGACATGACTAGGACTGCCTGCACAGAGATGCACGGAACACATGTGCATTCCCATGCTGGCAAAACAAGTTGCAGTGCCAGGCTGACACAGGAACATATACGGGTGTAGGGGTAAGTGGTTTAATGGTGATTACAAACCTGACATAGTGACAATGGAAAACTCTGATGTTTATTTAACTCCTTATTACCCCAAATCTATACATAGAAACTCCCCAGTGTAACGAAACGTCCCACACTCTGCTTGAGGGCTTTCGTCATACACTACTTCCTTCCAGCCTGAATATAGATATCAGAAATTCCAAACCGCGACAACCAATAACAATGCAGTTTTTATTTGGCTGCTCAACATGAATTGTTTATTGAAACACAGGTACACAAGTAATACGCTGGAAAATCCCTCCATTTGCATTCCGGGCGGGGTAGACTGTCCAATCAGCAGGGAGAGCTGTTGGAGGAATCCCCCCTCCCTCCTCACAGCAAACACACTTACACATCCCATAATATCCAAAGCAGACAGACACAATAGAACAATGGAATACAGCCACACCCCAAATTACCCAGCAAACACACATTTTATAATGTTATGCCAAGTAAATTGATACCCAACATGTCACACTTCAAAATTGCGCCCGCTCGTGGAATGGCAACAAACTTTTATCCTTAAAAATGCAACATTTATAAAAATTCTACAGTTGCATGTTTTGAGTTACAGAGGAGGTCTAGAGCTAGAATTATTTCTCTCACTCTAATGATTGTGGGGATACCTCGCATGTGTGGTTTGAATAGCGTTTTCTTATGCGGGCACTACTCACGTATGCGTTCACTTCTGCACGCAAGCTCGGCAGGACAGGGCACATTTAAAAATGTTATTTTTCTTTATATATGTACCATCTAATACTTTACACCAGGTTATAAAATGCACTCAGAGTCAGCACAAATATACCATGAACAAATCCTGATATACCCATCTATAATTTTACATTATCTTTGGATCTGTATTTCTTTTTTAAATTATTTTCTTTAAAAACAAAACATTTAACCATTTCATATCCCACCCATAGTCATATGATGTCCACAGGAGGGATCTCCCATCCTGGGCGGGCGTCATATGATGTCCTGGGCTTCCTGGCCATCTAGGGGACATGAGCACCGTCGTCAGCGATCGCACCCGCTGCGTCACTCGGAGTCCGATACGAGTGCCGCGATGTCCGCCGGGCACCTGTGATTGCCCGAATACAGAGCAGGACCATGAATCTGTGTGTGTAAACACACAGATCCACGTCCTGTCAGGTTAGAGGAGACTGATGGTGTGCTCCCAGTACAGAGGAACACCGATCTGTCTATTTCCCTTGTGAGTCCCCTTCCCCTACAGTTAAAATCACTCACTAGGTGACACATTTAACCCCTTCCCTGCCAGTCATATTTATACAGTAATTAGTGCATTTTTATTGCACTGATCGACAGCGCTGAAAACCGAAAATCGGCCTGGGCAGGAAGGGGGTGAAAATGCCCTGTATTGAAGTGGTTAAAAAAGGGACCCTTTGTAAAAAAAAAAGAAATCTCCTATTAACTACTTCCTGATTGCGCTATAGCCATAAGACGGCTACAGCACGGACGTCAATTCTGGGAGGGTGTCTATGGGTGTCCTCCCAGGACCGCACACATCCCTGTTGTCTTCTGTGATCTCTGTGTCCTTCGGACACAGCTGATCACAGATCAGGGTAATGAGCCAATCACATCAGCCCTTTACCATGTTATCAACTGTGTCCAATGACAACTGACCACATGTAAACAAACTTGCCAGATATATATATATATATATATATATATATATATATATATATATATATATATATATATATATATATATATATATATATATATATATATACAGTACAGACCAAAAGTTTGGACACACCTTCTCATTCAAAGAGTTTTCTTTATTTTCATGACTATGAAAATTGTAGATTCACACTGAAGTCATCAAAACTATGAATTAACACATGTGGAATTATACATAACAAAAAAGTGTGAAACAACTGAAAATATATTTCATATTCTAGGTTCTTCAAAGTAGCCACCTTTTGCAGCAGACACATCTCTAGAACTGGTAAGAGGAGACTGTGTGAATCAGGCCTTCGTGGTAGAATATCTGCTAGGAAACCACTGCTAAAGAAAGGCAACAAGCAGAAGAGACTTGTTTGGGCTAAAGAACACAAGGAATGGTCATTAGACCAGTGGAAATCTGTGCTTTGGTCTGATGAGTCCAAACTTGAGATCTTTGGTTCCAACCCCTTGTCTTTGTGCGACGCAGAAAAGGTGAACGGATGGACTCTACATGCCTGGTTCCCACCGTGAAGCATGGAGGAGGAGGTGTGATGGTGTGGGGGTGCTTTGCTGGTGACACTGTTGGGGATTTAGTCAAAATTGAAGGCATACTGAACCAGCATGGCTACCACAGCATCTTGCAGCGGCATGCTATTCCATCCGGTTTGCCTTTAGTTGGACCATCATTTAATTTTCAACAGGACAATGACCCCAAACACACCTCCAGGCTGTGTAAGGGCTATTTGACCAAGAAGGAGAGTGATGGGGTGCTGCGCCAGGTGACTACCTCTTGAAGCTCATCAAAGCAAAAGGTGGCTACTTTGAAGAACCTAGAATATGAAATATATTTTCAGTTGTTTCACACTTTTTTGTTATGTATAATTCCACATGTGTTAATTCATAGTTTTGATGCCTTCAGTGTGAATCTACAATTTTCATAGTCATGAAAATAAAGAAAACTCTTTGAATGAGAAGGTGTGTCCAAACTTTTGGTCTGTACTGTATATCAGTGACCATTACTGACACCTATCAGTGCCCACCAATTCTGCCTATAATAGCCTATTAGTGCCCCCTATAAGTGCTCATCAGTGCTGCTACCAGTGCTCATCAGTGCCCATCGGTCCCTCCTCATCAGTGCCCATCAGTGTCTCTTTATCAGTGCCTCCTTATCAGTGCACATCAGTGCCCATTAGTGCCTCCTTATCAGTGTACATCAGTGCAGCATCATCAGCACACAGGAGTGAAGGAGAAAAATCACTTATTTGCAAAATTTTATACCAGAAACAAAGAAAAACTGTTTCTTTTTTCAAAATGTTTGGTCTTTTTTCATTTGTTTAGCAGAAACAAAACAAAAAACCCAGTGGTCATTAAATGCCGCAAAAAGACAGTTCTATCTGTCTCAAAAAAATATAAAAATGTCATATGGGAACAGTGTTGCATGACCACGCAATTGTCATTCAAAGTGCGACAAAGCAGATAATTGGCCTGGGCAGGAAAAGGGTGAAAGTGCCCGGTATTGAAGTGGTTAAAGATTACTTGGGGAAAAGACTTACAGCGTTGGATCTGTCCACTTAGCTCCTCTGATGCATAATATTTCCTTGATTCCCTCCATACTTCTAGGCACTACAAGCTGATATAAAGCATAACATCATTTATAACGCAAAACCAAATGACAGAGAACACCAGCCATGCTGCATTAAAGGGCTTATTAAAATTTGATGCTCCAATTTAACACTTATTAGCAGGCGAGATGCCCTTTATCCAGACAGAGTAGGTTTTAAATGGATACCCAGAGCACCAATATGGCTTTACAGAGCTCAGATTTTATTTTATGATACCAATTAGCGGTATGTAAAAACACAACACAAAATCAGTTTATAGAATGGTAATGCCCCTACACTGAAACCACCGAATTTTTAGCCAACCAGTAAAATCTTAATTGCTTGCTTTGGTTAGGAGATCAATAATAACCAAGGGTGCCATCCTAAATGGTGCTTTCAATGACAATTTCAGATTTAAAAATGATCTTCTCTTCCAAAAGTCCCAAAATAATTCTGATGATTTATACAAACTCTTCTACTGAACATTTTCATATGGTGTATCTAAATCTCTGCCTTTAAAGCCTTAAGCCTTAATAGAATATTTCATATCTGTTATTATATCTAGTATTCTAAAGCTTACAAACTTAAGTTTGCAAGTACTGGAATTCATTATGGAAATTCAAGTTAACCTAGAAAATACCACTATTGTTAACAGCTGACGGCTCAAAGTAGGCAAGTGGAGTTCAGCAATTTTACAAGTATAAATTGACTTAAAGGGGTTGCAAAGGTACAATTTTTGTTCCCTAAATAGCTTCCTTTACCTTAGTGCAGATCTCCTTCACTTACCTCATCCTTCCAACCAACAACCAACATATATGTGCTTAAAGCGGGAGTTCACCCAATTCCTTTTTTTTTTCTATTTTCCCCTTAGATTCCTGCTCGTTGTGTCTAGGGGAATCGGCTATTTGTTTTAAAATATGATCCGTACTTACCTGTTTTCGAGATGCATCTTCTCCGTCGCTTCCAGGTATGGGTCTTCGGGAGCGGGCGTTCCTTCTTGATTGACAGTCTTCCGAGAGGCTTCCGACGGTCGCATCCATCGCGTCACTTGTAGCCGAAAGAAACCGAACGTCGGTGCGGCTCTAAACTGCGCCTGCGCACCGACGTTCGGCTTCTTTCGGAAAATCGTGACGCGATGGATGCGACCGTCGCAAGCCTCTCGGAAGACTGTCAATCAAGAAGGAACGCCCAGTCCCGCAGCCCATACCCGGAAGCGGCGGAGAAGATGCATCTCGTAAACGGGTAAGTACGGATGATATTTTAAAACAAATAGCCGATTCCCCTAGACAAAACGAGCATGAAGCTAAGGGGAAAATGTGTAAGCTATAGGTGAACCTCCGCTTTAAAAAAAATGTATTTGAGATTTTAAACTTTAAATATTACCTTTGAGTATTTGGTGAAATTCAGGCCCAAAAAAGTCCCATAGTCTTGGTCTTCCTTCCTTCATACCCTTTCACATCAGAGGCCCCCTATACGTAAGAGCCCCCTTTGTATCAGATTACATCCATGACAGAGTACCCCTTTTTACATCAGAGTTCCTCCATCACATCGCAATCCCCCCAATCACATCAGAGTTCCCACCATGACTTCTGAGGTCTCCCATCACATCAGAGGTCTCCTGATCATGTCAGAGGTCCCCCTATTGCATCAGAAGCCCTCTATGCACAAGAATCTCCCTTCACATCAGAGTCTTCCTATAAGAGAGTACCCTCATTACATCAGAGTCCCTTCATCACATTAGAATCTCTCCATTTACAGATTCCTCAAAGCCATACCTATTGGCTCCAGCAGTGCAGCAGAGGGTGGAAGGTGAAGCAGGTCTGGAAGAGGCAGACTTCCATCCTCTCCTGAACGCTGGGATTGGCCCTGCATGGCATCTGCCTTTGATCCACATCATGCCTTGCCATGGTGCAGGAGGGCCAATTACGAACACCATCTACAGGATCATAGGGCCAGATTCACAACGAGCGGGCGCAACGTAACTTTTCTGATTTAAGTTACACCGCCGCAAATTACACAAGTTAGTGCCCGATCCACAAAGCACTTACCTGGAAATTTGTGGCGATGTATCCTAAATCAGTCCGGCGCAAGGCGGGCCAATTCAAATGGTGCGAGTCCCATTTAAATTAGGCGCGCTCCCATGCCGGACGTACTGCGCATGCTCCGATGCTATTTTCCCGACGTGCCTTGCGCGAAGTTACGTTGCGCCAAGTTTTGTGAATCGCAACGGGTAAAAAAGAGATGCGGTGAAAAAAAAAAAAAAAAAAAAGACAGCGACGCGGGAAAGACGGGTACACTTTTACATGGTGTACTAACTTTACACTTTGTAAAAGGTACCCTATCTTTGCGACGGCAAACTAACACTTACGGCGACTTAACAAAGGGAAAAAGCTTTGTGGATCTCCGTAAGTGCTAATTTGCATACCCGACGCTGGATTACGACGAGAAATGCCCCCAGCGGCGGCCGCGGTACTGCATCCTAAGAGCCTAAGTGTAAAACTATTACACCTGCCGGATCTTAGGGATATCTATGCGTAACTGATTCTATGAATCAGCCGCATAGATAGAAACAGGGATACGACGGCGTATCAGCAGATACGCCGTCGTAACCCTTTTGTGGATCTGGCCCATAGTATATTATGGTGCTGATCCAGGACAAACTGGGTCCTATGCTTGTAGCTCGCCCCGGGAACCAAAATGGCACCTCAGGGTGCCATGCATGGCACATCGTTTGAGAAACACTGCTCTATACATTTCATGCATCACCTTCTGCCAACAATTATCTGGCTGAATTTAATTATAAATGTTTATAATTGGATAGAATCTGGATACCCAATAAGGAACATCATATTTTCTAAATGTTGAGGTTTGACGTTGCCACTTAAAACCCAGTTGCCTCAGGCACTGGACCATGAGTACATTTACAGCAAATACAGCCTCATAGCAAGCAATTCCATTTTAAACCTATAGAAACATGGAATATTTCAGAAACACAAGCAGGTTGATCATATAGATCTTTGTCGGAGTTGGTGAGACTTGCAGGAAAAATGACACACTGCTGTGGATTGTAAAATATACAAACACGGTATATTGTAGCTTTGGGGTAAATACTTCATCATTCTTATCACAGCTTGCACACTGAGAAATTACTGATAGTAAATCACCTAGGACACTCATGTACATCAGCATCTACTCATATAAATAATTCCAATAAGAAAAGGAAACCTCAGAAGTGTTACAGAACACATATAATTTGCATAATTTGCATCATGTCTGATTTGTCTTTATTTGCAAAGCACATGGATTCAAGTCTTTCAGGGTTTAATAAGCTTTTTGTATTTTCAGTTTTCAAAATATCTCACTTTTCGTATTTATTTTTAGCCTGGCATAAAATGATACAGCTAGAATACACATAACTAGATGAATACATTACAGGGGTTGTATGAGTTCGCTTTTTTTTTTAAAATAACAAACATGCTATACTTACCTCCACTGTTCAGTTCGTCGTTTTGCACAGAGTGGCCCTGATCCTCCTGTTCTGGAGTCCCACGGCGGCTGTCTTGGCTCCTCCCCGCTAAAGCTAACTACCTCTGGGAAGCTCTTTACCGAGGGGGTTAGTTGGCGGGTGCGTTCCCGTGTCATACACTTGGCGTCCATAGACGCCAAGTGTATGACTCGGTCCCGCCCCCCTCGGCAACCGCGTCATTGGATGTGATTGACAGCAGCGGGAGCCAATGGCTGCGCTGCTATCAATCTATCCAATCAACGGCCAGACTCCGTGAAGAAGAGGATGCCGGGGGATGTGCACAGCAGGTGAACAGGCTCAGGTAAGTAAAACGGGGGGGGGGGGGGGGGGTTGTGGGGCCCATGACAGAGAGGTGTTTTTTTCTTCTTAATGCATTAAGGTGAAAAAACACAAACCTTTACAACCCCTTTAATAATAGTATAATAATATAATAGTATAATAGTATAATGCTAACACTGTGTAATAACATTTTGGAAACTCAGTCTCTAACCCTTTTCTCAAACCTAAATAGGAATGAGTTTTAAAGGTTCCCCCCAGACCAATGGCTTTGCAAAGACTGTGAAAGATCTGGGGTAACCTAGTGCAGGTAGAAGAGAGGAATAAAGTGTCTTGTGTAGCACCCTCTAGTGTGCTTGAGTAGTTAATGAGTAGTAGTGAATGTGTAGATAAAATGTTTTGGCTTGGCAGGCAGCCAAGCCAATGTTTTAATCCGGGTTGCGTGAGTAATTCAGGAAGGCTGGTATGACTCAGTAGGCAGCATATCTGGTACCTTCCTTCTACTTTTGGAACTTGTTGGAAACTTCAAAAAGAATTGTAAGGAAGTTAGGAGGAGTATTTGTGAGTATTTATGAGAGCCCTGACCAATCCCCTATAGATAGGTTGTCAGGGGGCAGGCCATCTCAAATACTCAGGGTCAGCCCAGCAGAGCAGGACATTTTGGGTGAAAGTTGGAGATGGAGTGCTAGGAGGCTGCCGGTGGGCCCTTGAGGGTAGCTCCCTAGAGTGGGGTTGATTTTGGGCTTTGGAGCTTGGGTGCAGGAGGGATCCTCTGATATCTCAAAGAAGAATCTTGTCCAGTGGCACAGGAGCAGGTGTAGGGGCAGCAGGAGCCAGTGAGCATGTCCTGAAGATCTCCAGGGAGAAGATAGCCAGGTGGGCCGGTGGGTGATACAGTCAGGGAGGACTGAGTTGCAGCCTGAAAGGACTGGATGAGAGCTGTCTGGGATGGATGCAGAGGACCGTGGAAGATTAGCCAGGAGGGCTGAAGAAAAGTGCAGCCAGGTGGGCTGGTAGTGCCTGAAGAGACGGTGCTGGAATCTTCCCAAAACAGTTAAAGTGTCATTAAACCCACATCATAAAAAACTTCCAATGCTTTTCATACTCACTCAGACACTTTGAGATTTGTTGGTCCTACTGATCTCTATCTCCACCTTCTGTCCATGTCCCCAATTCAACTAGGGATTTTGCAGCTGTGGTGGCAACTCGGCACATGCTCAGTCTTCAGTGAGATTCTATGCTGAGCATTTCCTCCCATTTAAGCAGCCCATGTGACTATATTTTATTTGATTTATTTCAGGTTCTTATATGGCAATATCAAAAAGGAAAAAAGTGCGCTTATCAAGTGAAATATATACAGCTGCAAACTCAAATGTTTATACAAACAAAATGAACAATAAAAAAAGGTGGAGTTGCGCTAACAAAATATAGTGATTGGCCCAGATTCAGGTAGATTTGCCCATTACTTACACCTGAGCCGCTCAGCTGAATTTCTCTGCGCTGGAGCAAATTTGCCAAATTGCCACCTGATTCAGGAATCGTTTGTTCATTTAATTTGCTCCTGTTTAAGGCAAAGCTGAGGGCGCAAGGCCGTGCAAGTCAAAGTGGGTGTGCCCCTATGTAAATGAGGAATTTTCGGCTCAGCAGAGGTTTGCGCCGGGCGCGCGCATGCGCAGTTAGAGCGCTGCCGTCTGCGCATGCGTCAAACTGCGCCTAGCATAATTTCAGGG
This sequence comes from Rana temporaria, assembly GCF_905171775.1. Classification (NCBI taxonomy): domain Eukaryota; kingdom Metazoa; phylum Chordata; class Amphibia; order Anura; family Ranidae; genus Rana; species Rana temporaria. Next base: position 35,543,115 of record NC_053491.1, on the reverse strand, counting down.
CAAATCTTGCTCAGCTGCTTGCACTGAGCAAATAAATAGGAGCAGACTTGCGCAGGTTCTTTGCTGAATTTCATCCTGCTTTTTCCTACCCCCCCTGAGCAAGGAAATTCAGCCCTTTTGCAAGACATGGCACCTCCCAAAGGGACCAAAAAAAGGAAGGCCAACTTTGTGGCTGCAGAGATGGACATCCTGATTGCTGCACTCCAGCAGCATAAGGAAGTCCTATATGGTGCCCAGCGGGCAAACACCACCATTGCCCAAAGGAGGGCTATATATGAAGCCATTGCCCTGGACATCAATGCCCTGGGTAATGAAGTGCGTACCTGGGATGACATCCAGAAAAAGCTCAACGACATGAGGCGCAGGGTCCGGGATAAGCTGGCCCTTATCAGGAAGCATACCGGTGGCACGGGAGGTGGGCCGCGATGTATGATCCGGCTCAATCAGGAGGAGCAGCTTATTGCACAAACGTTTGTGCAGGAGCAGGTGGAGGGACTTGAAGGGTTCGACTCCACTGTTGGGAACTTGGGGACTGGTAAGTTATTTTCCTTTCATATCTGCTGTGCATCATGGGAGGGGGTACAAGTGAACATATTTGTGGGTAGAAGTGAAGATGTAAGTATTATTTTCCTTTCATATCTGCTGTGCATCATGGGAGGGGGTACAAGTGAACATATTTGTGGGTAGAAGTGAAGATGTAAGTATTATTTTCCTTTCATATCTGCTGTGCATCATGGGAGGGGGTACAAGTGAACATATTTGTGGGTAGAAGTGAAGATGTAAGTATTATTTTCCTTTCATATCTGCTGTGCATCATGGGAGGGGGTACAAGTGAACATATTTGTGGGTAGAAGTGAAGATGTAAGTATTATTTTTCTTTCATATCTGCTGTGCATCATGGGAGGGGGTACAAGTGAACATGTGAGAAGTGTGTTGCACCAGCAAAATATTTCGTTTTGGTGTCATCCACAGGTGGTGCTGATGATGATGATGAAGCTGGGCCGTCTTCGGCTGCGGCTCGACCCAGCCCATCCAGACCAGAGCCAGGGGTCCAGTCAGGCCCCATGGACATTCTGGCTATGCTGGTCCAGGAGGACATCATACCGGGGCCAAGTATGGAGGAGGAAGAGGTATTGGAGGAGGATACCTTTTTCCTTATCCAGGAGGACTCTGGCTCCCTCCAGGAGGAGACCACCATCCCTGACCAACCCACCACCCCCCCGCCCAGCACGTCATCCCCCTCCAGGGCAAGCCCCTCCAGGGCAAGCCTCTCCCTTGTGGACCCCTCCCCTTCTCCCTCTGTCCGTGGCCGAGCCTCTCCTCCCAGGAAGGCTCTCTCAAAAACGAGGCATATACCCTCCACCCTCCGTGACGGTCTGCTGGAGGAGCAGGCCCTACAGACCCGCCATATAGGGGCCATGGTGGGAGAGGTGCGTCGTCTGGCGGACAGCATGGCATCCACCTCCACCTCTATGCAGCATGCCCTCACCCTGCATGCGGACCGGGACAAACATGTCGCACAGAGCCTGGGGGAAATTAGTGGCAACTCTAAGGCCATAGTCACCTGCTTGGTGGCTCAGGAGACCACACCAGCTTTGTTAAGCAGGATGACAGCTGCGGTGGAGGCCAATACCGCTGCTGTGCAGGCCAACACCGCTGCAGTGCAGGAGGAGGCGAGAGTTACCCGCCGGCATCAGCGGGATACCACCACCCGCCAAATGAGGATGTTGGCCCAGACCAACACAATCCTCGCCCGCCTGGCCAACGCCATGGAGGGCATGCAGCCACCACCTGCACGGAGTGTGGAAGTAGGGGTTGATGCTCCTCCCCCCCTCCTCCCCCCCCTCCTCCCCCCTCCATCCCCACCCCATGCCTCCTCTGCACCACGGAGATTGAGGAGCCGGAGCCGGGGCACCCTTGGCCCAAAGAAAAAAAACAAAAAATAATATTATGTCAACATTTTTTTTCACCACAGAATATGATTTTTTTATTATTTTTATATATGCTCAGGATATGAGTTTTTATATTTATTTGTAGTCCCTACACATGGTGAGGAGTGTATACTACAGTGTGACTGGTGTGTGAATGGGGGGGGGGTGGCACTCCTGCTGGAAAAGGGGTGTCACCCTCTGCCATGTGAAAGGTGTATGAATGGACAGCAACATAATTGGAGCCTTGACGCGGCGTTGCTGCTCCCTAATACCATGGGGTATTGTTGGGTCTAATCCAATTTGGGGTGCATGTGTCGTGTGTGTGCTAGGGACTACAGTGGTGTACATACATGCATTATACTTGTGACAAGATCAGGGTGTGTTTAATGTGCAAAGAGACGTTCCACAAGACCATTCCGGATTGCTCTTCCCTCAGAAGATCCGGTAGTGTTTCTTGGGGGGGGGGGGGTTGCGTGGTTCGGGGGTAAGGTCATTGCGTAGCTCAATGTGCATGCCCCTTCTTAGAGCTAAATTGTGGAGAATACTACATGCCCCTATGATTTGGCATACAAAGTTGGGTGAATACAATAGGGTCCCCCCTGATTTATCCAGACATCTGAATCGTGATTTAAGGATGCCAAATGTGCGCTCCACCACCGCACGGGTACGTGCATGGGCTTCGTTATATCTTTCCTCTCCTGGTGTTTGAGGGTTACGAAATGGGGTCATCATGTGAGGTCCCAGGGCATATGCAGAGTCACCTGGAAGGGAAAAGACAGGAGAATGTTAGTCGTGCATGTGCCCCTTGTGATGTGTGCATCATGGGGGGGGGGGCAGTCATACCTGACACCCATGTCACTCACCAATCAGCCAGCTGTCTCCATACATGTTCTGGTCAAACTCGGTTGGGATGGGGCTGTGTCGGTAAATAAAACAGTCATGGCTTGACCCTGGGTGTTTGGCACAGACATGCCATATGAGGCCATGTGCATCCACAATCATCTGCACATTTATCGAATGCCAATGTTTCCTGTTGCAGTAGATATGCTCGAGGAGCCGGGGGGGGGGGCATAGTGCCACATGGGTACAATCTATTGCACCCACAGTGCGTGGAAATCTGGCTAATGCATAAAAATCACTGATTGCCTCCTGCCGCAGGTCAGCCGTGGTTGGTTTGATAAATTGTGTGCCCATTCGTCTGAGTATTGCAGGGATCACTTGGTGCACACACCTGCTCATGCTGGATTGGGACATCCCCGCCACCACTCCACCTGTGCGCTGAAATGAGCCACTTGCCAAAAAATGAAGGGTTGCCACTACCTTCACCAGTGGCTGCACTGCCTGTCCCCGATGGGTCGGGCTGCTGATGTCATCCTGCAGGATTGTTATCAACTCAAGGATGACCTCAGGGCTAAAGTGAAACATGCGATACACCTCAGTATCAGTCATCTGAAAAAGGTTGTAGCGCCCTCTGTAAATCCTCTCCCGTGCCCTCCTACGAGTCGGCTCAGTCAATAGAATATCAAGAACCATAGCTGCCCCTGGCATGTTGGTGCACAGATGTGAGGTCCCGAAAATGTGGGTGCTCTGCTTGTTCAGCTCGTCTGTCTAGGTGCTGCTGAAGTTGCGCGCTCCTTCAGATGACATTTGGCCATCTTTTGCTAACTTGCCCCTGCTTTTAACAGGAGCAAGTTTGCCCAGGGAAAAAAGCTTGCGCGCTTCCAGCGCAAGATGCGCATCACACGCGCATGTTGCTGAATCATCAGCAGTACCTAATTTGCATATTCGCTGAGGGAATTCCATGAAGGCGCAACTTACACCCCGCGCAAAATTGCGCGAAAATTGCGCCGGAGCAGCTAGGCTGCGTGCGCGGGAAAATGGCCGCATTTCTGGCTTAACTGGTTTACAGAATCAGCGGCAAATTTGCATGGGAGCAAATCAGTACTTGCGCGGCGCAAATCACACTTGCTCCCGCGCAAGTGCTTCTTGAATCTGGGCCACTGTGTTTATCCCATCAAAAAAGGGACAAGAATAAATATAAAAAAGTCCAGTGATGAAGGAGAAAATACTAAATATTTTCTCAATAATAAAATCAAAAAAGTCTTTTGATAAAAATGTGATAACTAAAATCATAAATACATAAAGTCATTTCTGTGAACGATCAAGTGCATAGAAGGCTTATTCAGAAATGGTGAAAATCCTGAAGGAAGATAAACAATGGACCTGGATCCAAACTCTCTGGTATTGATGACCCTTACCAGATAAAATGATCCTTATGGATCAGGCCAAGCGAGCAGCCACACACCTGGACTGCACAGGGGATCGGGATCTTTAGGATCTTCCCAATGGTTCTCCAGCAGAGTGTCCAAGAAAAAAACAAATAGGCAAAAATAGTGTGATACTGTATGGAGCACCTACATGTAATATCACCCAGTGACTGGCAAACCGACAGTGTGACATATAAGACCACCACCTCAGCACACACTGCTCCTTACCAGAGCCCTAGGAATGACTGTCGCAAACAGCAAATGAAGTATGTGCAGCAGGAGAGGGACTTGTCAGAGCGATCCTCAGGCAGGTATTCAGGCGATAAATGGGCATGTGGAAGAGAACTAACAATAGTGTGACATCATTTAAGGTTTAATGAATAAAAAAGTATTGCACTTACAGCATATAAGAAAACAATCAGCATAAAATGTTCCGGCTGGTAGTAGAACGAATTCCTCACTCGCGGTGACGTCAGCACGCCTCCTCCCAACGACACTCTGCTGGAGAACCATTGGGAAGATCCTAAAGATCCCGATCCCCTGTGCAGTCCAGGTGTGTGGCTGCTCGCTTGGCCTGATCCATAAGGATCATTTTATCTGGTAAGGGTCATCAATACCAGAGAGTTGGGATCCAGGTCCATTGTTTATCTTCCTTCAGGATTTTCACCATTTCTGAATAAGCCTTCTATGCACTTGATCGTTCACAGAAATGACTTTATGTATTTATGATTTTAGTTATCACATTTTTATCAAAAGACTTTTTTGATTTTATTATTGAGAAAATATTTAGTATTTTCTCTTATATGGCAATGCCAATTTACGCAGCACTTTACACATACAGGCCTAGATTCACGTAGGGCGGCGTAACTATGTGCGGGCGTAGCATATCTTATTTACGCTACGCTGCCGCAACTTAGAGAGGCAAGTGCTGTATTCACAAAGCACTTGCGTCCTAAGTCACGGCGGCATAGCGTAAATGGGCCGGCGTAAGCACGCGTATTTCAAAGTAGGCAGGTTGTGGGCGTGTTGTATTTAAATTAAGCGTGATCCCATGTAGATGCATGGCCGAACGAACGGCGCATTCGCGCGCATGCTCAGCATCACGTCGTATTTACGCCCAAAGATACGCCGGCTCAATGCTTGTGACGTGAACGTAACCTACGCACAGCCCCATTCACGTACGACTTACGTAAACGACGTAAAAAGATACGCTTGTTCCGACGTCCATACCTTGCATGGGCTGCGCCACCTAGAGAAACGGCGTAACTAATTGCGACGGGCGTACGTACGTTCGTGAATCGGCGTATCTTGCTCATTTACATATTCGACGCGGAAATCAACGGAAGCGCCACCTAGCGGCCAGCGTAAATATGCACCCAAGATACAACGGCGTAGGAGACTTAGACCGCTCGTATCTTGGCAGAATTTATGCGTAACTGATTCTATGAATCAGGCGCATAGATACGACGGCGCCCATTCAGACTTACGACGGCGTATCTGGAGATACGCCGTTGTCAGTCTTTGAGAATCTGAATGGCCTGGTAATGGGATTTGGGGGGATCCCCACACATTTTTTTCATTATAGCCGCGAGTAGTTTTAAATTACTTTTAATCCTTTCGAAATTTAATTTTGTGCAGAGACTGTTATAAACATGGGAAACAAGAGCTACTTTACAGGCATACTATAGTCAACCCCCAACCCCCCCCCCCCCCAGGTACGAAATTTAAAGGAATATTTCCCTTTTATTGTTTCACTTTAAGCATTATTAAAATCACTGCTCCCGAAAAAAACATATGTTTTTAAAACTTTTTTTTACATTGATACATGTCCCCTGGGGCGGGACCTGGGTCCCCAAAGACTTTTTATAACAATAACTTGCATATTAACCTTTAATATTAGCACTTTTGATTTTTCATGTTCATGTCCCATAGACTTTAACAGTGTTTGCGTGTTCAAACTAATTTTTTGCCTGTTCGCATTTTCTGCTGCGAACGAACCTGGGATGTGTTCGGCTCATCCCTATTAACCAGCTAAACACAATGGGGGTGGTATATATCATGTAGATGGATGAAGGCCTAATCTCCCTCCTTATTCTAAGACACAGATGGAGGGGGTGTGACACAGCCTGTGACTGGCAGAACTCCGCCTACACCATGTACTGCCAAAAAATAATAAAGATTTTGGGGTAGATCCACGTACATCGACGAATATATAGACTGGCATAGCGCATCTCATTTCCACTAGCCGGCTCAACTTAGAGAGGCAAGTACCGTATCCTCAGAGTATTTGCGTCCACAAAGGCGCCGGTGTCCTTTTTCGCATGTGTTTGGACTCTGAGGTCCGGCCCGTCATATCTATGCGGCCTGATTCATAGAATCAGGTTACGCATAGATATCCCTAAGATCCGAAGGTGTAAGTGACTTACACCGTCGGATCTTAGGCTGCAATCTCACACTGGCCGCTAGGTGGCGCTTCCGTTTGTTTACGCGAGCAATATGCAAATTAGTAGTTGCGTCGATTCAGAAACGAACGACCACCCGGTGTTTGCGTTCGCCTTTTTTCACGGCGTAAAGTTACCCCCTGCTATATGAGGGGTATGTGCGGCGTATCCTATGTTAAGTATGACCGTCGTATCCCGCGCCGAGTTTTGAAATTTTTACGTAAGTCGTTCGCGATACGGCTCCCTGGACGTAATTTACGTTCACGTCGAAGCATGACGATTTGCCGACGTCATTTGGAGCATGCGCACTGGGATTCAGTCGCGGCCGGCGCGATGCGCAGTTCGTTCGGCGAGGGGACGGGCATTATTTAAAATGATACACGCCCCCTACCCGCCAGATTTGAAATCCGTCGGTGGATTTTTACGCATACGCCGAACGCAACTTCTACAGCAAAGTGCTTTTGTGAATACAGCCCAAACTTTCCTGCACAAACTTGCCCCCCCTCGGCGGCATAAACGGTAAAATGAGCTACGTTTAGCCAGCAGAAAGATCCGCTGATCTTTCTGAATCTGGCCCATAGTATATCAATTTAATTAGTGAGATTGTTATGTGTTGATTTTGCACTCGGTCACTTTAGCAGTCATGTTTTGCATTTCGTAACATATGACACGTTGCACTTTAAGAAGATTGTGCGATATTTTATAATATTGGTTGATATTGTAGTAGATACATGATCATTGATTTTTGCACATTTTGCACGTATGTTTATATATCCCAAGGTGATTTATTAACCACTTAAGGACCGGACCAATCTGCCTGCAAAATGACCCAAGGGAGGGTTTTGTTTTACAATTCGGCACTGTGTCGCTTTAACAGACAATTGCGCGGTTGTGCGACGTGGCTCCCAAACAAAATTGGCGTCCTTTTTTCCCCACAAATAGAGCTTTCTTTTGGTGGTATTTGATCACCTCTGCGGTTTTTATTTTTTGCGCTATAAACAAAAATAGAGCGACAATTTTGAAAGAAATGCAATATTTTTTACTTTTTGCTATAAAAAATATCCCCCAAAAACATATATAAAACATTTTTTTCCTCAGTTTAGGCCGATACGTATTCTTCTACCTATTTTTGGTAAAAAAAATCGCAATAAGCGTTTATCGATTGGTTTGCGCAAAATTTATAGCGTTTACAAAATAGGGGATCGTTTTTTTTTTTTACTACTAATGGCGGCGATCTGCGATTTTTTTCGTGACTGCGACATTATGGCGGACACTTCGGACAATTTTGACACATTTTTGAGACCATAGTCATTTTCACAGCAAAAAATGCATTTAAATTGCATTGTTTATTGTGAAAATGACAGTTGCCAGTTTGGGAGCTTAACCACAGGGGGCGCTGTAGGAGCTTAGGGCTTCACCTACGTGTGTGTTTACAACTGTAGGGGGGGTGTGCGCTCGTAGGTCTGACGTCATCGATCGAGTCTCCTACTAAAAGGGATCACTCGATCGATGCAGCCGCCCACAGTGCAAGCACGGGGAAGTCGTGTTTACATACGGCTCTCCCCCGTTCTTCAGCCTCCGGCGGAGCGATCGTGAGGGGGCGGTCTCGAACACTATTAGCCGTGCCCTCGTCCCGGATCACTCCCTCAAGCCCACAGGAACTGCCGCATGTACGGGGGGGGGTCCGATCGGACCCCCGACCCACAATCTAGGCAGGCACGTACAGGTACGTTGATGTGCCTGTCCGTAGCCATTCTGCCCGACGTAAAAGTACATGCGGCGAGTCTGGAAGCTGGTTAAGGGACAGCACATTTTTTTTTCCATCGAGTATTTTGTTTTTTTGCTGTGATCTTTCAATAATAGGCCTCTTGTTGAGAGAAAAATCAAATTTAGCACATGTAATTTGTTAGGTTCGCTGTAATCAGCACAAGTAGCAATCGTATGTAATGGGTCTCCAGGTTATACCTGTTTTCAGAAGCAGGTCTTCATTCTCCCAGAAACTTTTAATAGCATGTTGGCAGTCCTCTGATCATCTCCTACAGCATGTCTGCAGTCTCTGACCATCTACTGTATCCATGGCCCGCTGATAGGAGGAGGAACACCCGGACCTCTTGTAGGGGGTCCAAGCGCACAGAGTTGCCCACACAAAGAGATGGGATTAGTGATGGACGACAATTGCAGAACAATTGCAGAACAATTGCTAGTGTCTCCCTGCTGCCAGCTTTTATCTGATGAGAAAGAGACAGTGGTTCCTTTACTTTGCTAAACAACTGAAAAAAACCTGAAAATTGTAAAAGTAATTTTTCTCTTCACCAATGTGGACCTAATAGGCTGAACTGATGGCACTGATGAGACGGCACCGATGAGGCAGTACTGATGAGGTTGCACTTATGGGCACTGATAGGTGGCATGGGTAGGTGACACTGATGGACACTGAAAGGCAGCACTGACTGGCATCACTGATGGGTACTCATGAGGCTGCACTTATAATAAAAAGCACTGATGATCAGTACCCGCTGTGTGGCAGGGGGACAGAGAGCACCACCAATCTACCATTGGCCCTGCTGCTGTCAATCACATCCAGTGAGCCAATGAGGAAAAGAGAGAGGCGCGGGGGCCAAACCACAACTTTGTGTCAGAAGTTTGGGAGTGAACCTGCTTGGGTGCCCCCACCAGCAATCTGTTAGCTCTAGGGGCACTTGGCAGGAGAGTGAGCCAAGAGCGCCAGCAGGGCACCCAAGAAGAAAAGGATGCACAGAGCAGCCCCACTGCTCTGTGCAAAACCACTACACAGAGCAGGTCAGTATAACAAGTTTGTTATTAAAAAAAGAACTAAAAAGACTTTAACCACTTAAGGACCCGCCTCTTGCACATATACGTCGGTAGAATGCACGGCTGGGCACAAGCACGTACCTGTACGTCCTCTTTAAGTGCCTAGCCGTGGGTCATGGTCCGAAGCTCCGTGACCCACGGACCGGATCGCCGCCGGAGTCCGCGATCGGTCCCCGGAGCTGAAGAACGGGGAGAGCTGTGTGTAAACACAGCTTCCCCTGTTCTTCACTGTGGCCGCCTGTCATTGATCGTCTGTTCCTGAATAGGGAAAGGCGATCAATGACGTCACACGTCCAGCCCCGCCCCCCCCTACAGTTAGAAACACATATGAGTTCACACTTAAACCCCTTCACCGCCCCCTAGTGGTTAACTTCCAACTGCAATTGTCATTTTCATAGTAAACAATGCATTTTTATAGCATTTTTTTCTGTGAAAATGACAATGGTCCCAAAATGTGTCCAAAAATTGTCTGATGTATCCCCCATAATGCCGCCGTCACTAAAAAAATCACTCATCGCCACCATTAGTAGAAAAAAAATTATTAACCACTTAAGGACAGAAGGTGTTTTTCAGATTCGGCGTCTTACAAGACTAAAACCTGTTTTTTTTGCTAGAAAATTTACTTAAAACCCCCAAACATTATATATTTTTTTCTAACACCTAGAGAATAAAATGGCGGTCATTGCAATACTTTTTGTCACACCGTATTTTGCGCAGCGGTCTTACAAGCGCACTTTATTCTTGGAAAAATTCACTTTTTTGAATTAAAAAATAAGACCACAATAAATTTGGCCCCAATTTTTTTATATATTGTGAAGATAATGTTACGCTGAGTAAAATGATACCCAACATGTCACGCTTAAAAATTGCGCCCGATCGTGGCATGGCGTCAAACTTTTTACCCATAAAAATCTCGATAGGCGACGTTTAAAAAAATTCTATAGGTTGCATTTTTTGAGCTACCAGAGTAGGTCTAGGGCTAGAATTATTGCTCTCGCTCTAACGATCGCGGGCGATACCTCACTTGTGTGGTTTGAACACCATTTTCATATGCGGGCACTACTCGCATATGCGTTCTCTTCTGCGCCACGAACTCGTCGGGACGGTGCGCTTTAAAATAATTTTTTTTTTTGTTTTCTTATTATTATTCTTGATTTTATAATTTTTCTTACACTGCAAATTAATAATAAAAAAAAATATCACTTTTATTCCTATTACAAGGAATGTAAACAACCTTGTAATAGAAAAAAAGCATGACAGGTCCTCCTAAATATGAGATCTGGGGTCAAAAAGACCTCAAATCTCATATTTAGACTTGAATGCAAGAAAAAAAAAAAAAAAAGGAAAATTTGTCATTAAAAAAATGACAACAAAAAAACTTGTCTCTAAGCCGCTGGGCGGGACTGACGTTTTGACGTCACTTCCGCCCAGCAAAGCTATGAGGACGGGTGGGGGCCATCTTGCCCTCACTCGAGTCCCTCACTGAAGAGCCAGCAGCATCCGATCTCCTCCCGCCGCTACCGACGGCTCCGGTAAGCCGGCGGAGGGCAGCGGAAGGGCGGGCGGGAGGGGGGGGCCCCTCTCCTGCCACCGATAACGGCGATCTCACGGTGAATCCCGCCGCGGAGACCGCCGTTATCGTTACAACGCCCGCCCACAGAAGAGAGATGGATACCTCGGTTGTGGCAGCAGCTGCTGCCGTTAACCAAGATATCCATCTTAAAAAGAGGACGTATATATACAGTGGGCGGGCGTTTTAAGTGGTTAATACAAAATGCAATACTCAACTATCCCCTATTTTGTAAACGCAATAAATTTTGCGCAAACAATCGATAAACGCTTATTGCGATTTTTTCTCTACCAAAAATATGTACAAGACATACGTATCGGCCTAAACTGAGAAAACAATATGCTTTTTTTATATCTTTTCTTGGGGTATTTTATTATAGCAAAAAGTAAAAAATATTGTTTTTTTTTCAAAACTTTTTGCTCTATTTTTTATAGCGCAAAAATAAAAACCTCAGAGGTGATCAAATATCACCAAAAGAAAGCTCTATTCGTGAGAAAAAAAGGATACCGATTTTGTTTGGGAGCCACATCGCACGACCGCGCAATTGTCAGTTAAAGCGACACAGCGCCGAATCGCAAAACCTGGCCGGGTCCTTTACCTGCTTAATGGTCCGGGTCTTAAGTGGTTAATATACCTTAAAGTCTCCTTTTCACATTTTGAATGTTCCTAATTTGATAAAAGCCACTTGTTTACAGAGTTTTATGACTCATCAGCAGTGACTCATCCCTTATTGACAAATCGTGGCCCTGAGCAAGCAGTGCTAGTTTTTTTTTCTGCTTGGCTAACCCATAGTGCTAAGTGTAGAAAAAAAACAATTACAATTAAATTGACTCAAGACCATTATAGTTTACACTTAATTTTCAGAATTCTAGTTCTTCTTTCTATTTGTCTGAGACCAGTAAGTAAATATGTTGTACATCTTTTTTTTTTTTTCCCGCTGAAACTTTGTCCTGGTTTATTTTCCCATGACCGCCAACAATCATAAATAAAAAGACAAACACTAAAAACATCATTTCATTTTTCCATTTCCCAATTCTCTTTACTCAGATTCTGGATTTTGCTGTAAGAGGTAAAATACAATTTCATACCAATTGATTTAATACGAGTGAATGAATTACATCTCAGATCACTCTAAAAGAGATTTGGGAATACTGAAAGCTAACTACAGGAATGAAGTTCTTGCTTCTAATTGCAGGAAACTATACCACCGACGGCTCTATGTACTAACTGAACTAGTAATTATAGACCCTGGTTTTAGGCTTGGATGATAAATGAGGTATCACTACAGGAGTAGAAAGGCTTGGGTCTGCAGCCAAATGTTTGTGTGTATTCAGGTATAAAGTCAAAGTATAATGGCTAAGTGGTTCGCACATACACATAGCAGTACTAGGGTCATTGATTCGAATCCCAACTTTTCCACAAAGTTTGCATGTTCTCCCTGTATATAAAATTTAACATGTGTCAACCAATAGGGATTAAATGCAGCACCGTCTGACAGCCCAAAAAACAGGACGCTGCATCATCTCATTCCTACTGGCACTGACTTGAGCCCTATCAAATTATTGTCTAAGGAACGGACACTCTGCCACCCCTAAATAAACAGTTAAAGCCGGGGTTCACCCTAAAAAAAAAAAAAAAAAATTCTACCATGCCATCCAGCATACTAGCGCGAGCTACAGTATGCCTTTATTTTATTTTTTTGCGCCGTACTCACAGTTTTATCCCGTAGTTAAGTTTCAGACTACCCGCGGGGAATGGGCGTTCCTATGCAGAGGGGAACATGATTGACGGCCGGCTATGGCGTGTCACGCTTCCCGAAAATAGCCGAAATAGGACTTGGCTCTTCACGGCGCCTGCACAGTCAGCTCCTAGTCTGTGCGCAGGCGCCGTATAGCGCCGTGAAGAGCCGAGTCCTACTCCGGCTATTTTCGGGAAGCGTGACGCGCCATAGCCGGCCGTCAATCATGTTCCCCTCTGCATAAGAACGCCCATTCCCCGCGGGGAGTCTGAAACTTAACTACGGGATTAAACTGTGAGTACGGCGCAAAAAAAAAAAAAAATAAAGGCATACTGTAGCTCACGTTAGTATGCTGGATTTCATGGTAGAAACTTGTTTTTTAGGGTAAACCACCGCTTTAAGTTACCACTAGTATTCTAATTAAACCATTCAACAATTGTTAATGTAACAATTGATATACCATTGCATGTTGCGTCCAGGGGACTATAAGATTGGAGATCAAATATCCCATTGGGGTCTTTTAAGATTATTTTAAGATTAATCTTTAAGATTAATACCCCTCCAATTCCAGGTGTATTGCTCAATGGCATTGACTTGTAACAAGGCTAGATTTTTTTTCTATGATGTACTCGGAAGTGTAGACACACTATGACCAATGAGACCCTTTCAAATATTGGCCAGATGCTCCCCAAATCTTACCCTCAATGCCCGTGTGGTTCTCCCCATATATTGGAGACTACACAGACAAATTACTAGATAAATGGCACCTACCGCTTCACACGTAATGAAATCTTTGATTTCATATATCTTGGACGTTGGAATGGAAGAAAAGCTTGTAGTTGTGATAGTTTTGGAATATTTACAAACTTGGCATCTTTTACATGGAAAAAATCCCTTTAAATTACCAAACATACTAGTTCTGGGAAGGGGAGAGTTAATTGCAGTGGGGGCCAAACTATCTTTAAGAGCCCGTTCACACATGGGCAACACGACTTCCAGGGCGACTTTGGGAGGCAACTTGGTCACGACTTGAGTATGAATCACAGCGTGACATAAGGCAACTTACAAGGCAACTTCAAGTTGCCTCCAGGACAGGAGGCTTTCCAGTGGCCAATCAAACAAGAATCAGCTCTGTGGGAGGGAGGGGGAGGGAGGGGTTTGCCTGAGAAATGTATGTTCTCTTCCTGTATTGTTGCTTCTGTTAAGACAGTGATCCGACTTCTGAGGCAACTTCCATTGAAATAAATGGGTACAATTTGCCTACAAGTTGCCTAGAAGTCGGATTGAAGTAGTACAGAAACCATTTTTGAAGTCCGGAAGCGATCTGCAGTAGTGTGCATTAAGACGGCTCCATTCACTTACATTAATTTCTTTATGCAGCGCGACTTGAGGCGAGTAGGGGCGACTTGGGGCAACTTGAAGTCAGAGCCAAAGTCGGTCCTGTGTGAATGGGCTCTAAGGGTATTGCTTTTACGAAAGATGACACCAGTTTAACTGGAAGTTTGGAACCTAAAATTCTATCATTCTTTAGATTCTGCCAGCGCTTCTTGAATATCCTATTAACCCACCAGTACCGAGATGAAAAAGTGGTAATAAAGGCCCACTCAAACGGATTTTCTCCCATTATATCCTTTCTTTCAGAACTAATTTCTATACATTTCTGAAACTTTGTGTAGTTTATCATTTAAAATATCTTGATTATATCCTTTCTCAACAAAACTTTATTTTAAAACTTCTACTCTTGAACTGACAAATCCTTATTTTGAATTGACCCTTAGGTATGGCCTTGAGCCAGCTTGGATGGTGACAACTTTGTAAAGGAATAAAACCATTTCTATCTGTAGATTTGAAATGAGTCTTATGCCTCGTACAAACAATTGGAATTTTCGATGGAAAAAGTCCGACCGTGTGTATGCCCATCTGTGTTTTTCCATTGGATATCTGAGGAATTCGTCGGAGTTTTACCTACATGTTCTCTTTTTTTTTTTTTCTTTCCTTTACAAATATTCATTTTATTTTCAATAATTAGGCAGTTACAAGTTTAAACCGACAATAATATTAGCACTTTAGTATATCAACAACAAATATATCAAACCACTATGTAACCAAAGAACAAAGAACCCATGGTATAACATTCAATATTTAAACATAACCTTATCAACAATCTTCCTTCCCTCCTGTTCTCCTACAGTCGGGAATTACCTTGGCCCTATTGCCCTTTTAAACAAGGATCTCCTACCTAATATAATTTATTCCCTATATCCCCCTTTCCCAGAAAGAAAGAAAACAGAATTGATCCCTCCCCCCCTAAAACCCTCTTTACCCTCCCCTTCCTTCGATCTGCCAGATGGGAGGTCGACCTTTCACATACTTTATGCTCTTACTCCATTCACATCTCCTACATGTTTTCCTCATTATCGAGGAGAGTTTTACCCATCCTCAGAGCCAAGAAAGAGTTCCAGGGCGCCCACATCCGACGATATCTTTCCCGTTGTTGCTTGAGGAGACAGAACCAGGTCTTCCAACCTGCTAATCTCCTTCACTTTACGGGCCCACATTTGTATTGTTGGAGGTGTTGTTGATTTCCATTTCAATGGTATGCATGCCTTTGCAGCATCTAGAAAATGACAGATGAGGGATTCTTTATAGCTATTCTCTGGGATGTCATTCACATGTAAAAAGACAGAATGCCCTGGGTCTTCCGGTATAATTAAATCTGTAAAGTGCTGAAGAGTTCATATGATCTCTACCAAAAGGTTTTCAGCCTGGATAATCCCAAAAGATATGTAACATTGTACCTTTCTCTCTCTGACATCTCCGACATAGATCTGGGACGTTGGGAAGATTTATTACATTTTTCTGGTGTTTTGTACCATCTAGTAAAAATCTTAAAATTAGTTTCTTGTATTCTAGTACATGTTCTCTTTTACTCCAATGGAATTCCATCGGATTGGCCAGGCAAAAGTTTGATTGTGTGTACAGGGCATTAGTCATTAATTTACCTTTCTCTTTAAATATAATTAAATCCAGAAAAGCAGATTGAGGAGATAGTATATTAATATGTGAAATCTGACACACCATTGATTGGAATTCAAATATCCCATAAAATTATATAGCGATTCTGTTTCCTTTCCATAAAAAGAAGGTGTGGTCTGTATAGTGATGCCAGAAAAGGAGAAGTGAATCCCCACAAGATAAAGAAAATAATTTTCACACAAAGCCATAATTAAATTAGCAAGGCTCAGGGCAAATTTCGCCCCCATTGCCACGCCAATAATAATTTTCTCCATAATAGAAATAGTTATGTTTCATTGCGAATTGAAGTAGTATCAAATAAAATCTTTAAAGGGTCCTCTAATTGATTTATCCTATTTAATGTGGGATAATAGTATATAGAGACAAGACGTCTGCTGTTACTAGCAGGACATCTTCCTCTATTTCCATTATTGAAATCTCATTAATAATTTGCCTTGAATCTTCAAAAAAAGTGGGAGTCCTTACCAACCAAAGGCTGTAGAAAAAAAAATCGTTGAATTTGCCTATACGAGAGGTGACTGTCGCATCTATACCACTCACAATGAGCCTCCCCAGGGGCTTGAGAGGATTTTTGTGCACTTTTGGTAGATAATAAATTATAGTCATTCTAGGTGCCAGGGGGATCAAACATTATTTTTCCTTTTTATTTATCAGACCTTTTCTGAAACCATATTGAATTATGCTATCCAATGAATTTTTATATGCATAAGTTGGATCCTTCTTAAGAACAGTATATGTTTTATTATCTGATGGAGGGTTATCCATTTCACTCAAGTAATCTTGTTTCTTTAATATAACGATCCCTCCCACCTTCTCAGCCGGACGTATAATCAAGTCCCTTCTGTCACATAAGAATTTTATACCTTCATGTATAGAATCTTTTTGCTGTTTTTTAAAAACTACCCGTTGTAAATCCTGCAGCACTAGTCCTTAACACACTAATGTTTGGAGGCTGCTTCCCAGGAGGGTTAAATAAAGATGTATTTCTCTTAACCCAGTATTGGTCTACATTAGGGATGAGCTTCGAGTTTGAGTCAAACTCATGTTTAAATATAACATTGCCTGTTTGGCGAACAGCGAACAATTTGGGGTATTCGCGGCAAATTCGAAAAGCCACATAACACCCTGTAAAAGTCTATGGGAGAAATCTAAAGTGCTAATTTTATAGGCTAATATGCAAGTTATTGTCCTAAAAAGTGTTTGGGGACCTGGGTCCTGCCCCAGGGGACAAGTATCAATGCAAAATAAGTTTTAAAAAATGCAGTTTTTTCGGAAGCAGTGATTTTAATAATGCTTAAAGTGAAACAATAAAAGTTAAATATTCCTTTATATTTTGTACGTAGGGGGGGGGGGGGGTGTATAGTATGCCTGTGAAGTAGCGCTTGTTTCCCGTGCTTAGAACTGTCCCTGCACAAAGTGTAATTTCTGAAGGAAAAAAAGTAATTTAAAATCACGGCTATAATGAATTGTCGGCTCCCGGTAATACAAAGAAGAGTCATTCATAAAAAAAAAAAAGCGTGGGGGTCCCCCCAAATTCAATTACCAGGCCCTTCAGGTCTGATATGGATATTAAGGGGAACCCTGTTTTATTTTATTTTTTTAATTACGTGGGGTTCCCCCCAAATATCCATTCCAGACCCTTCAGGTCTGTTATGGATTTTAAGGGAACTCCACCCCCAAAATTAAAAAATGGCGTGGAGTTCCCCCCAAAAATCCAAACCAGACCCATTATCTGAGCATGCAACCTGGCAGGCCACAGGAAAAGAGGTGGGGATGAGAGAGCGCCCCCCCTCCTGAACCGTACCAGGCCACATGCCCTCAACATTGGGAGGATGCTTTGGAAGTCTGTGACCCCTCAAAGCACCATGTCCCCATGTTGATGGGGACAAGGGCCTCATCTCCACAACCCTTGCCCGGTGGGGGGCTTATCAGAATCTGGAAGACCCCTTTTACAAAGGGGACCCCAGATCCCAGCCCCCCCTCAAATTAATTAAACAAAACAATTCAATTAGTAACTTAACGATTCTATCAGAAACCAAATTAAACACATTTTTCCATTCTGGCACATGTCTAACGGCTTCAACTCTTCTGGGAAGGCTGTCCACAAGGTTTAGGAGTGTGTCTATGGGGATGTTTGACCGTTCTTCCAGAAGTGCATTTGGGAGGTCAGGCACTGATGTTGGAGGAGAAGGCCTGCTCACAGTCTCCACTCTGCAATCCACTCTGATTGAGGTCAGGACTCTGCGCAGACCAGTCAAGTTCTTCCACCCCAAACTCACTCATCCTTGTCTTTATAGACCTTGCTTTGTGCACTGGTCTAAATCATTTGGCGGAGGGGGGATTATGGTGTGGAGTCATTTTCCAAGGGTTGGACCTGGCCCCTTAGATCCAGTGAAGGGAACTCTTAAGGCTTCAGTATACAAAGACATTTTGGACAATCTAATGCTCCCAACTGGAAACTAGAAACAGTTTGGGGATGGCCCCTTCCTGTTCCAAAATGACTGCCAGTGCCCAAAAAAACAAGGTCCATAAAGACATGGATGACGAGTTTGGGGTGGAGGAACTTGACTGGCTTACACAGAGTCCTGACCTCAATCCGATAGAACACCTTTGGGATGAATTTAAGTAGAGATTGCGAGTCAGGCCTTTTCATCCACACTAGTGCCTGATCTCATAAATGCTCTTCTTGAAGAATGGTCAAACATTCCCATGGACACACTCCTAAACCTTGTGGACAGCCTTCCCAGAAGAGTTGAAGCTGTTATAGCGGCAAAGGGTGGGCCAACTCAATATTGAACCTTACAGACTAAGACTGAGATGCCATTAAAGTTCATGTGTGTGTAAAGGCAGGTGTCCCAATACTTTTGGCAATATAGTGTATGTATAGGGAATGTATTTTCCCGGCCTTTCGAAGTGTAAGAAGAAAATTAATTTCCTGAGCCCTGTCTCTGTGAATGATTAACACTAAACGATAGAACATGAAAGAAGAGGGGGTGGTCTAGCATGGATTTAACAAACTAGCACTAAACAGGAAAGTAGATACCAAAACCACATTAGTAAACAAGTTGCAGTGGCTCCAAAACTGTCACTAGATGGCAACATATTAGAGAAAAATGAACCCCTCATACAGTTCAATACAAGACATAAAAATACACAAAAGTGGGGCAGAACATTTATTTTCCTTGCATATTGCATAGCTCCCAACTGTCCCTGATTTTGAGGGACTGTCCCTGATTTGGAGCAAAGTCCACCTGTCCCTCTTCCATCCATATTTGTCCATCATTTTGGTCTGATCTATATTGTTGTATATAAAATGCACTTTTCATCTTTCAAAAAGTGTCTCCCAGTGCTATATCTTTAATCCAATTTCTAAATTGCTGCATTTGTACATTTTAGAAGCCAATGCAAACGAATAGTAGTGGGAAAAAAAACAAACAAAAAAAACAAACCCTTTGTGGGTTTAACTAATAATTGTTTGCATAATTGTCCTTTAACCACTTCAGCCCCGGAAGAATTTACCCCCTTCCTGACCAGAGCACTTTTTGCGATTCGGCTTTAACAGACAATTGTGCGGTCGTGCAACGTTGCATCCAAACAAAATTGACGTCCTTTTTTCCCCACAAATAGAGCTTTCTTTTGGTGGTATTTGATCACCTCTGCTGTTTTTATTTTTTGCGCTATAAACAAAAAAAGAGCGACAATTTTGAAAAAAAAAAACAATCTTTTTTACATTTTGCTTTAATAAATATCCCAAAAAAATATATAAAAATACAAATTTCTTTCTTAGTTTAGGCTGATATGTATTCTTCTACATATTCTTGGTAAAAAAAAATCACATAAAAGCGTTTATTGATTGGTTTGCGCAAAAAAAGTTTTAGCGTCTACAAAATAGGGGATAGTTTTATGTCATTTTTATTATTGTTATTTTTATTAGTAATGGCGGCAATTAGCAATTTTTATCATGACTGCGACATTATGGCGGACACATCAGACACTTTTGACACTATTTTAAGACCATTGTCATTTCTACAGCGATCAGTGCTAAAAAAAATGCATTGATTACTGTGTAAATGACACTGGCAGGGAATGGGGTTAAACACTAGGGGGCAATGAAGGCGTTAAGTGTGTCCTAGGAAGTGAGTCTAACTATGGGCTACGAGTGACACGACAGTGATCACTGCTCCTGATGACTAGGCAGAACAGGGAAATGCCTTGTTTACATAGGCATCCCCCCGTTCTGCAGCTCTGTGACACGATCACGGAACACCGGCAGACATTGAGTCCTCCAGGCACAGTCACGGAGCACACAGCGGGTGTGCTTGTGCGCCGGCGGTTGCACGCACGCACCCGTACGGTGCCAAATTCAAAGCAAAGTACAGGTGCGTTGCTTTGCCCAGCTGTGCCAGTCTGCCGACTTATATCGGCGTTAGCCTGTTGCAGGGGCAGACTGACCACTCGGGCACTGCCCGAGGGCCCCAATGCCACTAGGGGGCCCCATCAGGGTTGCCAGCCTCAGTAAAACCAGGGACAGTATGTAAAAATCTTTGTTTTTTTTAGATCTGTCCCTGAAATGTCCCTTACCGACATCCATTTGGTCTAAAAATCCCAAGATTAGAGCTGCCCCTCCTCTCTAGTACCTTTTCAGTGTGTGTATGTGTATTCTGTGTGTATGTATACTGTGTATGTATACTGTGTAGGCATACTGTATGTGTGTGTGTGTGTATACTGTGTAGGCATACTGTATGTGTGTGTGTGTATACTGTATGGCCCCATAATCTAATGCCTGGGGGCCCCATAATCTTCTATTTTATGGGGGCCCCATAATCTCCTCTTGCCCGGGGGACCCATAATCTCCTATTGCCGGGGGGGCCCCATAATCTCCTATTGCCCAGGGGTCCCATAATCTCCTGCTGCCCTGGGGACCCATAATCTCCTATTGCCGGGCGGCCCCATAATCTCCTATTGCCCAGGGGCCCCATAATCTCCTATTGCCTGGGGGCCCCATGATCTTCTATTGCCCGGGGGCCCATGAGTTGTCAGTCCGCCCCTGGCCTGTCGGCAATTGGTTAAGGAGGCATGACAGGGGGTGTCCTATGCCTGCATACTTTTGCTAATATGTGTCCCTCGTTCCCATCTCAAAAAGTTGGGAGGCTTGCATATGATTGGATTTTCTTTGCAAAGTGAAATTGTACTGCCTTCACTAAGCTCTGGGGAAAATTACCTTGCAATTTACTTTTATTAAATCAACCCCCATGTGATCTTTGCCTCAGCTCCAGTTTATCTATGGAGCAGCATTTTTTTCTTTTTACTCCTGGCAAGGAAAAGGAACCTTTTTGACAATTTGATTGGTTAATAATAACTTTTGCCCTTTTAAATTTCATCAAGTGTGATTTTTATGAAAAGTCCTTTTAATCCTTTACACAGTATGCAGCACAAATTTATTTTTATAAAACCCTCGTACAAAATAATAATGTCAGAAGTTGGCGTTCAGATGACTGCCTTGCCTGTAGTGAGGACAGCACAAAAAAGCCAGAAGGAATTGCGGCTACATCATTATAAACACATTTGCCTCTTGACAAGCCGCTGATTCCATCATACTTGCCCCGAGGTGTAGTGGCTGTTTGATTTACAACAGACCTAATCTCCATGTTCTTTCATTGTGGCTTTCTTGGAGAGGACATCGTTGGAGGGAATATGTACATTTGATACCTATCTGGGTCCTTGGTGTATAGTAATGATCCCATACAATGACATCCCGATAGAACAACACTGATAGCTTAAACAGAGCCGTTAGAACAAGACCCGCGGAGCTCTTCAGTATTCTCACACTGTTCTTTATTCCCGACTATTATAGAAACAGGTGAAATGTCTCATTATTACTGATTTCTGAAAGGTCTTCCTTTTATTGACCTTGAAATGACGGAAGGCTGATTACATCTAATTCACATTTTCACCAGTGATTATGCAATTACACGCAGGTCATCAGAAAATAAACTCGGTGTTAAAAGCAGCTGTGGTGACTCTGAGAATGGAGCATGGAAAATTACATTGCATAACACCATCTATGCGTTAAGCAGAGTCTACATTGAGATAAATAGACTGCTAACTACATTGGTGAGTTCAGTGCCCAGTGTAATAATGAAAGGACAGGCTCTGCAAAAATATTGGTTTAAGTTAAAATAAAGAATATATATGTACTGTGTGTGTATATATATATATATATATATATATATATATATATATATATATATATATATATACACACACACACATACTGTATTTACCGTATTTATTGGGGTATAACACGCTCTTTTTACGCTGAGCCGTGCCTGCGTGTTATACGCCAATATATATTTTTTTAACAACGGGGGGGGGGGGGGGGGTTGGGGTCGTGTGACCATCAATAAAACAGCAGATGAGAGTCACATGACCGTGTCCACGAGAGAACGGTGTTAATTGAGGTATAAAAAAGCTTTGATTTGCAATGACGGTGACACATAATGAGCGGTGTATGAGAAGGGGCTGACAGAGATGTTTTCTATACTTTAGAGCACGCTGGCAATGCTGTCCCAAGAGGTTGGGGGTCTCCTGGGAGTGCAGAGGAGGAGAGGGGGACTTTATAATGAAAGGGGGCTGTGTACTTGTTCTGTGCTGGATGTCAATGTAATGTACTGTGCAGGGGGTCTGTGTGCTTCACAGGGGTCTGTGTGCTGTGCAGGGGGTCCGTGTGCTGTGCAGGGGGTCCGTGTACTGTGCAGGGGGTCTGTGTGCTGTGCAGGAGGTTTGTGTGCTGTGTAGGCGGTCCGTGTGCTGTGCATAGGGTTGCCACCTCATCCCTTTAAACCCGAACACATATTAATTACACAGGTTCTGCGGCTGATCAAGGTGGTAATTAAACTCACTTGGTGCCTTATCTGCATTAAATCAGCCACAGAACCTGTGTAATTCATATGTGTTCAGGTTTAAAGGGATGAGGTGGCAACCCTAGCTGTGCAGGGGGTCCGTGTACTGTGCAGGGGGTCCATGTGCTGTGCAGGAGGTTTGTGTGCTGTGTAGGCGGTCCATGTGCTATGCAGGGGGTTCGTGTGCTGTGCAGGGGTCCATGTGCTGTGCAGGGGGTCCGTGTGCTGTGCAGGGGGTCCGTGTGCTGTGCAGGGGGTCCGTGTACTGTGTAGGCGGTCTGTGTGCTGTGCAGGGGGTCCGTGTACTGTGCAGGGGGTCCATGTGCTGTGCAGGAGGTTTGTGTGCTGTGTAGGCGGTCCATGTGCTGTGCAGGGGGTCCGTGTGCTGTGCAGGGGTCCATGTGCTGTGCAGGGGGTCCGTGTGCTTTGCAGGGGGTCCGTGTGCTGTGCAAATTACGTGGGCGTATCACACTTCTCAGCAGAACAACCCTAAACTTGACAGACTTTTACCTCAGAACACTTCTTCCTCAGCCCACTTCCTCCGGCACACTATCTCACTGTCCAACTTTAGTAATCCTGTCACACCATCAGAACATGACTAGGCCTCACTCTGAATAAGCCACAGTGTCTTTACTTGATGGCCCTTTTTAGGCTGGGGCCTGCAGTACCCCTTTGTGGTAGCAACCGATTTACTTGAGTAGAAAAAATGAAGATGGTATACTGATCCCAGCAAGTCCGACTTGCAAATCCTGCCCGCCCTCCTGGTTGCAGCAACGTCACACAAACTCCAGTCTCTCCCTCACCACCCTCTCTCCTGCTCCACATCCAGCTCCCCTGACATGTCTCTTCCAGAGCTTTCTACTGTGCTTTTCACTCACCGACACCTGGATCCCTCCTGAATGACTTTACTCCAGACCTTAGGACCTGCCTCCTCCAGCTCCTGTACCAGGACACCTCTCCATGACTGTGTAAGGAGAGGCTCCCTCCCAGCACCCAAGCTCTGCCCGAGGTACACCCCCCCCCCAGAAAGGGGGTTCCCTCAGACACGACACTCTAACACTCCATCGTCCAGTTCACCCAGCCAACAAATCCTCCCCCAGCAGGCTGACCATGGGTATAAGTAGGAGGCCTGCCCCCTGCCAATCCTAGTTGGGGATTGGTCAGAGCTCCTCACATGCTCCCCATGTCACTCCAGTTCTCTGCCCTACCCCTTTTTCAGAACATTCTCCCTGGAAACAAAGGAACAGGAAGGGGCCATCCCCAAACTGTTCCCACAAAGTTGGAAGCATGAAATTGTCCAAAATGTCTTGGCATGCTGATGCCTTAAGATTTTCCTTTACTGGAACTAAGGGGCCAAAACCAACCCCTGAAAAACAACCCCACACCATAATCCCACCTACACCAAATGATTTGGACCAGTGCACAAAGCAAAGTCCTTAAAGACATGGATGAGCGAGTTTGGGGTAGAGGAACTTGGCTGGCCTGACCTCAACCCGATAGAACACCTTTGGGATGAATTAGACGTCCGGTTCAGACTCTCAATGAGCTGCTGATAGCCTGAGTCATCTGCTCCCACCCCCTCCACAGCCCAGTGCTCCAGTGAGCAAGGAGGGGGCAGAGCAGAGAGATGTGACTGACAGTCTGCAGGTCTCTGCTCGGGAAGCTGTGAGAATAGAGTGATCAGTGGTGTTCGATCGCTCGGTTCTCAGTATAGATGTTCCGGGGGACAGATGCAGCATCAAACCAATGTTAGGTAGGTATGAATAAAACAAAAACAGAAACCCATATTTCTCTTTTAATATCCACACGCAGCCCGATAGGTCTGGTATAGAATTTGGAAGGGTCGTCACTTTTTTACATGTGCATCTCCTAAATTTTCATACCAGGTCTGCAGGTTCTGGTATTAATTTGGGGGGCATGCTTTTTTGTGTATGGGCACCCTCATCTAGAAGAATGGTCTGGTAATGATGAAGGGAATTCCTGGCAGCTTTGTTTTCAAACAGAACAAACCTGCTGGGAGATGTTATTTCACCAAAAATCTAAACCCACTTTTATATAGCAAATTTCATTTTTGCTTTATTAGGTTGCATCCATTGCACAGGAGTACCACTTCACAGGTAGGGCCAGGGCATTCCCCAGGCATGTTGTTTAAAGGATATTTGCATTTGAATGTTTCACTTTAAACATTTCCCACCAAACTGAATTTATATAAAAAAAAAATGTTTGCTTTGGTTCACGTCCCCCACGTTCCTCAGGGCAGTGCCCTGCCCTCCATGCAATTTATTGGACACTCCCTTGCCTATTAACTTAGAAAATGTCTATTACAATTTTTTTAACATTCAGCTTCAATTAACTTCCTTGGGGTTTGGACTGAACACCCAAACTTTAGTAATGTTCAGTGAACCTCCCTTAAATCAAACAAGGGTATGTTCAGCTCATCACTAATTGGCTTCCCTTTTTCTTAGTTTAGTTATTTAGCTTATATGAACATCATATTGTTACGCTAGCTATTGTACTAACTTGGCATCAGCTGTTTCCAATGTCATACCATATTCCTGTTCATGAGAAAAGCACCTATTCCCAAGTTTATGGATCCCATCAGTACATTAGCAAAACACACCACTGCCTGAAAGCTTGTATATTTGGCAGCCATAAAGCACGTCTATTTTTCTATGTAAAAAAAATCATACTGTAACCAGTAGACCATTCCAATGGTAAGAAATCTAATAAGCGTTATATAAGTTTTAATAGTTGCCTACGGGAAGCATTCCATACAAGTGCCAGTAATTTTTCTCTTTTCTCCCATAATTATCGAAGGCTATCCAAGGTTAACAAACATTCAGTAACAATACGATTATTGTTATCTCTATTAACAACTAAAATAAGATCAGTAAACTCTTTATTTTACACGGTCAAATAAGGTTTACATACTACAGATCATCTGGGATCATGGCTTTGTTTTCTGTGACCTTGTGGTGATATTTAAATGCACACTCTGTGTGAATACATTGGGATGTCGTAACATTATAACTTCGCTCATATACTGTAGTAACATGCTGGTATAACGAGTCCTAGAAGTAGCACTTTTTGTCTTCACTTTGTTCATTCAAAATGTATGTTTTGTTCTATGAAAAAGCACAACTCAGGAGTAGGATCTATGTAGACTAGCTAAATGACCAAAGATGCTCATGAGCAGCAGCAGGATGGTTATACGGACTCACCATGGCGCAGGCTGTAAGGGTATCTTGTATTTATAGGAGCCCATAATGACTTGGTTGGAATGATCCTGAGGTTGGTATCTGAAATTGCTTCACTGGTTCCAACTAGTAGTTACTGTAGATGGTAAGGCACAGTTTAAGTTGTTTGTGTTTGGTCAAAAGTTATAACAAGTCAGCTTGAGATGGTGGTATTCGACAATCAACAAAATAGCTCTGAATACTAGACTTTCTCTACTGGAATTCAGGCAAAATGGTTAAATACACCCCCACTTGTGAAGAGTTAAAGGGACATTAAAGGTTTGGATTAAAAAACAAACAAACATGTCATACTTACCTGCTCTGTGCAGTGGTTGCACAGAGCAGCCCCGATTCTCCTCGTCAGGTCCTCCACCGGTGCTCCTGTTTTTTCTCCCTTAAACAGTGCCCCCAATAGCAAGCCGCTTGCTAAGGGGGCACTGGTACATGCTCGATCCCGAGCTTGGCTCTATGCATCTATAAGACACATAGAGCCATGGCTTGGTCCCACCCCCATTCTCTCCTCATTGGCTCACTGTGTGTGCTTGACATCAGTGGGAGTTAATAGTTGTTGTAATATTAATATAGATGTGTAGGTATTTAAAATATTATGTTATATATATATATATATATATATATATATATATATATATATATATGTATGTATGTATATATATATATATATATATATATATATATATATATATATATATATATATATATATATATATATATATATATATATATATATATATATATATGGCATGGTTTACACACAGGCATTCAAGGTTACACATGAAAAGGTGTTTGCTGACCAAAAAGGTTAGTGGTCAAACACAGATCAAAGGGACAGCTGAAGATCCTTTGATGTGTTAATCTTATCTAAGACTAGTTGTGTGAGATGGCCTGGTACTTCCTTACATAAGGAAGTATTTATTGATGGTAATTAGACTTAGGGAAGTTTCCATTCATTCAGAGAACCACTCCCTTGAGTGTGAGACCAATATTTGAGACACTCAAGCTGGCATTCAAGTAGTGTGGTCTTGTCACCCATGCTCAAATGTTCTTGAGCTGTGGGCTATTCCTGACATAATCAAGCTCAGCGCAGGCTCCATAGACCAGGAACAGCCACCGCTGGACTGTGAGGGAGTGCCGTTTTCCAGTGGAACAAAGGATCGGGTGAGTATCAGCTTTCTTCTCATACCTGGACAAAACAAGCAGTTGACCTGTGCACTGCGGGCACAAACCCACTACATACAAGTTTTATTTTTTATTTTTTTCTCAGAGGTGGGATTTAACAAAGGGTCTGTAGCTGTGTGCTTGCCCTTCAGGATCGTGCTCTCTGTCTGTCTATACTTAGTTAAGTATGTGAATGGCTGTATAATCAAGCGCATTTGTCCTTGTAAATAAACAGTGTTCCCAATTATTGGATGAGCAGCGGTACTATTTAAAGACATGGAATGGACAAGTGCTTATGCTCTGAAGAAGCTTGGTCATGAGTGAAACGCTTAAGCATTACACCATCACGCTCCTCGCTGTGAGGGCACTGACACCTTAGCCACCAGACAAGCCCTGCCTACATTTCCTGGCTCCGTTCGGGTAATGTTTTAGAGACACTGTGCTTCACACAAGAGACTAATCTGCAAACCCTGTTGGACTGCACGGCACCTACTGTTGATGTCTGATACACCCGATACCTTCGGTATCGATTGGAAGGATAACTCATTTTCATCCTTGGTGATTTTCGAGTGGCTCCCGCACAGACGGGATGCCGGTCCAGACATCACGGACACGGATAAGAGTGGCTTTCAAGTAGCAAGTAGATGGTTAGCTGTATCCATCCCAATTCACGTTGGGAGGTTGTATACATTATATACCTGTACGCTACCACATTTGTCCTACTCTACATCTTACCACTCGATAATCAGGGACCTAAATATCATCATATATATTTACGTAAACTGTGTGTAGTCTCATCACAAACTGTGTGGAAAAACAGGAGTAAATTCTTTAAACTACCCGACCAGTATGAACTTCTCAATTACATGAATACCTTCAGCTGGTCAAGTTTATGAAGATCTAATCTTGTCCATCTAATTCCCGGATTCACGGGAGTGCTGTTAGAATACTACCTGTACTTCTGCAATCACTGTTGAGTGGCTTATATGTAAATCTGAATGTGGTGGCCATCTGTGTCCGTTTAGACTATAGTCTAAATTTTAGATTAATGTGGTGGAGGTAGATGTATTCACTTTAATTTGATTATTTTAGTATTTTCTGGAATATTTAAAAAACCTTTTTAGTCTTTCTAAATACTGTAGTTCCTTTCTGAAGAATTCATTTCTGGGAAAATCCTTTTTCCTTTCCCAGTCCCTTTTTTTCTTATATGTATTTACAATTCAGAGGAACACACTCCCTGTTAGACTTTCAGCCACCCTGTGGGTGACTGTGTATATTCTTTAGCCTTGATAGGGCTTTGATTTACAATTAATTTCCCCCACCTGTGCTTGACTAAAATCTGATGCAGCCAAAGTGTTGGTTTTTGTTTTGTCTTATGGGCTTTAACAAAATGCCCTATAAAATAAAAAAGAAATAAAAAAAACATGGAAACACATTCAGCACACAACAGACATCCTCACTGTGAATGACAGTTCCACAATCCTAAGCTGAATGTAAGTATTCCTGATGACATTGTTGACTAAATCTAACTAGTTTGCCTGGTTTATGAATCGTGAACATGCAGAGTTCAGTCCAAATGCTGCGTAACTGCAAAGCTCATTCCTACTCTCTAGTGAACATTAGACATGTGCATCCGTTTTCGTCCGAATGCATTTTCATCTGAATTTCAGGTATTTTCGTTATCGTTTTAACAAACGATAACGAAAGCACAGAAGATGAAAACCGAAAGATCCGACATAAACAAATGCTTTATTTTCATTTTTGTTGCGGTCGAATGTGCCTAACCTTGAGGCCCCGTACACACGACCGAGGAACTCGACGTGCCAAACACATCGAGTTCCTCGTCGAGTTCAGTGTGGAAGCCACCGAGGAACTCGGCGGGCCGACTTTTCCCATTGACTAACGAGAAAATAGAGAACATGTTCTCTTTTCGGCCCGACGAGTTCCCCGTCGGCTTCCTCACTGAAAAGTGTACACACGACGAGTTTCTCGCCAGAATCCAGCTCCGACCGAGTTTCTGGCTGAATTCTGCCGAGAAACTCGGTCGTGTGTACGGGGCCTTACTCTATTAGTCCAATATTATTCCACATAAAGAGAAAAGATTCGACATAGAGAGAAAAGGTTCGACATTATAGAGACATGAAGAAGAGTTAATATAGAGAGAAAAGATTCGACATAGAGAGAAAAGATTCAACATAGAGAGAAAAGATTCGACATAGAGAGACATGAAGATGCGACATAGAGAGACATTAAGACAAAGTATCTAAAAACATACGATAGCAGAAAGCGGACATTTATGGTGAAATGCTCTGCCCATAGGCTATAGAAGAATTCTAATGTTGGTTGACTAGTAATAATAATTAATAAATATAATTATTATTAGTCATACAACATTAGAATTCTTCTATAGCTTGTAGACGGAACATTCGATGCGGCATCGTACAGTTTCGTTGCTCCGTCAAATCTTTTTTTTTTTTTAAGATTCTATCAAATCTATTTTTTTTTCTTAGAACATTCGACAGACACCATAAGCCTTCAATGATAGATTCGACCTTAAAGTGGTTGTAAACCCACATTTTTGACTTTTACCTACAGAGAAGCCTATAATAAGGCTTACCTGTAGGTATAAAGAATATCTCCTAAACCTGTACGGTTTAGGAGATTTTCGCCCCGCAATGCGCCGCTGATTGCAGCAGCGCATGCGCAGCGGGGATCCTCGGCTAAAGGACCGACATCCGCCGGACCTTGCCGAACTGAAGTGACGTCATCGCCGCTCCAGCCAATCACAGCGCTGGAGCGGCGATACTTGGAAGACACGCCAAGTCAAGATGATATCTCGCTCGGCGTGGACCAGGTAAGTTCCTCTCACCTCGTTCCGAGGTAAGTATTTCATAATGAGCTAATATGCGGTGCATACTAGCTCATTATGGCTTTTGCCGTTCAGGTGAAAAAATAAATAAAAAATATTTGCGGGTTTACAACCGCTTTAATTAATTTGGATTTTCGGACTAATGCATTTTTTTTACGAAAAAATAAATAAATAAATAACACATTTCGGGAGTAACTAAATAAATTTATTTTTCGGATGAAAACGAAATTACGAAACAAAATATTTCAGTGTGCACATGTCTAGTGAACATATGGATAGCAATAAAGGTATTTTAGTGTTGCTCAGAGTGATCCACAGGTGTGTTAGCTCCATGTGTGGGAACAGTGCTTGCAAATGAAAATCAAATATGTGAAAAAATATTTATAGTGCAATGTAGTGCCAATGTGCAATTCTCAAACGAAAACCTTGATTGAAAATGTTAAATAATTATCATATTAAAGTCAATTGTGGATGAGAAAGAAAGAAAAGGACAAGCTTCTCATAATCTAAAATACTTCTGGTTTATTTTAAAATATATCAGATGTGCATGCATGAAAGTTTAAAAAACATGGGCTTCCCATTGGTATAAAATAAATCCGTGGGCTGCTAGACTCCAGTGTGCGTTCCACTTGCTTGGAAACCTACGCACTGTGCATTTCTAACTTGAAGCATTTTGGGGCAGATCCACAGAGAGAGTACGCCGGCGTATCTACTGATACGCCGGCGTACTTTCAAATTTCCTGCGTCGTATCTTTAGTTTGAATCCTCAAACCAAGATACGACGGCATCTGGGTTAGATCCGAAAGGCGTACGGCTTCGGATCTTAGATGCAATGCTTCGGCGTCCGCTGGGTGGAGTTTGCGTCGTTTTCCGCGTCGGGTATGCAAATTAGCTATTTCCGACGATCCACGAACGTACGCGCGGCCGTCGCATTCTTTTATGTTGTCTCTTTTTCCGGCGTATAGTTAAAGCTGGTGTTTTGCGGCGTATAGTAAGACTTGCCATGTTAAGTATGGCTTTCGTTCCCGCATTTAATTTTTTTTCTTTTTTTTGCGTAAGTCGTCCGTGAATAGGGATGGACGTAATTCACGCCTATGTTAAAAAAATTACGTCCTAGCGACGTCATTTAGGTAAGGATTTTAGGGGGAGTGGTTAGCGTTGAGAGGAGGTGAGCCAGGGAGCTCGGAATAGGAAAGTAGGTAAGAGAAAGTTGTAAGTAGGGAGAGAGAAATCGTGTTAGAAACCCTGTAAATAGATATGCTATCCACAGGGTTAAATTGCGCAACTCCCGGGGTATGTAACCGTAAACGGGTGTCGCTTGGAGGGGTAGTGGGAGGCAACAGCCTTAGAGACAGCACTAGTTACCAGTAACTGGTAGTAGTAAATATATGGATATCTCCGTAGAGAGGAGCGGATGGCCGCAGCCTAGGTTTGCTTATGTCAAATCTATTGAAGTAATTCTGCCTTAATGGTGTGGATGAACAGATGAACCGGAACATGAATTTAACTTGAACAAAGATTAGAACTAGATAAGGCACATAAAATATGGTGTAGGAACAAACGAGAGATTATGTTGCATGTTGCATGGCTACCCGGCATGTAATATCGTGGTTGGGGTGTGGGTCTCTGTAGGTATAGGTAGTGTGTGAGGAGGAGGCCTATCCGTGTGTGAGGGGCATTGTATGAGTTACTTGGAGCAAGGTTTCAAGGTCACATCAAGAGCCCTGTGTCAGCACATGGCGCACTGTGTGTTGAGGAGCGGGAGGCACGGGGAGAGACAGGCATCTCCATATGCCGGTGCCAGATATAGGCCTGCTAGCGAGGAAACCGGGTCCCCAAGGGGAGGGGGCGAGTAATCCCTATCTATTCAGGGGACGCGTAGGTCAAGAATGTGGCATCTCATAGTCTGTTGCTTCATATTGCTGACAACACTTGTGTAAATCTCAACAGTTAAGCAGCCTCAATTTACCCCTGGGAGTAGGCATCTTGACTCCCAGCCCGCTATTGTTTAAATCCGTAACGTATTGCCCTATTCTTTCAACCTGTCTCCTCCCCCCTCCCACCGGAGCAGCCCCCCCCCTCTGCATTTAACGTCCGCAATCCCCCGGAATGTGTACAAATGTTCCCAAGGGCGTAGGATTGAGTTCTGCCCAAAAATGGCGCCCAGTGGAACAGGTCCAGTCTCAAATCAAATCCCTATCGCCCATGAATCGGTGATGAGAATCAGGGTAGCAGGGAAAGGGAGTAGCCGACAGTGCTTTTTCATGCTTACGTGTCCCGTGCGGCGTGAGCAGGTGCTTCGTAACGGTGCCTGTTTCCTGGTCGCGATCCCGCTCTGTCGCTGATGACTCCCCGTGCTCCACGCTTGGTATCAGGGCACGGGTGTTGGAGGGCTGTGCAGAAAGCCCAGTGGACTTGCGTAAAAGGAAAGGCGAAAAAACAGAAACATAAAAAAGTAAAATAAAGGCGTTCTCAACGGTCGGTGCTATCCTCCCTTGTGCAGAAAGGGTCCCTCGCTTTGGGAAGGCGGTTTTTGTCTGGGTCTTGTTACATAGTTACATAGTTAGTCAGGTTGAAAAAAGACACAAGTCCATCCAGTTCAACCACAAAAAACAAAATAAAAAAACACAGTAAAATCCTATACACCCAACTTCATACCCACAGTTGATCCAGAGGAAGGCAAAAAACCCCAGCGGAGCATGATCCAATTTGCTACAGCAGGGGAAAAAATTCCTTCCTGATCCCCCGAGAGGCAATCGGATTTACCCTGGATCAACTTTACCTACAAATCTTAGTACTCAGTTATATTCTGTACATTTAGGAAAGAATCCAGACCTTTCTTAAAGCAATCTACTGATCTGGCCAGAACCACCTCTGGAGGGAGTCTGTTCCACATTTTCACAGCTCTTACTGTGAAAAAACCTTTCCGTATTTGGAGGTGAAATCTCTTTTCCTCTAGACGTAAAGAGTGCCCCCTTGTCCTCAGTGATGACCGTAAAGTGAATAACTCAACACCAAGTTCACTGTATGGACCTCTTATATATTTGTACATGTTGATCATATCCCCCCTAATTCTCCTCTTCTCAAGAGTGAATAGATTTAGTTCTTCTAATCTTTCCTCATAGCTGAGCTCCTCCATGCCTCTTATCAGTTTGGTTGCTCTTCTCTGCACTTTCTCCAGTTCTCCTATATCCTTTTTGAGAACTGGTGCCCAAAACTGAACTGCATATTCCAGATGAGGTCTTACTAATGATTTGTACAGGGGCAAAATTATATCTCTGTCTCTGGAGTCCATACCTCTCTTAATACAAGAAAGGACTTTGCTCGCTTTGGAAACCGCAGCTTGGCATTGCATGCCATTATTGAGCTTATGATCAACTAAAACCCCCAGATCTTTCTCCACTACAGACCCCCCCAGTTGTACTCCCCCTAGTATGTATGATGCATGCATATTCATAGCCCCCAAGTGCATAACTTTACATTTATCTACATTAAACCTCATCTGCCACTTAGTCGCCCAATCAGACAGAGCATTGAGGTCGGCTTGTAAATTGGAGACATCCTGTAAGGACGTTATTCCACTGCATAGCTTGGTGTCATCTGCAAAGACAGAAATGTTACTTTTGATCTCAGACCCAATATCATTTATAAATATATTGAAAAGTAAGGGTCCCAGCACTGAACCTTGGGGTACACCACTGATAACATTGGACCATTCAGAGTAAGAATCATTAACCACGACTCTCTGAATTCTGTCTTTCAGCCAGTTTTCTATCCATTTACAAACTGATATATCCAATCCTGTAGACCTTACCTTACACATGAGCTGTGTGTGCGGAACTGTATCGAACGCTTTTGCAAAATCCAAATATATCACGTCCACAGCCACGCCTCTGTCCAGGGTTTTACTTACCTCTTCATAAAAGGAAATCAGGTTTGTCTGACAACTTCTGTCTTTCATGAATCCATGTTGACTGCTGCTTAAATAGTTTTTTTCCAGCAAGAACTCATCCATGTGGTCTTTTATTAAACGTTCCAGTATCTTCCCAACTATAGAAGTTAAACTAACAGGTCTATAGTTACTTGGTAAAGACTTTGTTCCCTTTTTAAATATGGGCACCACATTGGCCCTGCGCCAATCCAGTGGTACTATTCCTGTCTTTAATGAGTCCCTAAATATTAGATACAGTGGCTTTGAAATGACAGAGCTCAACTCACCTAGGATCCGTGGGTGGATGCCATCAGGTCCAGGTGCTTTATCCACCTTTATTCTGTCTAAATATTTCTGGACCATATCACTTTTGAGCCATTGTGGATTTGGGGCTGTGTCACTCCCACCCCCATTTTGGACATGAGCTCCCCCATGCTCCATTGTATACACAGAGCTGAAGAAAACATTTAATAAATTTGCCTTCTCTTTGTCCCCAGTCACCCACTCTAGATTATTTTGTAAGGGGCCTACATGCTCAGACTTCACCTTTTTACTATTAATATATTTAAAGAATTTTTTGGGGTTTGTCCTACTATCTTTTGCAATCTGTCGTTCGTTTTGAATTTTTGCATCCTTGATTTCCTTTTTGCATATCCTGTTATATTCTTTGTAACATTTAAACAACACTAGTGTTCCTTCATTTTTATATTTTTTAAAAGCTACTTTCTTATTGTTTATAGCTTTTTTAACTTTGACCGTGAGCCACATAGGTTTTATTTTTAGCCTTTTAAACTTATTGCCCATGGGAACATACTTTGCAGTGAGGTTCCACACAGTCTTTTTGAAGAATTCCCATTTCTGTTCTGTGTTCATATGTGCCAATAGTCCCTCCCAGTCCAAGTCCTGGAGAGCGGCCCTCATCCTTGGAAAATTTGCTCTCTTAAAATTTAGTGTTTTAATATTTCCTGTATGTATTTCTTGCTTATAGTTAACATTAAATGAAATCATGTTATGATCACTGCTACCCAGGTGTTCCTTTATCTGAACATTAGTAATAAGCTCTGCATGGTTTGAGATTATCAGGTCCAACAGAGCATCATTCCTAGTTGGGGCCTCAATAAACTGCACCATAAAATTGTCCTGCAATAGGTTTTTAAATTTTTGTCCTTTAACTGTCCCAGAAGTGCCATTAATCCAGTCAATTTCTGGGTAGTTAAAATCCCCCATTATTATCACCGTCCCAGACCTTGCAGCCCTTTCCATCTGTGCAAGGAGCTGAGTCTCCACCTCCTCATTAACATTGGGTGGTTTATAACAAACTCCAATGATTAATTTTGAACTACGCACATCTGTATGCAGTTCCACCCATAATGCTTCAGCCTCATCACACGCTCCATCAACCAGGTTCTCTTTCACGCTTGCTTTGAGGTCACTTCTCACATAGAGACAGACCCCTCCACCTTTCCTTTTTACCCTGTCTTTCCGAAAGAGAGCATAGCCAGGAATATTAATAGCCCAGTCATGTGAGGATTGAAGCCAAGTTTCAGCAATACCGATTACATCATAGCTCTCCTCATGCATCAGAGCTTCCAGCTCACCTGTTTTGCTTGGCAGACTTCTGGCATTGGTGAACAAACACTTAAATGTATTGTTACATTTTTCTCTGGTGTTTTTCATATAATTTATAGTAGTACAAATGGCACTATTATTTCCAATGGCTGTTTGCAACATGGGAACTTTCTTGTCACCTGCCATAACCCTCCCCCCATCTATCCCCATTCCACTCTCCATTAATGTCTGACCACTAACTGACCTGTCTGCTCGATGTAATTCTAATTCACCCTCCCCCCTCAATCCTAGTTTAAATACTCCTCCAGCATTCCCATAAACCTTGTCTTTTAAAGCGGGTCGGGGATGTGTAGCTGGTCCAGGGTAGCCATGTTAGTGGAGATCCCAAGATTAAAGCTGTTCGTTCGTTGGGGTTAGACGTCCACACCCCCCAGCATTCTTGATGCGTGTGCCATTTTGTGCGCTGGTGTGCCGGCCGAGGAACCTCCGTTCCTGCCATTTTTCAGCCTTTTGTGGCTTTTCCCATCCGGGGACGCGAAAGGGGAGCCCGGCGGGCTCCTTTCCAAAGGGTGCAGCCGGAATTCCTGGTACCACTCTGGCAGGGCGACAGGTCCGAGTTGTAGAGCGTCGCAGAATGCGGCTAGTTCATCCGGCGTGCGTAGGGAGTGTTGGTGACCGTTATGGGTCACTAGTAGCGAGAACGGAAACCGCCAAGTGTATCTCATTCCTCTTTCCCTGAGCCTGTCCAGTAGTGGGCGCATAGCTCGGCGGTTTTTCAGGGTTATTTGTGACAGATCTTGGAACAGCAGGATTGTGGCGCCATTAAACACAATTCTGTCATTCCTGCGTGCCTTCTGCATAATTTCCTCCTTTAATGTGAAACTTTGCATACAGCATATAACATCCCGTGGTGGCTGGGTGTCCGGGCCTCGTGCTCTTAGAGCCCTGTGGGCCCGCACAAAGTCAATCTCTGAGTCCTCGGGGTTTTCCAGTAGGTTATTAAAGATCCTTTGCAATGTTGGTATAATTTGGTCTGCTTCAACAGATTCAGGGATCCCCCTGACGCGGATATTAGATCTTCTTCCGCGGTTGTCCAGATCCTCCATGTGTCTGTTCATTTCAATGAAATGATTCGAGTGTGCCGCCGCTATCCTGTCCAGCCTGTGGATCGCTCTGTCTCTCTGTTTCCCCGCAGCTTCTGCGGTGGCCATCTTGTCATTCAGGACCAGGAGATTCGATTTGAGGTCCGTGATGGCCGCAGAGAAAGTGGACTTGATGTCTGCCGCAAAGACCGACATGCCGGCATATGTTAAAGGGAGGTTGGGATTGGGGGTTCCCCCTCCGTAATCTTCCGTAGCCGATTGCGAGTCCTCGCTGTAGTCTCCGGGTACATGTGGCGGCGCCATCTTGTCTCCAGACCCCCCGCTTCTCGATAGGGACTGCTGCTTAAACAATTCGGAGATATTTCTCCCTTTTGGTGCCGCAGAAGAACGCCTGGATCTCGTGTGCGGTGTCCGGTAGCTCTGTTTGTGCATTATCAGATGTTTAGTAGGCAGAAAACTGGCTCAAGGCTGCGGCTTCTCCGGAGCTCCGTTAGTGTGCTGCCATCTTCACTGCGCGCCAAGCCACGCCCCCGCGACGTCATTTAGAGCAATGCATGGCGGGAAATTAAGGGATGGCGCATGCGCAGTTCATTCGGTGCGGGGACGCGCTTCATTTAAATGAAACACGCCCCCTAATCGCCGATTTGAATTCCGCTGCCAGAGATAGACTACGCCGCCGTAGCTTACGGCGCAAAATCTTTAAGGATTCGAAGATAACACAAGTAGGTTACGGCGGCGTAGCGTATCTCTGATACGCTGCGCCGGGGCAGATCTTTGTGGATCTGCCCCTTAATCACTATGGGCCAGATTCACAAAAGAGATACGACGGCGTATCTCCTGATATGCCGTCGTATCTCTGTGATCCGCCAGTCCTAACTATGCGGCTGATTCATAGAATCAGTTACGCATAGATAGCCCTAAGATCCGACAGGTGTAATTGACTTACACCGTCGGATCTTAGGATGCAATTCTAGGCCGGCCGCTAGGTGGCGATTCCATTGCGGTCGGCGTAGAATATGCAAATGACTACTTACGGCGATCCACGAAGATACGCGCGTTCCTCGCAATCTCTTACGTCGTCGCTAGTCGTTTTTTCCCGTCGCAAAGTTAGGCCTGCTTTAACATGTCTTATCTTTAGAACAGCCATGTTAAAGTATGGCCGTCGTTCCCGCGTCGAATTTCAATTTTTTTTTTTGCGTAAGACGTCCGGGAATACGAAACGCCGTATTGCACTTCGCTGTTCAAAAAAAACGTTGGGGCGCCGTAATTTCGCGCAAAGCACGTCGGGAAATTTCCTAACGGAGCATGCGTAGAACGTTCGGCGCGTGAACGCGCCTAATTTAAATGATGCCCGCCCCATTTGAATTAGGCGGGCTTGCGCCGAGCGGATTTACGTTACGCCGCCGCAGCGTAACATAATTCTCTCTGAATCTGGCCCTATGTAACCTCTTCAGAAGTCCTATCAGGAGATAGAAGAATATTGTCATTGTCATATTGATCATCACTAATATTTGAGATTGAGCATTTTTAATTATTTTTCACTATTTAATATTGTACTTTTTGTTTGAGAATTGCATATTTGCCCTATAAAACCTTTATTATCATATTTTTTTACCATTTGCAATCATGGTTTTCATATGAAAAGTTCATATTGGCCCTACAGTGCATTATATATATATATATATTAATTTATTTGATTTGCATTTGCAAGCGCTGTTCTCACACACGGAACTAACACTCCTGTGGGTCACTCTGAGCAACATATAACTTAATTGGTTTGGAACAGCAGCTGCAATTACTTGCACTGGTGGTTGCGAGTCTGTTTTACATATCAAAGGTATTTTAGTCCCTACCCATTTTTGCAGGGGGAAGAAAAGCATTTTTTGGCTCAGGTTTGGTGACTTCTGCTTCCTATTCTATAAGACACCATTTGATGAAAAAAGAAAAAAGGAGAAATATCATAAACATGGATACAGACAACAATGGGGAGTTTTTATTTATTACAAAAAAACAATGGGTCAGATCCACAAAAACCCGGCGCAACGTAACTTTTTCAATTTAAGTTACACGGCCGGAAAATTTCTACCTAAGTGCCTGATCCACAAAGCACTTACCTAGAAATTTTCGGCTGTGTAACTTAAATCCGGCCGGCGCAAGGCGTTCCTATTCAAATGGGGCGAGTCCCATTTAAATTAGGTGCGCTCCCGCGCCGGCCGTACTGCGCATGCTCACAACGTCATTTTCCCGACTCGAAATGCCCCCAGCGGCGGATGCGGTACTGCATCCTAAGATCCGACAGTGTAAGTCCCTTACACATGTCGGATCTTCTCCCTATCTTTTGGAAACTGATTCTGTGGATCAGTTCCAAAGATAGAAACAGGGATACGACGGTGTATCAGTAGATACGCCGTTGTATCCCTTTTGTGGATCTGGCCCAAAATTTTTTGCAGCTTACGATACATAGAAGATACAAAAGTTCCACAATATATGGAAAAAGCACATGTCATAGCTCTACAATTTTCTGTTGAGAGGAAAAAATTAAAAAGAAAAAGAAACAGCAAGCAAACGAATCCCAACAGGGATTATCAGTTAAAACTTGACAAAAATTAAACGACACACTGTAGTGGCATTAATGTATGCTGGTCAATATAAAATATACAAAGGCAAATTAATTAAGAGCCATCCATTGATCATGGGATGTACAGTTAGGTCCATAAATATTGGGACATTAACACAATTCTAATCTTTTTGGCTCTCTACACCACCACAATGGATTTAAAATAAAACAAACAAGATGTGCTTTAACTTCAGACTTGCATCTTTAATTTGAGGGTATTTAAATCCAAATCAGGTGAACAGTGTAGGAATTACAACAGTTTGTGTATGTGCTTACCACTTTTTAAAGGACCAAATGTAATGGGATAATTGTCTGCTCAGCTGTGTGTGTTATTCCCTCATTATCCCATTTACAAGGAACAGATAAAAGGTCCAGAGTTAATTTCAAGTGTACTATTTGCATTTGGAATCTGTTGCTGTCAACTCTCAATATGAGATCCAAAGAACTGTCACTATCAGTGAAGCAAGCCATCATTAGTCTGAAAAAAACAAAACAAACCCATCATAGAGATAGCAAAAACATTAGGTGCGACAAAATCAACTGTTTGGAACATCCTTAAAAAATAAACAACGCACCGGTGAGCTCAGAAACACCAAAAGACCCGGAAGACTGCGGAAAACAACTGTGGTGGATGACCGAATAATTCTTTCCCTGGTGAAGAAAACACCCTTCACAACAGTTGGCCAGATCTAGAACACTCTTCAGGAGGTAGGTGTATGTGTGTCAAAATCAACAATCAAGAAAAGACTTCACCAGAGTGAATACAGAGGGTTCACCACAAGATGTAAACCATTGGCGAGCCTCAAAAACAGGAAGGCCAGATTAAAGTTTGCAGAACAACATCTAAAAAAGCCTTCACAGTTCTGGAACAACATCCTATGCAGGGCCGATCCTGGGCGGGGTGCACTGGGTGCCCGGCACCCGGGCGCCCAGAGGGGAGGGGCGCCGAGGTGTCAGAGGGCTTCCCTCCCTCCACCTCTCCTTGATCCGTGCGGTGCCAAAGCTTCGTTATGTGTAGCAAACGCACGCACAGTGAGTGACAGTAGCATTGTTGTTAGGAGCGCCAGGAGGAGACGCAGCCACCCGCTTACAATTTTCTTCTTGTTGTGGCTTCACTCCGAGCGGCGCGTCAATCGCCTGTCTCTGAGGAGGTCGCGGACTACAACTCCCAGAAGCCACGGCGGCGGTGACGGCCGCCGCTGTGGCTTCTGGGAGTTGCAGTCCGCGGCTTCCTCCAAGATAGGCGATTGACGCGCCGCTCGGAGTGAAGCCACAAGTAAATGTAAGTGGGCGGCTGCGTCTCCTCCTGGCGCTCCTAACAACAATGCTACTGTCACTCACCTTGCGTGTGTTTTCAAATTGCTAGCGTGCTGAGAGTCTTCCTCAAGGAAGGAGAGGAAAGAAATATGTTTGAATCAGTTTTTTTTTGTTTTGCTGCAGGGGTTTGCCTGGGCACGCTGCTTGCTGCAGTCAGTGCATGTAATTGACCCCAGCACATGAGCATCGCCATCACACCCCCCCCCCCCCCAACTATGGAGGAGGCCATGCAACTTGCAGGGAGGAGGACCTGTCCTGCTGAGCTGACAGCTGCCATTGGACCATGGCTGAGGTGAGAGACCCTGACCCACACATGATCATTCTATTTATTTCCCCCCCTATTACCTGCGGGTCCTGCTGGAAGCTAGCCATGGCCTACAGGCCAGCAGGACCCACAGGTCCTCGGCCAGCCCCCAGCAGAACTCACAGGTCCTCGGCCAGCTCCCTGCAGAACCCACAGGTCCGCGGGCAGCTCCCTGCAGGACCCACAGGTCCGCAGCCAGCTCCCTGCAGGACCCACAGGTCCGCGGCCAGCTCCCTGCAGGACCCACAGGTCCGCGGCCAGCTCCCTGCAGGACCCACAGGTCCGCGGCCAGCTCCCTGCAGGACCCACAGGTCCGCGGGCAGCTCCCTGCAGGACCCACAGGTCCGCGGTCAGCTCCCTGCAGGACCCACAGGTCCGCGGGCAGCTCCCTGCAGGACCCACAGGTCCGCGGGCAGCTCCCTGCAGGACCCACAGGTCCGCGGGCAGCTCCCTGCAGGACCCACAGGTCCGCGGGCAGCTCCCTGCAGGACCCACAGGTCCGCGGCCAGCTCCCTGCAGGTCCGCGGCCAGCTCCCTGCAGGACCCACGGGTCCACGGCCAGCTCCCTGCAGGACCCACAGGTCCGCGGCCACCTCCCAGCAGGACCCACAGGTCCGCGGCCACCTCCCATCAGGACCCACAGGCTGTAGGTCCTGCTGGGAACTGTCTACGGACCTGTGGTTCCTGCTGGCCGCTGACCTGTGGTTCCTGCTGGCCGCTGACCTGTGGTTCCTGCTGGCCGCTGACCTGTGGTTCCCGCTGGCCCCTGACCTGTGGTTCCCGCTGGCCCCTGACCTGTGGTTCCCGCTGGCCCCTGACCTGTGGTTCCCGCTGGCCCCTGACCTGTGGTTCCCGCTGGCCCCTGACCTGTGGTTCCCGCTGGCCCCTGACCTGTGGTTCCCGCTGGCCCCTGACCTGTGGTTCCCGCTGCCCCCTGACCTGTGGGTCCCGCTGCCCCCTGACCTGTGGGTCCCGCTAGCCACTGACCGCACCAGGTGACACCAACCCTAGCGATGCCACTGCTTGTGTGTGTCTCGCACATCGCAAGCTTTGGTCTGAAATTCCTGGCAGCACTGTAACAAAGTCCCGCCTCCTGTGAGATAGACGGAACACCAATCCAATGCAGTAAAATTGA
The DNA here is from genome assembly GCF_905171775.1 of Rana temporaria. Classification (NCBI taxonomy): domain Eukaryota; kingdom Metazoa; phylum Chordata; class Amphibia; order Anura; family Ranidae; genus Rana; species Rana temporaria. The sequence continues at coordinate 35,501,141 of NC_053491.1, read as the reverse complement.
ATCAGTGTGACGTGTATCATAGAAGCCACAAGCTGGTCTAGGAGGCGGGACTTTGCTAGAGTGGATGCCCGGGAGATTCAAATCCAAGCTCTGTGACAGCAGGAGATCGTCGCTGCTCTGTGTGATCCAGGAGCACTGACAGGCTGCAATTCGTGTGCACCGATGAGCTGGATTTGGTGGGCACTGGTAGGCTGCATTTGATGCATTGATTTCTTGTATAATTTCCGCAGTCTCTTACCATCTCTTGTATCATGCCTGCAGTCTCTCACCATCTCTTGTTTCATGTCTGCAGTCTCCGACTATCTCTTGTATCATGTTTTCAGTCTCTGACCATCTCTTGTATCATGTTTTCAGTCTCTGACCATCTCTTGTATCATGCCTGCTGTCTCTGACCATCTCTTGTATCATGTCTGCAGTCTCTGACCATCTCTTGTTTCAAGTCTGCAGTCTGACCATCTCTTGTTTCATGTCTGCAGTCTCTGACCATCTCTTGTTTCATGTCTGCAGTCTCTGACCATCTCTTGTTTCATGTCTGCATTCTCTGACCATCTCTTGTTTCATGTCTGCAGTTTCTGACCATCTCTTGTTTCATGTCTGCAGTCTCTGACCATCTCTTTTACCATGTCTGCAGTCTCTGACCATTTCTTGTATCATGTTTTCAGTCTCTGACCATCTCTTGTATCATGCCTGCTGTCTCTGACCATCTCTTGTATCATGTCTGCAGTCTCTGACCATCTCTTGTATCATCTCTGCAGTCTCTGACCATCTCTTTTACCATGTCTGCAGTCTCTGACCATTTCTTGTATCATGTTTTCAGTCTCTGACCATCTCTTGTATCATGCCTGCTGTCTCTGACCATCTCTTGTATCATGTCTGCAGTCTCTGACCATCTCTTGTATCATCTCTGCAGTCTCTGACCATCTCTTGTACCATGTCTGCAGTCTCTGACCACCTCTTGTACCATGTCTGCAGTCTCTGACCACCTCTTGTACCATGTCTGCAGTCTCTGACCACCTCTTGTACCATGTCTGCAGTCTCTGACCACCTCTTGTACCATGTCTGCAGTCTCTGACCACCTCTTGTACCATGTCTGCAGTCTCTGACCACCTCTTGTACCATGTCTGCAGTCTCTGACCACCTCTTGTACCATGTCTGCAGTCTCTGACCACCTCTTGTACCATGTCTGCAGTCTCTGACCACCTCTTGTACCATGTCTTCAGTCTCTGACCATCTCTTGTACCATGTCTGCAGTCTCTGACCATCTCTTGTACCATGTCTGCAGTCTCTGACCATCTCTTGTACCATGTCTGCAGTCTCTGACCATCTCTTGTACCATGTCTGCAGTCTCTGACCATCTCTTGTACCATGTCTGCAGTCTCTGACCATCTCTTGTACCATGTCTGCAGTCTCTGACCATCTCTTGTACCATGTCTGCAGTCTCTGACCATCTCTTTTACCATGTCTGCAGTCTCTGACCATCTCTTGTACCATGTCTGCAGTCTCTGACCATCTCTTTTACCATGTCTGCAGTCTCTGACCATCTCTTGTACCATGTCTGCAGTCTCTGACCGTCTCCTGTACTATGTCTGTAGTATGTCTGTTGGCTCTTTCTAACAGACTCTCTAACAGAAGCCCTCTCTGTGTCCATCAGAGAGACCCCCCCCCCCTGGTCCCATTAGTGTACTCTCTTCCTGTAATTTGTTTATTGTTAAGAGATCATTGGAGGATCCCAGGATAATGAAGACTTCTTAAGGGAGCATCTCTGAGTCGTTGCCATAGAAACATTTGTAATGGGGAGGAGTTAGTAAGATGACCACGCCCATGTGGGGGCGCCAGAAATATTTCTGCACCCAGGCGCCTGTGACCCTAGGATCGGCCCTGATCCTATGGACAGATGAGACCAAGATCAACTTTTACCAGAGTGATGGGAAGAGAAGAGTATGGAGAAGGAAAGGAACTGCTCATGATCCAAAGCATACCACCTCATCAGTGAAGCATGGTGGTGGTAGTGTCATGGCGTGGGCATGTATGGCTGCCAATGGAACTGCTTCTCTTGTATTTATTGATGATGTGACTGCTGACAAAAGCAGCATGATGAATTCTGAAGTGTTTCTGGCAATATTATTATCGGCTCATATTCGGCCAAATGCTTCAGAACTCATTGGACGGTGCTTCACAGTGCAGATGGACCCGAAGCATACTGCGAAAGCAACCAAAGAGTTTTTTTAAGGGAAAGAAGTGGAATTTTATGCAATGGCCAAGTCAATCACCTGACCTGAATCCGATTGACCATGCATTTCACTTGCTGAAGACAAAACTGAAGGGAAAATGTCCCAAGAACGAGAAGGAACTTAAGACAGCTGCAGTAGAGGCCTGGCAGAGCATCACCAGGGATAAAACGACTGGTGATGTCTATGTGTTCCAGACTTCAGGCTGTAATTGACTGCAAAGGATTTGCAACCAAGTATTAAAAAGTGAAAGTTTGATGTATGATTGTTAATCTGTCCCATTACTTTTGGTCCCTTAAAAAGTGGGAGGCACATATACAAACTGTTGTAATTCCTACACCATTCACCTGATTTGGATGTAAATACTCTCAAATTAAATCTGAAAGTCTGCAGTTAAAGAAAATCTTGTTTGTTTCATTTCAAATCCATTGTAGTGGTGTATAGAGCCAAAAAGATTAGAATTGTGTCGATGTTCCAATATTTATGGACCTGACTGTAGGTACCAGTGCCTAGTCCAAGTTACTTATATGAAAACAGAGGAACAATTCTCACATTTTCATTAAAGAATTGGCATGGTATCCATAATATTTAGATGAATTATCTACATTAATTTAATAGCCTACATCCTTTGTATAACCTGGGACAAGGAAACTAAGGCCCAGATTCTCGTAGATTGGCGTAAAACTCGGCAGGCGTAACGTATCTGATTTACAGGCAAGTGCTTTATTCACAAAGAACTTACCTGTAAAGTAGCGGCGGCGTAGCGTAAATCACCTGGCGCAAGCCCGCCTAATTCAAATTAGCCGAGTACGGGAGCGTGGAGCATTTAAATTAAGTGCGTTCCCGCACCAAACATACTGCGCATGCGCCGTCCAGAAAATATCCCAGGGTGCATTGCTCCAAATGACGTCGCAAGGACGTCATTGGTTTCGACGTGAACATAAATGGCGTCCAGCCCCATTCACGGACGACTTACACAAACAACGTAAATTTTAAAATTTCATCGCGGGAACGACGGCCATACTTAACATCGGTTGCCCCTCATATAGCAGGGGCAACTTTACGCTGCGCAAACCTAACGTAAACGTCGTAACTTCACTGCGTCGACCGCGCATACGTTCGGGAATTCGCGTATCTAGCTAATTTGCATACTCAACGGGGAAAACGACGGAGGCGACACCTAGCAGCAAAAAATAAAAATGCATTTAAGATCCGACAGCGTAAGAGCCTTACGCCTGTTGGTTCTAATGGATATCTATGCGTAACTGATTCTAAGAATCAGTCGCATAGATACGGTGGCCCAGATTAGGACTTACGACGGCGTACATGGCGTTGCGCCGTCGTAAGCCCTTTGAGAATCTGGGGCTGAGAGCCCTTTCACAATGAAGAGCTGCTAAAACAGCTGCTGAAGTGCTGGTAGTTTTTGCGGTGCTTTAGCGGCTTTTTAGCAGCGCTTTTGCAGCACCTTTTCAGGCGCTGACGCACACTTTTTTTAAGGTCACGTGGCAAGCAAACAAGCAAAAAATACAAGTTTTGCAGCGCTTTTAAATCGCTTCTAATTCATTTCAGTGGGCAGGGGCATTTTTGGAGTGATTTTTACAGCACTCCAAACCCGCCCTAAAGATGCTGCAGGATTTTTTTTTTACCGCCCCCACAAGCGCACCGCCTCAGTGTGAAAGCACCCATTAACCACTTAAGACCCGGACCAATATGCAGGAAAAGGACCTGGCCCCTTTTTGCGATTCGGCACTGTGGCGCTTTAACTGACAATTGCGCGGTCGTGCGACGTGGCTCCCAAACAAAATTGGCGTCCTTTTTTCCCCACAAATAGAGCTTTCTTTTGGTGGTATTTGATCACCTCTGCGGTTTTTATTTTTTGCACTATAAACAAAAATAGAGTGACAATTGTAAAAAAAAATTCTATATTTTTTTAGTTTTTGCTATAATAAATATCCCCCAAAAAAATATAAAAAGCATATTTTTTTCCTCAGTTTAGGCTGATACGTATTCTTCTACATATTTTTGGTAAAAAAAAATCGCAATAAGCGTTTATTGATTGGTTTGCGCAAAATTTATAGCGTTTACAAAATAGGGGATAGTTTTATGACATTTTTATAAAAAAAAAATGTATTACTACTAATGGTGGTGATCAGCGTTTTTTTTTGTGACTGCAACATTATGGCGGACACATCGGACACTTTTGACACATTTTGTGAAAAGTGCTATACAAATTCACTGATTACTGTGAAAATGACAATGGCAGTGAAGGGGTTAACCACTAGGGGGCACTAAGGGGTTAAGTGTGCCCTAAGGGAGTGATTCTTACAGTAGGGGGCGTGGCTGGATGTGTGACGTCACTGATCGTCGTTTCCTATAACAGGGAACAGACGATCAGTGACAAGCCACAGAGAAGAACGGGGAAGGTGTGTTTACACTCACCTCTTCCCATTCTTCAGCTCCTGTTACCCGATCATGGAACACTGGCGGCGATCGGGTCCGCGGGGCCCACGGCCGCAGTCAAGGAGCTTGCGACCCATGGCTGGGCATTTTAAAGGTGACATACCTGTACGCCCATGTTCCCAGCCGACGTAAATAGTTAAAATGAATGGGAGGCAGTTTTCAGGCGGTTTTCAGGCACTAAGGCCCAGATTCACAAAGGAGATACGACGGAGTATCTCAGATACTCCGTCGTATCTCTCAGAGTATCTATGCGACTGATTCATAGAATCAGTTACGCATAGATAGCCCTAAGATCCGACAGGTGTAATTGTTTTAGACTGTCGGATCTTAGGATGCAGTACCGCGGCCGCCGCTGGGGGGAGTTCGCGTCGTAAACCAGCGTCGGGTATGCAAATTAGGAGTTACGGCGATCCACAAAGTTTTTTCGCGTTCGCTACCTCGCTGCTAGTCTAGTTTCCCGTCGCAAATTTAGTCCTCGTTTTGGGTGCCCTAACTTTACACAGCACATGTATGTGCTGTATAAAGTATGGCCGTCGTTCCGGCGTCGAAATTTAAAAATTCACGTCGTTTGCGTAAGACGTCCGGGAATACGGAAGTACGCTACGCACATCGCCGTTCGAAAAAATGACGTTAGTTCGCGCAAAGCTCGGCGGGAATTTCAGAACGGAGCATGCGCAGTAGGTCCGGCACGGGAGCGCGCCAAATTTAAATGGCACACGCCCCTTTGAATTACGCGGGCTTACTCCGGAGGCCGCCAGCGTAGGTTTTCATTGCAAGTGCTTTGTGAATCGGGCACCTACGATGAAAACTTGCGGCGGTGTAACGTATCTACGATACGTTACGCCGCCGCACTTCTACGTGAATCTGGCCCTAAAATGCCTGAAAACTGCCTCAGAGTGAAAGGGGTCTAAGGGGAGTGCCAATTGAGACCTATTTTCCAATGAATTGTGCTAAAAATGGGCCAATCTCTGGCATGGGGGCATTACATCAGGTAATGTAGCTTGTACTTATAGCTAATTTAAAGCCTTAAAGCTCCAAAAAGTGTGAAGGAATGTACCCCTATCTGGATAGCCTCTGAAACAGGTGTCTGGAACATCTGGAAATGTTTATTTTTATTCGGGGTAAGATACCATCTGGTATATAGTTTAATAACAGTATATTTTATTGCTATAGAGTGTGTGCTTTTATTTATATTGAAGAGCATATCTAGCCAATCGTCTCCAAGACCTCCTAACCAGTCTCAGTTTCACAGTGATGAAAAAAGTCAGCCAAAATGTTTTCATCGGATATTCCGATTGTGTGTATGCCCCATCGGACTTTTTTGGTTGAAAATTCAGACGGAGTTATAAAGAGAACGGCCCGGATTCACAGACATCAGCACATATTTATGCCGCCGTAGCGTATCTTCTTTACGCTACGCCGACGCAGCGCAGAGAGGCAAGCACTGTATTCACAAAGCCAGTGCTGCCAAATCTGCGCTGGGTTTCGTAGGCGTAAGTCGTCGTAAGTGGAAGTGGGCGTGACCCCATGCAAATGATGGGCCGAGCACCAGACAGATACGAATAACGAACGGCGCATGCGCCGTCCCGTGGAGGCATCCCAGTGCGCATGCTCAGAATCACATCGGAACAACTGCCTAAGATACGACGGATCACTGCCTACGACGTGAACGTAACCTACGCCCAGCCATATTCACGTCCAACGTAAACTACGTAAGATACGACGGCTTGTGTTCCCTGGTCCATACCTTTGCATAGGTTGTGCCTCATCTATGGGGAATCACTTTACGCCGGACGTACGACTTACGCAAACCGCGTATATTATGCGCCGGGCGCAGGTACGATAGTGAATCGACGTATCTCCCTCATTTCCATATTTGAATATAAAATCAATGGGAGCGCCACTTGCGTCCAGCGTAAATATGCGCCCACGATACGACGGCGTAGGCAAGTTACGTCGGTGAGATGAAGCCTATTTTAGGCGTATCTCAGTTTGTGGACACGGCGCACAGATACGACGGCGCATATTTGCACTTATGCGGCGTATCTTGAGATACGTCGGCGCAAGTGCTTTGTGAATCCGGGCCAACATTTCTATCAGAAATTCCGTTCGTCTGTATGGAACTTCCGACGGAGAAAAAAACATGCATTCTCGGAAGCATTGAACTTCATTTTTCTAGGCTCGTTCTGATTTAGATTTGTAATGATTCACTGATATAATCTGTGGAAATAAGCAAAGACAAACGAACACACACTCACTCAGCTTCTGGGGGCTGGAGCTGTAGCACAAAGCAGACAGACACACAGAGATGCAGGGGGTAAAATGTGAGCAGAATGCTGATGGCAATCTTCTCATTCTTAGCTTTATTCTCCTTATGTCGTCACAGAATACACACCCATCAATCCCTCCCAATAACCCTTTACTCCACCCAGTTACCCTCCCATTCTGTTAATCCACATGGCAAAGTCTTTGTTTCATCATAAATGATAGGGGTCTCTCGATCAGAACTGCAAGGATGTAGTGAGGTGGGCTGGAAAGGGGCATGTCCAGGACAGGAGGAAGGATATTCGTTGGGAAATAGTTCCAGCAAATCGCCCATTTAGAAATCCATACACAGGAAACCAGCACGTTGCCTTTTAAGGGAAAAACAGTCCAGGCTACAAATTCCTTTTCCATCTCCAAAAGGCAGGATGTAGCAAAGTCACAATTTCCTCTTGAAATGATCAGGAATGCACGGAAGAGTGAATACAATGGGGGATGGGGAAGCTTCATATAGCATATATCATTTCTAATATAAACTATTTTCAAGGAAAATAAACACTTATTGTGATACATATATTTCACACATGCATAAATATACTTATATATAAAAAGGTATCAAAAATAATATGAAGAATAATACTAAACATTATTAATAATTCTAATATAAAGATTAGCACAGCTTATCAAATAGGCATTATTACAGAAATCTATCACAATCCCCCCTATAAGGTCTATTTGAAAAGCAACATCCCTACATTCTCTTTGCCCTTTCTTTCACTTGAGAATGTTGTAAGCAGTCTCAACAGTCAAGGATGGTAACAGAGGATAAGGTCCTTCTTCTACTTTCTTCAATGAATCTCCTATTTCACCCAAATTTACAAAAGTAGGAGTTACCTCTTCAGCTGCTTTCCCTAACAGTTTCTTTATACAGGGCAGAATACAATAAAACATCACCACAACCAATATAACCAAAATCAAAATTGCTATACCTATTTGAGTACAAATGCGTTGCCACCCTTTCATCCATCCAAAATACTGGTCCCAGGGATCTGTCAACCCAGAATTTCTTTTTAATTCTTTGGAGAGTTCCTCTAATTTCTTAATGGCCAATGTTACCTTGCCATTCGGACCTGTATTGTCCGGAATGTACGTACAACATGTACTTGTACCAGGTAAGATTTTACATACACCCCCCTTTTCAGCTAATATCATGTCTAGGGCCATGCGATTTTGAAAAGTCATCCGTGAAGTGGCTTCTAGTTGTTCAGCTATTCCCTGGAGTGCATCCCTGGTGTAGTTAACAAACCTCTGTTGGTTATAGTAAATATAATTAATCCAATCCACATTCTTATTTATGGTGATTAAGGGAATCAGGGACTCAAAACCGGCAGCTACTTGATCTCTAGCTTTAAACTCATCCGGGACCCCCCTTGGAACCCCTATGGCATCTATATATACATGAGGGTCAAAACTACCTGCTGGGGCACTTCTACGTTCTCTATTGGGGTGCTCCCCTTGTGTGACTAGGTCCTCTACAGAAAAGATGTGCAAGGGCATTATGACTTTAGCAAGTGCACATTCCCCTGTCCATTGGTCAGTTAATTTAGCCCTAATTTTCATGTCACCACAGATCCAATACACATCTCCCAGAGATTGTATTTGATTTTGAACTAAATCTGCAGATACACTACTGTATGAAGCACAGTAACCCTCAGAGAAGTTACCTAAGAACCTCCCTGCTCCCTGGTATTTCCTATAACATGTGTAATTACCGGGATATATAGTGATACCTTCCCCAGGCCTTGCTGTTTGAGTTATTATTGGGTATTCCTTTTTCCATGTCTCACACTGGGAGTGATCAGTAGTAGTGTTGGTAAACAGGCTCAGAAAACACTCCTCTTGAGTAGGAGGTATGTTTAATGGTACTGTTCCCAAATGTGGTTTAGCTCCACTGCATACGTAACAATTGGATCGGTTATGCTTCAATGCACTATACCTCATCCATTCGAGCCACAAGTTAACATCCGAGAAACCAGTCTCAGCTGCCATTGTGTCTTCGAATGTGGGATCTGCTATGGCCTCTATTTCTCCTAGGGTGGTTTTATGTACCTGTACCTCAGGGGGATCACTTGATGCTTGTAAGGCCTGCCATTCAGGTGAATTATACATGTCTTTAAGTTGGAACGGTACTATTGGTCCCCTATCCCCTACAGGTAATGGTATTGGTTTCCTATCCTCTTCACTATACCGTAACCCCATATTATATGTGCCTGCATCCCCAGGACTGGGATTCCTTATGGTTAGGGTAAGTTTCATGTTATAATCCGTCTCACCAGCATACCATAAAGCTGATTTTCTCAAGGTTAGTCTGTCAAGTAATGGCTCCCCATATTTGTCTTTTTTACTCAGAGCATGCTGTGGTCTGTTTCCCCAGTCATCACCTGTATTCCAACCCACAGATCCCCAATCATTACAATCTTCAGTTACATCACATAGATATATGTCTCCGCGGACACTAAACACCCGTCGGTTCGTATGACACCAATACCACGCAGCTGGAGGATATATATCACAGTAATCAAATATAAAGGTAGTCACATGTGTGTCTGATGAATTATACCAGAATTGCACTATCTGTTCTGTTTTTCTAATAGCCACCTCCTGTGTGTACACCACTGTCACTGTAAAAAGAAGGATATATAACTTCATTCTGATGCGGGTAGGTCACAATCCTCAGGAACTGGAGCCTTTTTGCAATGGGATGCGTGTATCCAAGTGTTCTTTCCGGCCAACTTTACTGAAGTAGCTGTTGTCAGCAACACTTGAAATGGACCATCATATCTTGGCTCTAGAGAATGTTTTCGGAGGAACTTCTTAACCATCACCCAATCACCAGGAAGTATGCTGTGAGTACCGGTATCTAAATCAGGATCTGGAATGGAAGAATATACTCGTGCATGGATATTAGTTAATTCTTTGGCCAGAGCCGTCACATAATCTACCAAAGTATCAGACTGTAATTGCAACTGTTGCGGGTAGTAACAACCTAACCTGGGAGCTGTACCAAACAAGATTTCAAAAGGGGACAAAGAATACTTCCCTCTCGGGGAGTACCGTACACTGAATAAAGCTATTGGCAAACTTTCTGGCCAGGACAGACCTGTATCTTTGGCCATTTTCAACATTCGGGTTTTAAGTGTCTGGTTCATTCTTTCCACCTTCCCACTACTCTGAGGATGATAAGGTGTGTGAAATGCTAACGTGGTACCTAGGGCCTTCCATATTTCTTTTGTAATAGTAGCAGTGAACGCAGGACCTTGATCACTTTCTATAACCTCGGGTACCCCAAATCTGCAAACCACCTCCAAAAGTAACTTTTTAGCTGTGGTTTTCGCTGTCTGATTTGCAACTGGATATGCCTCGGGCCATCCTGAGAACATGTCTACAACTACCAGGGCATACTCGAATCTACCACTCTTTGGCATTTGTATGTGGTCGATCTGTATTCTCTGGAAGGGGTAGAGTGGTCTGACTGAATGTTTCGGGGGAGTTTTCTCCAGCCTTCCGGGATTGCATGCTAGGCAGGTGTGGCAGGACTTGCAGTACTGGTTAGTTAAAGTAGTAATTCCTGGAGCTACATAATGTTTGTTTATGAGCGAGTTCATCAAAGTCTTTGAGAGATGGGTTGGCCCATGGGCCCACTGTACCACAGCTGGGTACAAAGCTCTGGGGAGACATGGGCGGGTTCCTACAGTCCAAAGGTCATTCATCCGTACTGCTCCCATCTTATTCCACGTAGTTTTCTCTTGGTCTGCAGCGTCTGTTTGAGTCTTTTTAAGTAGGTCTGTGTGTACCGCTTCTGGTTGTGGATGGTGTATCCCCACAAAGTCTGTGGTTTGAGCCTCTAGAGGGGTCATGGCTGCTTGTTTTGCTGTTTCATCGGCAAGGTAGTTTCCTCTGGCTTCTGGTGTGGTTCTCTTTCCATGGGCTTTAACCTTGAGTATTGCTACTTGTTCAGGGAGTTGGAGTGCTGTCAGCAGTGCATCTATTGCCCTTCCATGCTTCACCGGGGTACCGGCTGTAGTCAAGAAGCCGCGAGTCTTCCATATAACTCCAAAGTCTTGGGCAACGCCCAGTGCGTACCGCGAATCAGTATAGATGTTTGCTGTTTGTCCTTCTGCAATCTGGCAGGCTACTGTAAGGGCATAGAGCTCAGCCTCTTGAGCAGACATGGATGCTGGGAGCGAGGCGGCTTTCATAACTACAGTCTCTGTGGTAACCGCATATCCTGTATGGTAGTTGCCGAATGAATCTGCAAATCTGGAACCATCAACATACAAGGTGAGTTGAGGATCTGGGATCGGTGAATCCAGGACAGAGGGTAGATGGGTGGTTTCCGCCTTCATGAGTTCAAAGCAATCATGTTCATATTCATCCAAGGTAGGGGCAGGTAAGTCTGTGTTCTCTTCTTCCTGTTCGTCCAGAGACATATCACGATTTCCCCCCTGGACAAGAGGAAGAAGTGTAGCGGGGTTCAGCTGCTGGCATCGAAGCAGTGTGACATTGTCAGGCAGGAGAAGAGAGCATTGCAACCGAAGGTGCCGAGCAGAGGAAATATGCTTGGGCTGCACTTGATTCAAGATGGCAGAGATATCGTGAGGGGCAAGCAGCTGTAGGGGATACCCCAAAACAATATCTGAAGTTTTGTCCAATAGGGCCTGGGCAGCAAAAACAGCTCGGAGACAAGATGGGCCTCCTCTAGCGACAGAGTCCAGGCGGGCAGAATAGTAACCAATGGGGCGGTTACGGAGTCCATAACTTTGTGTCAGCACCCCTGAAGCGTGTCCTTGGGTCTCAGAAATAAACAACTTAAAGGGCTTTCCATAGTCAGGAAGACCAAGTGCAGGAGCAGTGCTGATCGCCTTTTTCAAAAGGGAAAAGTTAGTAAGGGCTTCTTCGGACAATGCAAAGGGGACACACGGCAGGTTGTCATATAGTGGCTGCATGAGAAGGGAGGCCACAGGTATCCAGGCTCTGCAATAAGAAATCAGTCCCAAAAAAGCATGTAGGGCCTTAGCGCTGCTGGGGGGTGAAAGGGTTTGGATGGCTTCAACGCGCTGTTGCGTAATGTGCTTCGCGCCATGAGATATGCAATGTCCCAGGAAAACAACACGGGGAGAGCACCACTGTAACTTCTCTTTCGAGGCCTTGCATCCTTGTTGAGCCAGGTACACCAGAAGGCTGACAGAAGATTGTTCCGCTGTTTCCTGAGAGGGGGCACAGACGAGCAAGTCATCCACATATTGAAGAATCACAACCAGGTCCGGGTGGGGGTTAGGCCAGTTGGAGAGGATGAGGGACATGGCCTTGGTGAACTGGTTGGGTGAGTTCTGGGCGCCTTGAGGGAGAACACCCCAGGTATACTGCTTTGAAGCATGTGTGAATGCAAACAAGTACTGACAGGAGGGGTCCAATGGGACACTAAAGAAGGCATTTGCTAAATCGATGACAGTGAAAATCGTTGCAGATGGGGGAACCCCTGACAGAAGAGTGTGTGGATTGGGGACAAGTGGTGTCTCCAAAACGGTGGCCTCGTTCACTGCTCTAAGATCCTGTACTAACCGAAACTTATCCGGGTGACCCTTGGGGGTCTTCTTCTTAATAGGAAACAATGGGGTATTGCAAGGGGAAGTACAGGGTATCAGGGCACCATTTCCCAACAAAACTTCAATTTGCTCAGAAATTGCCTGAGTCTGGACAGGTTTGAGGGGGTATTGTGCCCTTCTAGGAAGAACAGCTCCTGGCTTGAGAAGGACTACCACCGGGGGAACTGACAACCTACCTACATCCTCTGGGCCAGTGGACCAGAGGCAGGAGGGTATTTGATCAAGGAAATGGTCAGGGATAGATTCCGGCGGGACCTGCAGGGACATCAGGATGGGGAGGGAACATAATGCTGACGTGTCACCCTCACTCAGGGCAGTGGACACGGAGATGGACCCGTCAGCATTATACATAATGGAGGCCTGAAGCCGGGAAAGAACATCCGCCCCCAAGAGATTGAGGGGACAGGTGTTCGAAACCACAAATCTAGCCAACAATGCGGGGGTAGTACCCACCTGTAGAGGTCTCGTGAGAGGGCTGGACCGAGACTGACCGTCCACACCCACGCAGGACACATCTATAGAGGATAAGTAGGAGGGGTCAGGGATTTCTGCCTCCCGAATGACGCTACGACAAGCCCCTGTGTCCACCAGAAAGTTGGTGGGGCGGCCCTCTATTGGGATCAAAATATTTGCTAGAGGACCCGCCCCTGACCGGGTTGTGGCGGCCATCATTGGAAGGGAAGGGGAGGAGGCAGAAGACACAGGGTTGCCGTATTCCTATGCGAGGGGTTGAGGGCGCTCCCCTCGGGGAGAAGGAGGAGGGAAAGCCCTGGCATTTGGACGCTGATCATACCTGTGGTCAGGGTATTGATCATACCTGGAGTCCGGGTATTGATCATACCTGGAGTCCTGGTACTGATCATTCCTGGAGTCCTGATTCCGATCGTATCTAGAATCCTGGTTTCGATCATATCTATGGTCAAACTGGTTCCGATCATACCCATGGTCATACTGGGGGGGGTTACGGCTAAACCGTCTGGGGGCCCTACAGTCCCTCCGGTAGTGACCCTGAACCCCACAATTAAAGCAAGTAATCATAGGTCTCCGAAACAGGCTGGGAGCCACAGCCAGTGGGGGGTCGGGAGCCACAGGTAGTGGTTGGGCGGGGGCTACAGGTAGTGGTTGGGCGGGAGCTACAGGTAGTGGTTGGACGGGAGCTACAGTCATCAGGGGCGTCACTTCTGGGAGTGATTGCTGTACTTCCAAACCTCTTGCAACAGGCAATAAGGCGTCTAAGGATAAAGTCCTATACTCTGGGCGGGCCACCATCAGTCCCTTCCGTAATGGTTCTTTCAAACCTGCGACGAAAGCACTTGACAGCATCTGGTAATGAGTTTTGGTATGTATAGAAAATCCTAGATCATTAAAGACCTGATTGAGTCTCATGTAAAACTTTTCCACCGACTCTGTCGGGCCTTGTGTCACATGCTGAAAGCTAGTGGACTGATCTGCTAGTTTACCCCTAGCCCAGTCCTGCAGCTGTTCACAAAACACAACCCCCGAGTTATATGAGACGTCGGAGTCTAACCGGGAATCATTAAAACATTGCTCCATTAAGGGCCAGTATGCATCCCCCGCTTTAATTTCACACAAGCTAGCTAGGTCCTTCCATGCCGATGAGTATGTCTTTTGGATCTGTGCAATTCTCCTATAAAACGGCATGGGGTGCAATTCTGGGTCGGGGAGAGAGACTACAAGGGTGGAGGCTTGCGAGGGGGAAAAAGAGGCATACCTGAGCGGAGCGTCAGGCAGCATCCGGGCAGGCCCCGAGTTCCAGGTTATCTCGTCCTTCAGGCCCTGGGTTGTACACCGCTCATCAGTACCGTCCCATTCAGAGCCTGCTAGGTCATAGCAAGGTAGGCTGGGGTTTAGGGAAAGGGGTGGGGGTGGTAGTGATGTAGGAGGGAGCAGTGCCCTTGCAGGGGTGGATTGAGGAGGCCCTGGCACTGGAGCAGATTGAGCGGAGGCGGCAGATGGCTGAGCCAGTGAGCCCGACACTGCAGGCATCACCGGAACAAAGGCCGGTGGGCAGTAATAGCTGCCATCTACGTTCAATACTGGATATAAGGGACAGATCGGTGTGGGTGGGGGGGGTTGCAAGACAGGAGGCGGGTCTGTTTGCAAGGGGGGGGACTTCTGGGGGAGTGGCTCCGCCTTACGACTACATTCGTCACAGAGCCCAGGGTGTTCAGGATGTGGGAGTCCGGACCTCTCACATTCCCTACACGCCCAGTTGGAGCCGCCCTCATAGGGAGGTGGCAGGATTTTACCTTTGTGGTATACATACATCAGCCCCCCCACTGTCTGCAATTCCTGTTCCACCCACCCCTCATCCATCAGACCACGTGCAACACGAAGCCAAGCTTCCGCTGCTGAAAACAAATGACTATTAGCCAACAAGCCCTTCTGTTCAATTAACAATATTCTCCATTGTTCTGGCTGAAGCCTGCCACCACTACCAGAGAAATTGGCAAGCTTCATCAACTTTCTCCAGCCTTTTACACCCTGCTGTCCCTCCCGCTGAAGCACAAGGTCACAGGCTAGAGTACCCTCAGCTGGCATAGTAAGCCGGGAACCCATTCTCAATCCTTACCCAGGAAATGCAGTAGTAACAGACCAAGAATCCACACACCCCAACAGAAAGAATGTTTTAACAACAAAAAAAACCGGGAGAAGCGCGAGAGAAGAAGAAGAAGAAAAGGAAGGAATTAAGGTAGGGATAAGAGAGGGAGAGATGGGGGGGTTAGAGAATCAAAGAAAGGGAAAATGGAAGATGAAGAAGAAGGGGAGGAGCCTTTCAGAAAAGGCGGGAAAAATCTAAAGAATGAAATTAAGCAAAATAAAATGAAGCCAGTGGAAACAATAGTTTAGCAAAAACGGGAGGAACACGAGAGAAGAAGAGAAAGAAGGAATTGAAAAAAGCGGCAAGTATTTGGAGAAGAAAGGGAGGAGCTAAGAAAAAGATGGCAGAGGGGGGAGGAGCTATGAAAAAAGAGCGGCAAGGATTTGGAGAAGAAAGGGAGGAGCTAAGAAAAAGATGGCAGATGGGGGAGGAGCTATGAAAAAAGCGGCAAGTATTTGGAGAAGAAAGGGAAGAGCTAAGAAAAAGATGGCAGAGGGGGGGAGGAGCTATGAAAAAAAAGAGCGGCAAGGATTTGGAGAAGAAAGGGAGGAGCTAAGAAGAAGATGGCGGAGGGGGGGGGGAAATCAGGAATCAAGGAAAAAGTAAAGACAAAGCAAGGAGAGAAGAAAATAAAAAAAATTCAACCTTCAGCCAGATATTAAAAACAGAAATCAATGTCAACAGCAGTTGATATATATATGACAAGAAATCCAGATATATCTATACTTATCAGAAACAAGTAATTGCTTAACCATGCGGTCCTTTCAGACTGGCAAGGAAAGGATTCGTTCTATTCCTGTACCAACACAGTGCTTTCCAGCAAAAACCCCATAAGCATATATATATATATAAAATTAACTAAGAAATGGAAAGGCACAAAAATGAAAAAGGTTTTCTGTTTAGACTGCAAAGAGTTAAGTATGCTATCTATTGCAAGGCTCAAAGTGAAATGGAATCCAGCTGTGACAAAAGGCATAAGGTTTCAGGTCACAAATTAGCACAGTTAGCAGAGCAAGAAGCCAGACACAGAATTTAGCAGCCTTTGTCCAGATAAAGGGTTAAGTAAGCTAGCTATTGCAAGCCAGCTGTAACAAAAGGCAGAAGTGTAAGGGAAAAAGCAATTTAAGACACACAAATGTACACAAATAGCCAGCTAGCAGAAGCCACACAAAAACGACCTCCTCCAGCTCAGCCCCCACCTTTCCTAGCACAGGGAAGTTCAGTAAACAAAAACCCCCGCGTTATTCAAAGCAAGGACAAAATGTGGAAAAGCTGACTCAATATCTCACCACAGACATACTCAAATAAACCCCAGAATCCCAGTTCCCCAATTAATCTAAACAAGGAGGTTTGGACTATTTTTTCACAAGCATAAAATAAAACAAACCCATATCTTCGCAGCCAACTTCCTTAGAGCTGTATCCCAGGCTCAAATCCCAGCCAGCATGCACTCCCCGTGCACACAACCTTTATCACATCGGCTTAATCCGAGACGATGCACGACCAGTACCTTAACTTAGTAGGCCGATTTCACACACCCCTTACAGAAACAGACAGCAAACAACCCACAAGCTCACCCTTCTACTCACACCCTTACAGCGCACCCTTCTACTCACAGGCAGCAAACAACCCACAAGCTCACACCCTTACAGCATACAAACAGGCAAGAACCAAAAAAAATTAATAGCAGTGAATCAGCACAAACCGGGGTTCGCTTCTGGACCAGAATTATACCGTCTGTTTCAAAGGCTCGGAATTTGTAGACAAACTAGATGGGAATAGAGGCCGTCCAGCCTGTAACACGGTGTAAGGGAGCCAAAAAAAACTCGCACTTACCGTGTTTAGGGGTTCATGACGCCCCTTTCAATGGTAGACGGTCCCTCAATTCTCAGCCAGTTTCTTGTGCGTCCACAAAGTCTGTCCTTGAAGTCCAAAAGAAGCACGTTGAGCGCCAATTGATTTAGATTTGTAATGATTCACTGATATAATCTGTGGAAATAAGCAAAGACAAACAAACACACACTCACTCAGCTTCTGGGGGCTGGAGCTGTAGCACAAAGCAGACAGACACACAGAGATGCAGGGGGTAAAATGTGAGCAGAATGCTGATGGCAATCTTCTCATTCTTAGCTTTATTCTCCTTATGTCGTCACAGAATACACACCCATCAATCCCTCCCAATAACCCTTTACTCCACCCAGTTACCCTCCCATTCTGTTAATCCACATGGCAAAGTCTTTGTTTCATCATAAATGATAGGGGTCTCTCGATCAGAACTGCAAGGATGTAGTGAGGTGGGCTGGAAAGGGGCATGTCCAGGACAGGAGGAAGGATATTCGTTGGGAAATAGTTCCAGCAAATCGCCCATTTAGAAATCCATACACAGGAAACCAGCACGTTGCCTTTTAAGGGAAAAACAGTCCAGGCTACAAATTCCTTTTCCATCTCCAAAAGGCAGGATGTAGCAAAGTCACAATTTCCTCTTGAAATGATCAGGAATGCACGGAAGAGTGAATACAATGGGGGATGGGGAAGCTTCATATAGCATATATCATTTCTAATATAAACTATTTTCAAGGAAAATAAACACTTATTGTGATACATATATTTCACACATGCATAAATATACTTATATATAAAAAGGTATCAAAAATAATATGAAGAATAATACTAAACATTATTAATAATTCTAATATAAAGATTAGCACAGCTTATCAAATAGGCATTATTACAGAAATCTATCACAGTTCTAGTGTTGTACATCACCACATTTTTGACGGTCGGAATTTGGTGTGTCTGTGTGTATGCAAGACAGCTTGAACGGAATTCCGTCAGAAAAACCCATCTGCGTTTATTCCGATGGAAACTCAGATCGTGTGTACAGGGCATTATGGCTCATGTCAACGAGCATTGTTTTCTTGCATTTGATGTTTATTTGGAATGCATGGTCACAGGTAGAAAAATCCCACTGAACTTAAAGGAGAAGTACACAAAGCAATTCAGAGGCTACGTATGTATCCTTTATGTTCTTTTGACATCTGTTTGAATTGTAAGCAAAGTTGCGTTTTGAATGAAAACAAAGGGGTAGATTCAGGAACGATTTACGCCGGCGTATCCATAGATACGCCGCGTAAATTCAAAGCTACGCCGTATCTATTTTCTGTATTCAGAAAGCTAGATACGCCGACAGTAGCCTAAGATACGACTGGCATAAGTCTCTTACGCCGTCGTATCTTAGGGTGCATTCTCACGCTGGCCGCTAGGTGGCGCTTCCGTAGTTGTCAGCGTAGAGTATGCAAATTACATACTTACGCCGATTCACAAACGTACGTGCGCCCGGCGGTAGTTTTTTACGTCGTTTGCGTAACTCGTTTTCGGTGTAAGGCTGCTCCTGCTATTAGGAGGTGCAGCCAATGTTAAGTATGGACGTCGTTCCCGCGTCGCGATTTGAAAATTTTACGTTGTTTGCGTAAGTCGTCCGTGAATGCCGCTGGACGCCATTTACGTTCACGTCGAAACCAATGACGTCCTTGCGACGTCATTTAGCGCAATGCACGTCGGGAAATTTTAGGGACGGCGCATGCGCAGTACGTTCGGCGCGGGAGCACACCTAATTTAAATGATCCACGCCCCCTACCGGATCATTTGAATTACGCGTGCTTACGCCGGCCCCTTTTACGCTACGCCGCTGCAAATTACGGAGCAAGTGCTTCGTGAATACAGCGCTTGCTCCTGTAATTTACGGCGGCATAGCGTAAAGACGATATGCTGCGCCGCTGGATCAGTGCGCGCCCCTACCTTAATCTACCCCAAAGTTTGCCAAGAACTTCCTTGCCCTCAGTAACCTCTAAAGAAAAGGGTTCGCAGAATGGGTTCTCTTTTTCTGAAGTTATTTCAAAGTGATGTTAATGGTTAAGATGGCAGTAATACTAGCATAGTTCCTCTCTAGTGCTAACAGATGCTCACCATTAAGTTAGGAAGTACAGTATCTCCTTATACATATTATTTAAATCTGTTCCCAAAAGGGAATATTAATAAGAGTAGAAACAGAACCAATGAGGAGTTTATTTGTTGAGCTAGCCCTTTTCTGTTAACGTCAATTACCCTTTTTTCACGCAAATATAATGTAACACGATGGCTTTGAGCGTCTTCCAAAAACGGACTCAGCTTTGTGTAGCACTGACTAAGAAAAGAGACAAAAAATGTATTTCTGCGGCAGTTTAAAGCTACCCATAAAATGATTTTATCTGCAAGAAAGGTCAGACAAATAAAAGTTTAAATAAGCGATGTTCTTACGAAATGATGCATTTGCTACAATGTCAGGAGACTCAAAGACCTATTATTATTGCAGCAAAGTTTATGTCTATTTTATGCTAATTTCTTTCTTGATATTTCATAATGTATTCTACCTTAATGTGACCGTTGTCAGGATTGCTATTATAGTATCAGTACCTTTCGTTACTTATCTAACTTTCTGTGTCAGATTTGCAATATTCTCCATTATAAAATTCTAATTAAATTATGACAAAATAAGTTATGGGGTGAACAACAAAATGGGCTTTTCATATCATGATCATTAACGATGTTGTTTTTTTTTTTTTTTTTGTTGTTTTTTCATAACCGTTAAATTAATAGCATTGTCTTCAAGAATGAGAACCACAGACAGGAGTTTTAATTAAAGCAAGTTCAAATTAAATTGCATGCATGACCAAAGTCCTTTCCTGTGCATTGTCTGCTTTTTCCCAAAGCCCACCTGTCATATTGTCTATGCTTGCTGAACTCGTCTGTGGAGGTGGAGTATGAGCAATTGCAATTAGCACAGCCTTTCCACAATAAGTATTGCAGCATAGTTATTGCTTCAGCACATCCAGAGAAGTTCGAGGTAAGGTCATGAAAAAAAGAACCCTGCTTTAATTTAATAACTCTCTTCACAGAGCATGGATGAGCAACAAGTTCTGCTAATTAGAATCCGCACGTAGACTAATACCACTTCCAAGTTCAGTCTAGTTGCACTCGAGTTCTCCAGTTGTTAGTTTAACTTAGAGATAAATTCAGAGAAATCAAGCGAGGTTGTTTTAGTCGTGGTCAGACAAATGATTCTGTAGGGCAATGCACTGTGGGCCAGATTCACGTACTTGCGCTGCGGCGTAATGTATGTCATTTACGTTACACCGCCGCAAGTTTTAAGCGTAAGTGCTTGATTCACAAAGCACTTGCCTGTAAACTTGCGGCGGCGTAACGTAAATCCGTCCGGCGCAAACCCGCCTAATTCAAATGGGGCGTGTACCATTTAAATTAGGCGCCGTGCTTTGCGCGAAATTACGGCACCCCGACGTGTTTTTTGAACGGCGACGTGCATTACGTCCTTTCGTATTCCCGGACGTCTTACGCAAAAAAAAATATTTTTTAAATTTGACGCGGGAACGACGGCCATACTTTAACATGGATGGTCTAATTTTACACCACCTAAATAGCAATCGTAACTTTACAACGGGAAAAGCCGACTGGCGACGACGTAAGAGAATGCGACGAATGCGCGTACCTTCGTGGTTTGCCGTAAACAGCTAATTTGCATACCCGACACGGAAAACGGCGCGAACTCCACCCAGCGGGCGCCGGAGTATTACACCTACGATCCGAAGGCGTACGAAGCCGTACGCCTGTCGGATCGAAGCCTAAAGCCGGCGTAATTTGTTTGGAAGATTCAAAACAACGCTACGACGCGGCAAATTTGAAAATACGCCGGAGTATCAGTAGATACGCCGGCATATTTCAACTGTGAATCTGGCCCTGTATCTTTATCAGTGTTCTGAGTGACCATAGATTAACCCTTTCATGCCTAAGCCTATTTCTGACATTTGGGGGCAGATCCACGTACCTCTGCACCGGGCGCAGCGTATCTAAGATACACTACGCCGCCGTAACTTTGTCCTTTTTTTTCGAATCCTCAAAGAATTCACGCCATTCAAATCTCTGTGATGGGGGCGTGTTTTATGTTAATACGTCGTGACCCGACGTAAACAACGTTTTTTTTAACTGCGCCGTCTGTGGGGGTATCCCAGTGCGCATGCTCGAAATTAACCCAGAACAAGCCAATGCTCACGACGGTGACGTCATTTTTACGCAAATCCCTATTCGCGAACGACTTACGCAAACGACGTAAAAAAATCAAAATTCAAACGGCCATACTTAACATTGAGTACGCCTCATAACAGCATTTTTAACTATACGCCGGAAAAAGCCGAACGCAAACAACGTAAAAAAATGCGCCGGCGGGTCATACGTTCGTGGATCGCCGTAACTAGCTAATTTGCATACTCAACGCGGAATTAGACGGAAACGCCACCTAGCGGCTGCCGAAAAATTGCAGCTTAGATCCGACGGCGTACTAAGACGTACGCCTGTCGGATCTAGCCGAGATGCCGTCGTATCTTGTTTTGAGGATACAAAACAAAGATACGACGCGCAAAATTTCAAATTACGCGGCGTATCAAGAGATACGCCGGCGTAATACCTTTGTGGATCTGCCCCTTGGTGTTTACAAGTTAAAGCGGATGTGCCACTAAAAAAATATATTAAAAGCCAGCAGCTACAAATACTGCAGCTGCTGACTTTTAATATAAGGACACTTACCTGTCCTGGAGTCCAGCGCCGATCGCAGCAGATGACGAGCCGATCGCTCGTCACCCTGCTGCTCCCCCCTCCATCCTCGGTGAGGGAACCAGGAAGTGAAGCGCTCCGGCTTCACTGCCCGGTTCCCTACGGCGCATGCGCGAGTCGCGCTGCGCCCGCCGATTGGCTCCCGCTGTGTGCTGGGAGCCGAGTGTTCCCAGCATACAACGGGGGACGGACGGGAAGGAAGGAAAAAACCCGTCCTTTGCCCGTATCGTAGGGCCGGAAGTGGGTGCAGATACCTGTCTGTAGACAGGTATCTGCACCCCCCTCCCCCCTGAAAGGTGTCAAATGTGACACCGGAGGGGGGGAGGGTTCCGATCAGCGGGACTCCACTTTAGAGTGGAGATCCGCTTTAAAATCTGTATTTTTGGCTAGAAAATTACTTAGAACCCCCAAACATTATATATATTTTTTTAGCAGAGAATCTAGAGAATAAAATGGCGATTGTTGCAATATTTTATGTCACACGGTATTTGTGCGGCGGTGTTTTAAACGCAACTTTTTGGGAAAAATTAACTTTCATGAATAAAAAAAAAAGAAAAAGTAAATTTTGCCCAATTTTTTTGCATAATGTGAAAGATGATGTTACGCCGAGTAAATAGATACCAAGCATGTCACGCTTTATAATTGCACGCACTCGTGGAATGGCGACAAACTACGGTACCTAAAAATCTACATAGGCGACGCTTTAAACTTTTTTTTACGGTTACCAGGTTAGAGTAACAGAGGAGGTCTAGTGCTAGAATTATTGCTCTCGCTCTGACGATCGTGACGTGGCGATACCTCACATGTGTGATTTGCATTTTCATATGCGGTCGCGACTTCCGTCTGCGTTTTCTTTGTTGTGCAAGCTCGCGGGGAGGGGGGGCGCTTTACATTTTTTTCTTATTTTTTATTTTTTTTATAATATTAAATTGTGTTTTTATTTTTTTTTACATTTTGATCACTTTTATTGCTGTCACAAGGAATGTAAACATCCCTTGTGACAGTAATAGTCAGTGACAGGTACTAAAAGACCCCCGATCCCTCCTTTGCACTTCAACGGCGATTCTGAATACTGTGTACTTTTTAAAATCCGGTGACATTGGCAGCCGAGAAACCCAGAAGTGACGTCCGTGTTTTCAATGCGGACACTGAATCAAAGCCATGTACGGCTTTGTTTCAGAGTGCGCCTGGACGATGGAGACGCCGGATCGGGGATCGCGTCTCCCGGTGGGATGCGAGGCCCGGTCAGAGCGGCGAGAGGCGGCTGGAGAGGGGATGTCCCCTCCCGCTCCTCCGGCATAACAACCTAGCGGCTTTTGGTTGTTATGTTTGGATAGCCAATCACCGGCTCTAAACAACGGGTCCGGGATGATGCCTGCAGCTGCAGGCATCATCCCGGTATAACCCCCGAAAGCCGAGGACGCATATATGCGTTCGCTCAGCGTGAGAGGGTTTTAATGTTGGAATATAATAAAAAAGTATATATTGTATTTTTCAGGTTAGAAAATCAAACCCATTTTGGTGGGTAACAGTTTTAAGGGTTGGAATTTAAAGCGGAGCTAACTGTATCTGAGCAACAAAAACGGAACATGTTATTTATAGAGTTGGGCGAACAGTTAGAGCCGTGCAAAAGTTTGACCTGATCATCGCCTGTTCGGAGAACACCTGAATTGAAGCCCTCCCGACCCAAAGCACTTCATGTTGAGGGCATGTGGCCTGGTATGGTTCAGGGGGGGGGGGGCGTTGGCTCGTCATCCCGCTTTCCTGGCCTTCCTTATTCAGGCTGCAATCTTGGATAAGGTTCTGGTATGGATTTGGGGGGGGGGGGACACCACGCTGTTTCTTTTTATAAATTTTGGTGTGGATTTGTCCTTACAATACATACCAGACCCAAAGGGTGAGGTATGGAATGGGGGGGGACTGTTTTTGTTTTAACATTCTTCTATTGACGATTGTTCCATACATGGTACAGATGCGCCACTTTACAGGCAGACAAAGGGGACCCCCAGGCATTATTTTTAAAATAATTTTTCATTTTTATTGTTTCACTTTAAGCATCAATAAAATCAGTGCTCCTGTAAAAACTTTTAAAAAAACTCCTAGATTGTAAGCTCTAACGAGGGCCCTCTTATTTTTTATATTGTGAAAGATAATGTTACGCCGACACCCAACATGTCACGCTTCAAAATTGCGCCCGCTCGTGGAATGGCGACAAACTTTTACCCTTAAAAATCTCCATAGGCAATGTTTAACAAATTCTACAGGTTGCATGTTTTGAGTTACAGAGGGGGTCTTGGGGTAGAATTATTGCTCTCGCTCTAGCGATCGCGGCGATACCTCACATGTGTTGTTTGAACACTGTTTTCATATGCAGGCGCTACTCACGTATGCGTTCGCTTCTGCACGCGAGCTCGACGGGACGGGGCGTGTTTAGAATTTTTTTTCTTATTTATTTTACCTTTTGTTTTAATTATTTACACTGTACTTTAAAAAAAATTGTGTCACTTTTATTCCTATTACAAGGAATGTAAACATCCCTTGTAATAGAAAAAAAGCATGACAGGTCCTCTTAAATATGAGATCTGGGGTCAAAAAGACCTCAGATCTCATATTTACATTAAAATGCTATAAAAAGAAAAGATAGAAAATGGCCCTTTAAGAGCTATGGGCGGAAGTGACGTTATGACGAACACCCCCCCATTGCTATGGTATGGAGAAGGGTGGGGACCATCTTCCCTTCACTCGTCTCTATACCCAGCCACAGAGAGGATCCGATTGCCTCCACGGCCCCTCTCCCGCCACCGATAACGGTGATCTTGCGGCGAATCCGCCACAGAGACCACCATTATCGGTAACGGAACTGCCGACTGAAGCCGAGGATACCTGGGTTATGGCAGCTAGCTGCTGCCATAACAGAGATATCCCTCTTCAAACAGCCAACGTATATAGTCATGCGGCGGTCCGGAAGTGGTTAATAGAGATCGGAGTTTGGGTTTTTGCAATGTTTGGCAGTTCTGGCGAGGACCAAACCTGGTGGGTGTTCGGCAAAACTCTAGTTATTTAATGAATTTTTTATATTTAAAGCAATCTCACCCATCCATCCTTAATTTCTGGTACGACTGGTTCTGGGTCTCTCTGGGGTGGAACGCACACTGAGACGTGGAGAGACTTTGGGGCAGATCCACGTGCATCGGCGCATTAATCCGCCGGGCGTAGCGTATCTAAGATACACTACGCCGCTGTAACTTTTTTTTTTTCGAATCCTCAAAGAATTTGCGCTGTAAGTTACGGCGGCGTAGTGTATCTTTGGCGGCGTAAGGGTGCAGAATTCAAATGGATGTGATGGGGGCGTGTTTTATGTAAAAACGTTGTGACCCGACGTAAACAATGTTTTTTTTTAACAGCGCATGCGCCGTCCGTGGGGGTATCCCAGTGCGCATGCTCGAAAATAAACCGGAACAAGCCAATGCTTCCGACAGTGACGTCATTCTACGCAAATCCCTATTCGCGAACGACTTACGCAAATGACGTAAAAAATTCAAAATTCAACACGGGAACGACGGCCATACTTAACATTGAGTACGCCTCATAATAGCAGGGGTAACTATACACCAGAAAAAGCCGAACGCAAAGGATGTAAAAAAATGTGCCGGCCGGACGTACGTTCGTGGATCGCCGTAACTAGCTAATTTGCATACTCGACGCGGAATTCTACGGAAACGCCACCTAGCAGCCGGCGGAAAATATGCATCTACGATCCAACGGCGTACTAAGTCGTACGCCTGTCGGATCGATCCGAGATGCAGTCGTATCTTGTTTTGTAGATACAAAACAAAGAAACAATGTGGGAAATTTTAAATTACGCGGCGTATCAATAGATACGCCGGTGTAATTCTTTTGTGGATCTGCCCCTTTGTCTCTATTCTGGGTAAAGATCGCTGTAGCAAACGAGCACCTTAATATGTGTGTGAGCACTTCTATTCCCTTACTGGCGTTTGATATACATTTAAAACATATTGCGCTATGTGATTACTTTTGTTTACAGCGAGTCATACAGCCTTGTGAATATTAAAGCGGGGGTTCACCCAAAAAAAAATATTTTAACATTACATTCAGCCGAGTTGTCAGAATGACAATCGGCTGTTTTTTTTTATTTTATCCCCGTATATACCGTATTTTCACCGCCGCTCCAGGGTATGTCTTCTGCAGGACTGGGCGTTCCTAACTGATTGACAGGCTTCCGACCGTCGCATACAGCGAGTCACGAGTTGCGAAAGAAGCCGGACTGCGAGTCGGCTCTATACGTCGCCTGCGCACCGACGTTCGGCTTCTTTCGGCAACTCGTGACGCGTAGTATGCGACGGTCGGAAGCCTGTCAATCAATTAGGATCGCCCAGTCCCGCAGAAGACATACCCGGAAGCGGCGGTGAAAATACGGTATGTACGGGGATAAAATAAAAAGAAACAGGGTGAACCCAAAAGGACTTGAGCATATGAAGTATTCCATTGTTATATCTGGTGAGTCTGCAATCTTCTCACACAAGTGAAGGTGGAGCACGGCTTGGCCAATTAAGATTACCTGTCACTATATGGTGTTTTTGGTGTGTTTGTTCCACTACATGAGGGTTGTTCACTGTATGATTTAATTTTATTTGTGTGGTTATATGTTATGCACTATATTCACACATACAAAATATGAGAGTTAGCGTTGACCTTTTATATGTTCTGATTGATTTATAGGTGATATATTCACTTGTTGAAGGGGCAGCTTACTCAATTTTCACTTTATGTTTATTTGGCGCCACTTTTTGTTTATTCATTTGAATATTTCATAAATGGTAGACCACCAGTGCCCTTCAGGCCCACAAAGACTGCTGTGTTATTGCTATTGATAGACTGTATATAAACCTATATGTATTTTTTTTTTTTAATTGTGCCTTAAGTTAAAGTCATTTTTTGATTTTGAAACAGCTTTTAACCCAATTCAGTGTGACTCCCATATCGCTGTGCATTGTTGATATACTAAACTTTTGAATATCCATACTGTATTTGTTTTACATTTTGTAGTTTAGGAAAGGTTCAGAGTCCCTTTATTGTTTTCTGCATCCCTACTTGGTAGATTCAACTTCTCAAACTGTCCTGGTGACCATGGTCACCAAGGCAGAAAGTGACGAGAAATCCCACATTTTACAGTGGCCACCAAAACAAGAGATGAGGGTAAATCTTCCAATGGGGAAAATGTGTTTCACTGACAACCAAGAGGGTAATTTTTTTGGAGTTTAATGCCGCGTGCACATGGTCAGAATTTCCGACAACAAATGTTTGATGTGAGCTTTTAGTCGGATATTCCGACAGTGTGTGGGCTTCATCGGACATTTGCTGTCGGAATTTCCGACAACAAATGTTTGAGAGCTGGTTCTCAATTTTTCCGACAACAAAAAACAAGTGTTTTTGTCGGAAATTACGATCGACTGTAGCCAATTCCAACGCACAACAATCGTACGCATGCTCGGAATCAATTTGATGCATGCTAGGAATCATTAAACTAAATTTTTCTCGCCTCGGAATTTCCGACAACATTTGTGTGACCGTGTGTATGCAAGACAAGTTTGAGCCAACATTCCATTGAAAAAAAATCCACGGTTTTGTTGTCGGAATGTCCGATTGTGTGTACACGGCATAAGACTACTTCTTGTCAGGGGCGTACCTAGAACATTTGGCACCCGGGGCGGATCGAATATCTGGCCCCCCCCCCCCCCACCCACGGTAAAATGTAAAAACACCCCACTGTGCCCCCTGCATCCTTCAATATCTCTTTGTCACTACTGTGTACCCCCTCTCCACAACTGCACCACGGGACCCCTTTACATTACACAGCACCCTGCAATTCTGGACCCCTTTACATTAAACAGCACCCTGCATCTCTGGACCCCTTTAAATTACACAGCACCCTGCATCTCTGGACCCCTTTACATTACACAGCACCTCTGGACCCCTTTACATTACACAGCACCCTGCATCACTGGACCCCTTACATTACACAGCACCCTGCACCTATGGACCCCTTTACATTACACAGCACCCTGCACCTCTGGAACCCTTTACATTACACAGCACCCTGCATCTCTTGACCCCTTTACATTACACTGCACCCCTTTACATTAGACTGCACCTCTGGACAGTCCAGACCCCTCCCTACAATACAGACCCCCCTACAGAACCCCCTTACAATACAGACCCACCCCTACAGTTCAGACCCATCCCTACAATACAGAACCCCCCTACAATACAGAACACCCCCACAATACAGAACCCCCCCCCTCATATACAGAACCACCCCCTATACAGAGAACACCCCCCCAGAATACAGAACCCCCCAGAATACAGAATCCCCCCTCATATACAGAACCACCCCCTACAATACAGAACACCTCCACCCACAATACAGAACCCCCTCAGAATACAGAACCCCCCCTATACAGATACCACCCCCCTACAATAAGGAACACCCCCCCCCCACAATACAGAACCCCCCAGAATACAGAATCCCCCCTATACAGATACCACCCCCCTACAATACAGAACCCCCCTCATATACATAACCCCCCCTATACAGATACCACCCCCTACAATACAGAACACCCCCCCCCCCCCACAATACAGAACCCCCCCCCAGAATACAGAACCCCTCTCATATACAGAAACCACCCCCTACAATACAGAACACCCCCCACAATACAGAACCCCCCCAGAATACAGAATCCCCCCTACAATACAGAACACCCCCCCCCCAGAATACAGAACCCCCCTATATAGATACCACCCCCCTACAATACAGAACCCCCCCAGAATACAAAACCCCCCTCATATACAGATACCACCCCCTACAATACAGAACATCCCCCCCCCCAAGAATACAGAACCCCCCAGAATACAGAACCCCCCTCATATACAGAACACCCCCCACCTCATATACAGAACACCCCCATTACAATAGTGCACACACCCCCCTTGCCTTCAGACCCTTAATGCCGTCAGACAGATGATCATCAGCGCGCCGCGTGTTACACTACACACACAGGCAGCACAGCACAGGGGGAGGCGGCTGCAGCTTCACGCTCCTAGGCTGTGTGACTGTCAGTGTCAGCCAGTCACAGCCGTATCTATCAGAGCCGCGGGCGCTGCGCTGCCACAGAGAAGGGGATAATTGCGGTCTCGGGTATGGGTACGGGCGGCTCGCACGAGTCACACCCCCTCCCCCCTGAAAAGCCTTACCTAGACTGCCGCTAGCGCTGCCTCCCTGTTACCGCGCTATCATCATGCCGCACGCTACAGTCCTCTTCATTCTCGGAGGGGGGGCGTCGGCCTGACACCCCTCCAGGGTGTGGCACCCGGTGCGGCCCGCCCCCTCCGCCCCATGCTTAGTACGCCTCTGCTTCTTGTTGCATGTCTGGGAAAGGAAATTAATTCTCAATGGAATACAGACAGCAAAAATAAAATGACAAATTTTAAGCCTTACCTACTCTATCCAATACTGAATTCACTTAAAACCCAACCTGGGTAGAAGGTCCTATGGGCTGTAGTAGTGGTACCACAAAAAAAAATGCAACAATTCTTACACTTCTTGTACCAGCACAGACCGTAGTGCAAATGAGGTGGACAAACAATTGAAGCATTAATTCTGTTTGGTTACTGCATTTTGCAGATTACACTGTTTCATTTTGAATATGCCTTTAGGGCTCATGTACACATGGCGGCTGAACACTTGAAACTTGACAACTGGAAACTGACGGTGAAAAACTTCCATTTTACAGCTTTTACACACCACATTTATGGTTAGAAGTGTTTGAGGTTAGAAGCATTTTTTTTAAAGATAACCTCACGAGACCCTCCCAAATGCCCACAATACATGAAAAACAAGTAAATTGTTAACCATTTAAGCCATTCAATGAGAGAAGAGAGAGCAGAGTGCTTGTAGATAACGGTCTTTTGGTGTTTTCACTATGAATTTCATCATGAGCATATGTGAGGAAATGCTCCTGATGTTGCCGAAGACCTAGAAAATTGTGTGAGAGGAGTGTAATGCTACTGGACTCATCCATTGATGCAGGCAACAGCATGTGGTGAAATTTGTGTTTTTTCATTATTTTTATATGTTTAAAAATTATCCAAATATTTTTCTCCTTTAAAAATGTTTATAAATGCAAATGTACAAAAACGCAGTTTACCACAGTTACATGAGGTTACAAGCATTTGGCATTTGAAATGTTGGTAAACTACAGTCCTGATTTTTTTCTGCTTTTAAAAAAAATGCCTTTAACCTTAACTGCCCCTTAACTCCCATAAACGACTCTGTGTACATGTACTGATTTAATTAAGGCCCTTTGGAGGGTTTTCCAGCATGTAGCCTATGTAAGGTCATGATACAGCATCTCAATTGGATTTAAGTCCGGGCTTTGATTGGCCACTCCAAAACCTACATTTTGCTTTGTTTGAACCATTTGGAGGTGGATTTGCTGTTGTGTTTTGGATCATTGTCCTGCTGCATAACTCAAGTGCACTTGAGTTTGAGATCATTGAGGTCACAGACTGATGGCCGGACATTCTCCTTTAGGATTTTCTGGTAGAGCTCGGAATTCATGGTTCCATCAATTATGGTAAGTCATCCAGGTCCTGAAGCTGCAATGCAGCCCCAGACCATCACACTACCACCACCATAGCTGACTGTTGGTATGATGTTCTTGCTATGACATGCTGTATTAGTTTTATGCCAGATGTAACGGGATGCACACCTTCCAAAAAGTAACATTTTTGTCTCATCAGTGCACAGAATATTTGCCTAAAAGTCTTGGAGATAATCAAGATGTTTTTTTGGTAAATGTGAGATGAACCGTTGTGTTCTTTTTGGTCAGCAGTGGCTTTGGCCTTGGAACTCTCCCATGGATGACATTTTTGCCCAGTCTCTTCCTTATTGTTGAATCATGGACACTGACCTTACCTGAGGCAAGTGAGGCTTGCAGTTCTTTAGATGTTGTTCTGGGTTCTTTTATGACCTCCTGGATGAGTCGTCGTCATGCTCTTGGAGTAATTTTTGTGGGCCGTCCACTCCTGGGAAGGTTCACCACTGCCAAGTGATCTCCATTTATAGATAATGGCTCTCCCCATGGTTTATTGGAGTTCCAAACCCTTATGCCGCGTACACACGATTTTTCGGGTTGAAAAAAACGAAGTTTTTTAAAAACGTAATTTAAAATGATCGTGTGTGGGCTTCAGAGCAAAAATTTCGAACATGGTCTATTTTTTCACGTTTTTAAACAATGTCGTTTTTCGGGTTGTAAAAAATGGTCGTGTGTGGGCTTTAACGACGTGAAAAACCTGCGCATGCTCAGAAGCAAGTTATGAGATGGGAGCGCTTGTTCTGGTAAAACTACCGTTCGTAATGGAGTAAGCAGATTCATCACGCTGTAACAGACAGAAAAGCGCGAATCGTCTTTTACTAACACAAAATCAGCTAAAGCAGCCCAGAGGGTGGCGTCATGCGAATGGAACTTTCCCTTTATAGTGCCTTTGTACGTGTTATTCGTCACTGCGCTTTGCTAGAGCATTTTTTTTTAACGATCGTGTGTAGGCAAGGCCGTTTTAATGATGAAGTTGAAAAACAGTCATTTTTTCTAGAGCCTGAAAAACAATCGTTTTTTACAACCCGAAAAATTCTCGTGTGTACGCGGCATTAGAAATGGCTTAAAAAACCCTTCCTAGACCGATACATGTTTGTTTCTAACCTGTTCTTGATTTTTTTTTAGATTGTGGCATGATATGTGGCTTTTTGTGATCTGTTAGCGTGATTCACTTTGTCAGACAGCTTCTATTTATGTGATTTCTTGATTCAACATGTCTGGCAGTAATCAGGCCTGGGTGTGGCAAGTGAAACTGAACTCAGCTTTGCAAAAAATTGTGGTTAATCGCAGTTCATTCATGATTCAGCATTGGAGAGGGCAATTCGATTTTCACATAGGGCCAGGCAGGTTTGAACAGCTTTTTTTTTGTCTTAATAAATGAAAATATTATTTTAAAAACAGCATCTTGAAATTAACTTGGGCTATCTTTGTGTAATATTAAAATTAGTCTGGTCTGAATCATTTAAGTGTGAGAAATATGCAAAAAAAATCAGGAAGGGAGCAAATACTTTGGGCCAGATTCACGTAGATCTGCGGTGGCGTAACGTATCGCATTTACGTTACGCCGCCGCAAGTTTTACGGGCAAGTGCTTGATTCACAAAGCACTTGCCTGTAAAGTTGCGGCGACGTAGCGTAAATCCCCCCGGTGCAATTCAAATGATCCGGGTAGGGGGCGTGGATCATTTAAATTAGGCGCGTTCCCGTGCCGAACGTACTGTGCATGCGCCGTCCCTAAATTTTCCCGACGTGCATTGCGCTAAATGACGTCGCAAGGACGTCATTGGTTTCGACGTGAACGTAAATGGCGTCCAGCCCCATTCACGGACGAGTTACGCAAACAACGTAAAATTTTCAAATTTAGACGCGGGAACGACGGCCATACTTAACATTGGATACGCCACCTAGGGGGCAGCTTTATCTTTACGCCGCGTATCTCTTACGGAAACGGCGTAAATTTACTGCGACTGGCAAGCGAACGTTCGTGAATCCGCTCTCATTTGCATATTCTTTGCCGACCGCAATGGAAGTGCCACCTAGCGGCCAGCGTAAATATTGCACCCTAAGATACGACGGTGCAGGCCGTCGTATCTTAGGCATGTTTAAGTGTATCTCAGTTTGAGAATACACTTAAACATACGTCGGGCTTAGATTCGGAGTTACGTTGGCGTATCTGCTGATACGCCGGCGTAACTCTTTGAGAATCTGGCCCTTTATATATATATATATATATATATATATATATATATATATATGAAAATGTGCATTTTTTCCTGAATGCTTTAAAATATTATCTTGTAAAAAAACAGTATGATATACAAATGCATTGTATCTGCTTTAGTGACATCACACATATAGCACAGTCCATTTAACATTTTTATTATCCACTATACCAAAGTTAAACCTTATGTCTTAAAAAATAGAAATCTTTAACAGTTATACAACTTCCTGCAGGTGTTTGGAATCATTTATTCACATGGCCTCTCCCTGTTATTACCTTTATAGCTACACAAGCCCCCAGTCCTATATCTTAAACCATTTTTCCAAACAGCTTGATAATCGAAGACTGCAGAAGTCTGTTTTACTGCTGTTTGTTAGCCCAATAAAAGCCCACATTAGAGGAGGTAATGGACTCCCTGCTGAAGTGTCCAAGAGCAATCACAACAGAGGTTCCCTGAGATGTGCATTTCATCCTAACCAATAATTCCAATTAAATAGTCATTTCCTTGAAACCCTATCTATTCCTGCTTCCATTTGGCAGAAGTAGCCATTCTTTGAGTTCAGCATTGTGGTTACCGTTCCCTGATTCTAAAAGCGAGCAAGTTCTACTTAGAAATGTGGACATTGATCAAGACAAATAGAATGTCATAAATGAAGTATGTTGATGGCAAACAGAAAGCACCGCTCAGTGTTGTGTTTCACTGATACTTTTGATTTTTTTTTTCATTCTGGGCACTGTTTTAATCAGGTACTAACTTTACAATTTAATACATATCTTTATAAGATAGGGTATGGATTTATTATATCATTATTTCTTATCGTATTATTTATAAGATAAGGTATAGAGATGGGGAATATTGAGTTTTAATGTATCTTCACCGTCTAGTATTTCTTACCTAGCTTTCCTTCCTTTTACAAGACCATGGATATACACCATTTTAACCACTTCCCATCCACAGTACGTCATATGACATCCTGGGCTTTGAGTGGTTATATGTGAATGATACCTGCAGCTGCAGGCCTCATTCAGATATCATTATTTTCCACCTGCAATTCATTGCACCCTTAAAATCAATCACAGGCAACTGTTCAGCCGCTTAAAGGGTCACTAAAGGAAAAAAATTTTTTAGCTGAAATGACTGTTTACAGGGCATAGAGACATAATAGTTAACTGATTCCTTTTAAAAATGATTAAAAATAGATAAAAAAACAATCATATAATGTGCCTGCAGTGTAGTTTCGTTTTTGCTGTTGTTTGCTGGTTCTCTGATGTACAGAGAGCCACTAGAGGGCAGTCAGCCAATAGAGAGCAGTGATACTTTGTCTAAAACTCCTCAGCACCAATCCAGTTTCGTTTTACACACAGCTCCTTGATTAGTGACCACCGTGAGAAATCTCCCAGTACTGTGGTTATCAGGAAAAAGGCAACCAGGAAGTGTCCAGAACAGAGAGGATTTACAGCAACATCAAAGCAAAAACGAACAATGAGCACATGAAACCAGGACTGCAGCAAGGTAAAGGAAGCTATTTAGCTAAAAAAAAAAATTCCTTTAGTGACCCTTTAATTATTTTTTGAGACCATGGGAGGGGACACCCCCCTCCCGCCACCCTACAGTGCTTGTACTGACTTGCCCGTGCGATCAGCGAGTCAGAGAAGGAATCTGCTGGCAGCAGAAGTTCACCATAAAGAATACCGCAAACCAGACGGTCCCCGGTGTTCTGTCAAAACAGCCAACACATCAAAATCTCCAACCACGTTACTTCCAGTGACCCTCCAACATCAATAATTACCGTAGATGTTTCGACAAGTTGACTGTTTTGACACAACACAGGCAGTGTATAAATTCTGGTAGACAACATAATGAGTGGACATTGTAAGTCCGTCCACTAGTAACCAACAACATGGCTGCCTCCAAGGCAGCGACAGCTTATTTTCTCTTTAGCTGCTGTTCTATCAAAACAGCCAACTTGGAGTGTATACGCTGCCAGCCAACTCATCGAAATGTCCAATTTTTGATGCTGGGGACTCACTGAACGTGACAAGGTTTGAGATTTCGTGGAGTTGGCTGTTTTGACAAAACACCGGCAGTCTCTATGATCTTCGGAGGCCGGGTGTGACGTTATGACGTCACGTCTGGGCCTGGCAGTTGTAAACACTGCCATGTATTCAGCTGGAAAGGCTGAGATAAAAAAAAAATATTTCTCAGTCTTTCAAGGCTAGAGGAGAGATGTGAGGTCTTATAGACACCAGATCTCTCTGTAAAGAGGGCCTGTCATGCTCTATTCCTAATACAAAGGATATTTACATTCCTTGTAATAGAAATAAAAGTGATAAAAAATAAAGGGAAAGTGTAAAACAAATGTAAAAAAATAAACAATAAAAATAAAAGAAAGCGCCCCTGTTGCGGTGTGCGCGCATGCTGAAGTAAATGCATGCATACTTGGCGCCCACATATGTAAACAGTGTTCAAACCACACATTTGAGATATTAGAGAGTCGCCTATGGAGATTTTTAAATACCGAAGTTTGGTGCAATTCCACGGGTGTGTGCAATTTTAAAGCGTAACATGTTAGGTATCTATTTACTCTGCGTAACATCATCTTTCACATTATAGAAAAAAAGTTGGACTATTTTTTATTCATGAGACAGTTTTTTTCCACAAAAAAAGTGTTAAAAACATTGCTGCGCAAATACAATGTGACATAAAAATTTCCAACAACCACCATTTCTTTTCCTTGGGTTTCTGCTAAAAAACATATATAATGTTTGAGGGTTCTGAGTACCAGAATTGTCTCGCTATGGAAGTGGTTAAAGCAGATTATTTTTTATGTTTACATTATTGTGTAAGGTGGAAGTATGCTAAAGTGTATCTCCATGCAAATATAAAAATCAGTAGGTAAAGAGCACATTTGTTTATTCTCAATTACACTATGCCCAGAGTTTACCACCTTTTAAATGTACCTGTTGATCCTGATGCCGCGTACACACGACCGTTTTTCATGACGAGAAAAATGCCATTTTTTAAATTGGTCAGTAAAAACTATCGTGTGTGGGCTCCATAGCATTTTTCCCGACGTGAAAAATGGGCATTAAAAATTTAGAACACGCTCTAATTTTGCTCGTCGTTTTTCACGTCCTGAAAAACAGTCGTGTGTAGGCTTTAACGACGGGAGAAAAACACGCAAGCAAGTTATGAGACGGGAGCACTCGTTCTGGTAAAACTAGCGTTCGTAATGGAGATAGCACATTCGTCACGCTGTAACAGACGGAAAAGCACGAAGACTGAAAAGCGCGAATCGTCTCTCACCAAACTTTTACTAACACGAAATTAGCAAAAGCAGCCCAAAGGGTGGCGTCATCCGAATGGAACTTTCCCCTTTATAGTGCGGTCGTACGTGTTGTACGTCACCGGGCTTTGCTAGAGCATTTTTTTTTCACGATCGTGTGTATGCAAGGCAGGCTTGACAAGAATCACGTCGAGAAAAACATTGTTTTTCCATGACATTAAAAACGCGGCAACAGAATTCTCTGTTCTACATTTTAATCACCAATAGGAAGGTATAAATGCTTGTAGGTTGCTTCTGATATTACCCCTCTGCATTTCCTCGGGGCCCTACCGGACTGGAAATATGACTACAGGCAGTCATCCGGGCTACAAACAAGATTGGGTCTGTAGGTTTGCTCTTAAGTTGAATTTGTATATAAGTTGGAACAGGTAAATTTTTTCAGTGTAGCGCCAGCCAAAATAAATATTTATAAGGTTTTTAGGATAGCATAGGGAAGGGTTAACACCGCCGTGACGTTTGTTTTTCTGTCTGTGCCCCTGTTCAGAAGATTTTACCTCACTTTCAGTCCCAATGACAATTGGATTTTGAATATTTTGGGTTGTTGTGGAACAAGGATTGGTAATATAGCTTCAGTGGAGACACCTTTTTCCCATGATAACTTACAGGAGTAAATTTCCCTTCCTAGGGGTCGATTTCCTCTCACTTCCTGTTGTCTCCCTCCGTTTGTAAGTAGGAGTCGTATAAAACTCGAATGTTTGTAACTCGGGGACTGCCTGTAGTTGCCAAGACCTGTACCTCAGAGGAAGTATCAACAATGTCTAGTGCAGCCCAGCCAGTGTTAATGTTGGCAGCACATTTTGATTTAGTTTTAGTCTTAGGCCCCTTTCACACTGAGGCCTATTTTAGCGCTAAAATAACACCTGAAATAAACCTGCCCCAGCATTCTCAATGTGAAAGCCGAGGGCTTTCACACTGAGGAGATGCATTGACGGGAGAAAAAAAAAAAAAGATCTCCTGCAAGCAGCATCTTTGGAGCGGTGAGAGGAGCGGTATGTATATCGCTCCTTCACCGCTCCTTCCCATTAAAAACAATGGGACACCGCGGTAATACCACCGCCAATACGTCTCTGCATAGGCGCATTGCGGATGGTATTAACCCTTTTTCGGCCGCTATCAGGGGTTAATACTGCACCGCTAGCGGCTGAATACCGCTGCAATTCCGCGTCATTTCCAACGGTATAGCGCCGCCTCAAATAGGGCCTTAGGGTTAAAATAGCATTTTAGTTTTTTTCCCATTTTAGTCTTCTGCAAGTGTTTTAGTTTTAAGCCCTGTACACACGATCGGTTTGTCTGATGAAAACAGAATGATGGACCGTTTTCATCGGACAAACCAATCGTGTGTGGGCCCCATCGGTTTGTTTTCCATCAGTGAAAAAAAATAGAACATGTTTTAAAAATGGATAAAAAAAACTATAGAAAAAAATCCACGCATGCTCAGAATCAAGTCGACGCATGCTCGGAAGCATTGAACTTCATTTTTCTCAGCACATCGTAGTTTTTTACGTCACCGCGTTTTGGCGCGGTCGGATTTTTGACTGATGGTGTGTAGGCAAGACTGATGAAAGTCAGCTTCTTCGGATATCCGACGAAAAAATCCATCGGATTAGATTCCATCAGATATCCGATCATGTGTACAGGGCTTAAGTCATATTTAGTCAACAAAATCTCCAGTACATTTTAGTAGACTAAAATCTAACGGGTTTAGTTACTACATTACTTATTTACATTACTTATATTACATTGTAATACATTATTTAAGCATTTCTGTACAATTTACAAACTCCTTGAATACGTTGATATTTATGATATTATGGTTTGAACGTGACACAGATTTAGTCGTTATATAAAGTGGTTGTAAACCCTTTACTACCACTTTTACCTACAGGCAAGCCTATAATAAGGCTTATCTTTAGGTACCGCGAATATTTCCTAAACTTGCAGCATTTAGGAGATATTCACTGTATCCGCATGTGTCAATGAAGAAATGGCTCGCTCGTGCCATTTCTTAACGAGCTGTGCCATGACTTGCAGCACCCGAGTGCATGCGCAGGAGTGACATCATCATGACTCCGGCCAATCACAGTGACGGAGCCCGCAAACCCAGAAACAACTCCAGGAGACATGTCGCTGGTCACCGCGCTGGACGGGGACCGGTGCAATAGCTTTGTTCTAAGGTAAGTATTTCATAATGAGCTAGTATGCCAAGAAGACTAGCGCATGATGCCAGTGTCTTGCAGGTTGTTGTTTTTTTACAGCGTTTACAACCACTTTAAGGTAAACCAAGTTTTGTTACAAAAATATAACTTTTTTGACAGAGGTGTAATGTTAAAATAAAAAAATAAAATAAAAACTCTTTGCGTGATGATGCCACCATGCAGTGCACATGGCTTGTCATCCCTCTATCCATCGATGTTGCACAAGACTCGACTGTCTGGGACTCTACCTCCTGATTGGCTGAGAAATGGCCTCCGATGCCATTGGCTCCCGCTGCTGTCAATTATAGAAAGTGAGCCAATGAGGAGGGAGAGGGGCAGGGCCAAGGCACGGCTCTGTGTCCTGAGTCTGAATGGACATGCAGAGCAGCGGCTCGGCTTGTGTGCTTCTTGCTGTGGGGGCAGGAGGCAGGGGCCAGGAGTGCCGGCGAGGGACCCGAGAAGAGGAGGATCTGGGCTGCTCTGCACAGAGCAGGTAAGTATAATGGGCCAGATTCACAGAAGAAATACGCCGGAGTATCTACTGATACTCCGGCGTATTTTCAAATTTGCCGCGTCGTATCTTTAGTTTGAATCCTCAAACCAAGATACGTCAGCTTCTGGCTTCGATCCGACAGGCGTACGGCTTCGTACGCCTTCGTATAGTAGGTGTTATACTTCGGCGCCCGCTGGGTGGAGTTTGCATCGTTTTCCGCGTCGGGTATGCTAATTAGCTGTTTACGGCGATTCGCGAAGGTACGCGCGGCCGTCGCATTCTCTTACGTCGTCGCTAGTCGGCTTTTCCAGGCGTATAGTTAAAGCTGCTGTTTGGTGGCCTATCTTTAGACTTGCCATGTTAAAGTATGGCCGTCGTTCCCGCGTCGAATTTAAATGTTTTATTTTTTTTGCGTAAGTCGTCCGTGAATAGGAAAGGACGTAACTCACGTCGACGTTCAAAAAATCACGTTGGTGCGACGTCATTTCGCGCAAAGCGCGGCGGGAAATTTCAAAACGGAGCATGCGCAGTAGGTTCCGCGCGGGAATGCGCCTAATTTAAATGATCCACGCCCCATTTGAATTAGGCGGGCTTGCGCCGGAAGGATTTACGCTACGCCGCCGCAACTTTACAGGCAAGTGCTTTGTGAATCAAGCACTTGCCCGTAAAACTTGCGGCGGTGTAACGTAAATGCTATACGTTACCGTGCCGCAAATGTACATGAATCTGGCCCAATATGTTTGTTATTTTTAAACAACAAAAAAACAAGACTTTACTATCACTTTAACTATAAAATTTACCCCATATGTATTCTGGTTAAGAATAAAGAAAATTTTCTAACCAACCAGAGATCATACAGAAAAAAAAATACATTTATTTTCAGTTCTTGGCAGACACAAGTATGATTTTTTTTCCTGAGATATCCCTGAAGGATTGTCAAATAACAGATTATTCATTTATTGCTACTGTGCTTTTAAAATAATTAAACGCACGCCGAATGCTTTATAACTGTTTGAGTCAAGTATTTATATGTAAGCCTATACATGTCATGTAGTAAGCCAGGATGAACTATGAATTATACATCAGCCAGCACACGAAAATGGGAAAATGCTCCTTTTATTATGGTAATTTCACATGTATCAAGTGCAGTATTTGAATCTTCTTAACTTCCTAGTCAGAGTTTTAATATTTTACTTTGGAGAGGACTATTATGTCTTGGCTGCTGACTTCTGATGGATATCAGGATGAGTTTAGCTATGCATGAAGATATAGTGCTCAGCAGGAGGCAGTGCGCAATGTGGTTTTACTATTGTGTTGTATAGCTATGTGCTCGACTTTACTGCAGAGAAAATAATTCATCCAACAAAATCCTCTCTTTAGACCATCGTTTAGATGTTAGAGCAAATGCATGCACTCATTAGATGAAAATACTGCTTACACAATATATTTTGACAGATAAGCTAAAAAGAAAATAATGTCATATTGAAAAGATCAGTTTGTGTTCTGTTAAGGGGACAGTATATTTGGTTTATTTCATAGTCTTACAACTGGTGCATGGATAAAAAGCCTTAATACTCATCCCTGTCTCATTATTTCATTTTTATTATTTACATATTAAAGTGGAGGCAATCAAGAAGAGGAGCCAGGAGCGCCATGGGGGGCCCTAGAAAAGGAGGATCAGAGCGGCTCTGTGCAAAACCCTTGCAAAAAGAAGGTAAGTATAGGGCCTTGTACACACGACCGAACATGTCCGCTGAAACTGGTCCGTCAGACCAGTTTCCGTGGACATGTTCGGTCGTGTGTAGGGCCGACTGGACAGTTTCCCGGCCTAGCGGACAGGTTTCCAGCGGACAAAAGTTTCTTAGCATGCTAAGAAACTTGTCTGCTGGAAGCCTGTCCGTCGGACATGTCCGATGGTCAGTACGACTCATAGGACATGTCCGCTGGCCCGAAATCCCACACATGCGTCGAAGTGATTCGACGCATGCGTGGAAGCATTGTACTTCCTGGTGCGCGCACGTCGCGGCGTCATCGCCGCCATGTCACCGCGTATTCTGTCCGCGGGGAATTTGGTCTGATGGTGTGTACAAATATATAAAAAACAGGGTGCAATCAGTGCAAATATATAGATCAAAAAATGATGATATTAAAAGTGTATTTATGTGATACAGACCCCCAGGGTTCAGATCACTGGTAATGCCAGCTGAACACTAAGGGAAATTCGCAAAAATCCTAAGCAAGTAAAAAATAAAATAGAAAAAGTGCAGCGCAAAACTCAAATATATAAATAATACTGGTATACTCAAACACCAATACCATAAGTGTGAATATGAATATGCAAAAAAAAAAAACAAAAAAAAAAAAAATATTAAAAATTAAATACAATTCAAACAAACAGTCCAAAAGTCCATAAGTGTCAGAAGATGAGTGAATTAAACGAAAATAAATCTCCACCACGTGACAATCCACCAAAATTTTGAAGTGATCCCTCCACCGTTGTAGATGGCTACTCTCACCTTCATATATGGACCACTGAGTTAACAGATGGTCAATAAATCAAATCAAATAGGCAGGTAATGAACAGGAACCAGGCTGATGTATTAGATCCTCATAAGACAACCAAACCGCAAAGGACAGGTGCATGTAAAGAGATAATCACAGACTAAGTGCTCACTGTTGCAATGTGTGGATTTATTCTTTAAAAGAAGCAAAAGTCAGGCTACTCACATTTGGCCAGACAAAAAACGGCATGAAGTAACAATCTTTAGGAATAAACAGCAGATGAGCGACGTGATGTTTCAGGCTGTACACACATCAGACCAAATGATCCCAGCGGACATGTCGGGTGAAAACGGTCCGCGGACCGTTTTCATCGGACATGTTGGGTGGTGTGTACGAGGCCTAACATGTTTGTTATTTTTTTTTTATCGATTCCCGACCGGCTCGCACAGATATACGGCAGCAGAATGGCTTTCCTGGGTGAAATCCTGTACATATACGGCTTTGCCCAGCACTCAAATCCCTGTGCTGTCTGAGGAGAGAAGACAGATCATGTGTTTCTACAAAGTAGAAACCATAATCTGTCATCTCTCCTAGTTATTCCTATCCCCCCACAGTTAGAACACACAATAGGGAACACAGTTAACCCCTTGATCGTCCCCTAGTTCCCCTTCCCTGCCAGTGACATTTACATAATAATCAGTGCATATTTATAGCACTGATTGCTCTGTAAATGTCAGTGGTCCCAAAAATGTGTCAAAAGTGTCCGACCTGTCCGCCACAACATCACAATACCACAAAAAATCACAGATCACTGCCATTACTAGTAAAAAATATAATAATAATAATAAAAAAGCCATATAAATGCCATAAATCTTTCCCATAGTTTGTAGATACACAAACCAATCAATATACGCTTATTGTGATTT
Organism: Rana temporaria; assembly: GCF_905171775.1. Taxonomy (NCBI): domain Eukaryota; kingdom Metazoa; phylum Chordata; class Amphibia; order Anura; family Ranidae; genus Rana; species Rana temporaria. The sequence continues at coordinate 35,458,882 of NC_053491.1, read as the reverse complement.
TTTTACCAAAAATATGTAGAAGAATTAGGGCTGTTACTGATTAAAAATTTTGTGTTCGATTAATCGTTTTGTTTTTTAATCGATTAATCGACTAATTTCGATTAATTAACGCACATACAGATACAACTACTTTTCGCTGATCTCCTTGCATTGCAACTCTGCATTAGTCAATGGTAAATGTGGTATACACTATATACAATCACTCGACACTAGTTGGTTTCCACAATCCATGACTCAACTGTGCACACAAATAAATTCAAACTGTAGCACTGACGTAAGAATTTTTTTTTAATTACATTTTAAGAAAAACGTAGAAAACGTATAACATATAAAACATAAAACTTATCTGATAAATTGACTGTCAGTCACTTTATAGTAGGCATCACTTTAGCCAGTCACGCAGACATACCAGAGTGTTAACATTTTCTGGAAGCAGACATGATCGCATTTTATTCACAATATACCCTGATGAACTAAACAGTCTTTCGCACGGAACAGATGTTGCCGGTACGCAAAGTATTGTCTGCCCCCATGCTGTAATATACACACATTTGCCCCCATGCTGTAATATACAGTTTGCCCCCATACTGCAAGAATATACACAGCTGCCCCATGTGTACATTACAACATGGGGGCAGATGTGTATATTCTTGCAGTATGGGGCAGATGTGTCCATTACAGCATGGGGGCAGATGTGTCTATTACAGCATGGGGGCAGATGTGTCTATTACAGCATGGGGGCAGATGTGTCTATTACAGCATGGGGGCAGATGTGTATATTCTTGCAGTATGGGGGCAGATGTGTATATTAAAGCATGGGGCAGATGCTTTTCTATACAAATCTGCCCCCATGCTTTTATACACATCCGCCCCCATGCTTTTCTATACACATCCGCCCCCATGCTTTTCTATACACATCTGCCCCCATGCTTTTCTATACACATCTGCCCCCATGCTTTTCTATACACATCTACCCCCATGCTTTCATATACACATACGCCCCCATGCTTTTCTATACACATATGCCCCCATGCTTTTCTATACACATCTGCCCCCATGCTTTTCTATACATATCTGCCCCCATGCTTTTCTATACACATCTACCTCCATGCTTTCATAATCATATACATGATGGTTGTCCTCTCTTACCTACTTAAAGCAGGCAGGCAGACCCGTCCGCAGAGTAGCTGACACGTGCAGGGAAGATACAAGCAGGTGGGCGGGTGATGATGACGTCAGCGCGCCGCTACTTGGTTGCCACTGGGTGGACCAAGATGGGCGCGGGTCCAGAGCTAGGCCGAAGCCGCGGCCTTTCCTATCGCCGAGACCGCGGAGCTCACTCCGCGGATCGTCGATCAAAATTATTTTAGTCGATCTAAAAAATTAACGATTAATCGAACAATTAATCGTTAATTTCCGCAGCCCTAAGAAGAATACATATTGGCCTAAACTGAGGAAAACAAATAGTTTTTTAAAAAAAATTGGGATATTTACTATAGCAAAATGTAAAAGATTGTGTTTTTTTTCAAAATTGACGCTCTTTTTTTGTTTATAGCAGAAAAAATAAAAACCGCAGAGATGATCAAATACCACCAAAAGAAAGCTCTATTTTGTGGGGAAAAAAGGACGTCAATTTTGTTTGGGTAAAACATTGCACGGCCGCACAATTGTCAGTTAAAGAATAGCAGGGCCATTTAGCAAAAAATGGCCTGGTCATTGAGAAGCCAAATCTTCCGGGGCTGAGCTTTACAATCACTTTTGCCTGGTACACACAATCGGTTTTCCGTCGGAAAAAAGTTGGATGTTTTTTCCGATGGAATTCCTCTCAAGCCTGCCTTGCATACTCACGGTCACACAAAAGTTTGGTGAACTTTTGACTGCCAAGAACGCAGTGACGTAAAAGACTACGAAGAGCCAAAAAAATTTAGTTCAGTGCTTCTGAACATGCGTCAAATTGTTTCCGAGCATGCATAGGAATTTTGCGCGTTAGGATTTGTACAAGCGATCGGAAATTCCGATCAGTTTTTTTCCTAATGGGAAAAAAGAGATCCTGCTCTCTATGTTTTTCCAGCTATTTTTTGATATTCCCGACCAAAAGCTCTCATCAGACTTTTTCCAACAGGAAAACTGATCGTGTGTACGGGGCATTTAACTTGTTTCTGACACAGGCAAAGCTGTCCTGTGTTTGCAGCTCTTCAATGCCTACTAGTGTAGCACAGTTAGTTAGTGCACCAAATTTGTCCCATTGTCAAATAAACCAAAGCACAGAATTCTCAATCCCCCTTTTGACAAAGCTGCTAATAAAGTTAGGGCTCTTTCACACGGGTGGCCCGTTCAGGTCCGCCTGACAGTTTTTTTAGCGGACCCGAATGGGCGCTCCGTGCTCCTCTATGGAGCCGCGGATGTCAGCGGTGACATGCCCGCTAAAATCTGACCCGCTCCGATTCGTCAAAGTGTGATGGAGGAAAAACCTACTTTTCCATCCGTCTGGCGGATCGGATGGGGTGAACACGGACAGACGGTCCGTGTTCATCCGATCCCCCCCATAGAGGAGAGCGGAGAAAAGACAGGGCGGTCCCTGAACAGTGTGCGGGGACCGCCCTTTCATCCGCCGGCTCAGCAGGGATCAACGGAGCGATCCCCACTGAGCAAGCGGAGGTTCACGGGGCATATCATTAGTGATCCGCCCCATGTTAAAGCGGCCTTAGGCAATCACCTGCATACCTCAAGCCTGGGGGACCTAAAGGGAGACGGAAAGGACAGAAAAAAAAGTCCTGCTAGCCGCATCTTTGGAGCGATGAAGGAGCAGTGCTTTACCACCACCGCACCTCCCGCCCCAGTGTGAAAGGGGCCTGAGTCTTCTAACCCAACCCCACCATCTCCAGCAGCATCCTTGAACAGACAGGTGTCTCTTTCCAAGAAGCAAAAGAAGCAAAAGTAAAAATAATCACCCAATTACCCCCTCCCCCCAATAATCCAATAGGGTCCAGTAGTTTACAGCCAGTTTAAATACAAGCTGGCACACTCTGTTTGCAGCAGACTCACTTTTAGTCAGAGGCACTGAGCTCAATGGACAGCTTGGAGCCTTGGACCAATGGTAAAGCACCAATGGCACCTGCTGTCCAATAAAAATGCTGCCAAGGAGGCTGCAATAATTTATTATTTATCTATTAACTGTGAAATTACTGGTTGGAAGTTATAACTTCAAACTTGAGTAATTTGTCCGTTAAACCACCTGCTTGAGTACAGATTTAGAAAATATAGTAGATTACCATAAAAACAATATATAATTATTATTTGTATATTACTTATGGTAATTAACCCCTTTTTGCTAGAAAATTACTCAGAGCCCCCAAACATTATATATATATTGTTTCAGCAGACACCCTAGAGCAGTGATGGCGAACCTTGGCACTCCAGATGTTTAAGAACTACATTTCCCATGATGCTCTAATACACCGCAGGGTGCATAAGCATCATGGGAAATGTAGTTCTAAAACATCTGGAGTGCCAAGGTTAGCCATCACTGCCCTAGGGAATAAAATGTTTTTTTCAATTACACTGTATTTGTGCAGCAATTTTTAAAAACGTAAAAAAAAAGGGAGGTCTAGTGCTAGAATTATTGCTTTCGCTCTAATGATCGCAGTGTATGTAACCTGTGTGTATCTGGCTCTGATACTAGTGAGTAGACATGTGCGTTCCCATTCGTAACGAATGGATTTTCGTACCAATTTGTTAGTATTCGTACATTCGGATCAATTCGAACATCCGAAAAGCTGAAAGAACCAAAATACGAAAATTACGGAATTACGAATAAGCAAAATAACGAACAAGCGAAAATACGAACGTATTGGACAATCTTACTAAAATACAAAACACTGAAAAAGCAAAAGAACGAAAATGACATCTATAACGAACAATTTGCATTCCGTATTTTAAATCCTTTGTCTGTTCGTATTTTCATTCGTATGTTCGTATTTTCATTTGTATGTTTTGTAAATCTGTTTCTTTTTCTGTTCGTAAATTTGTGTACTTGTATCGTTCTTTCGAATGGGCACTGGGTAGTGTAGTTAGTGAGTGATTACTTAATATCTTAGCTAATCAGCTTATCTCTTTTGTGCCGAGTCACATTGGACAGTGTAAAGCCTCGTACAAACGATCGTACTTCAAACAAACTTTTCCGTGGATTTTTGTCTGAAGGGAGTTGGCCGGACTTTTAAAACCGAAAAAGTTTGCCCGATAGAGCGTACACACGGTCGGATTTTTTTGAAGACGCTCATTTTGACGTTTGTTGGCAAAAAGTCCGACCGTGTGTACAGGGCTTAAAGCGGTTGTAAACCGCATAAACTTTTTTTTTTTCCCCCCAAACCTGCAATGCAAAAGGCATAATAGGCTAGTATGCATCGCATACTAGCCTATTATGAAATACTTACCTCGGAACGAGGTGTGTACCACTTACCTGGTCCACGCCGAGCAGGATGTCATCTTGCTCCGGCGTGTCTTCCGGGTATCGCCGCTCCAGCGCTGTGATTGGCTGGAGCGGCGATGACGTCACTCCCGCGCGTGCGCGCGGGAGATTTAAAATCGGCAGGGTCCGGCGATGCCGGTCCTTCAGCCGTGGAGTCCCCCCTGCGCATGCGCCGCCCGCATTGCGGGGGTAATATCTCCTAAACCGTGCAGGTTTAGGAGATATTATCTTTACCTACAGGTAAGCCATGTTGTAGGCTTACCTGTAGGTAAAAGTCCAAATAGTGGGTTTACAACCACTTTAAGAGAAAGTCTATCTTAAGATGGATTAGCCGCGTGTTGCTATGTATTTACGAAAGTGCAAAATTTTGAATCCATTAAACGAAAATTATTATCTAACAAAATTACCAATTTAGAATCAACGAAAATAAATTAGACAGAATTACAAATCATTCAGTATAAACGAAAATAAAACTGTTACGAAAATACGAACGGGTCCGAATAGGAAAACTTGCGTCTTACGAAATTACGAATCTTTACGAATCTACGGAACGAGACGAAACGGAACAAAAAAATACGAAAATTTTTGTTGTGCACATGTCTACTAGCGAGTGCCTCACCAGCCACTGGCCTCACCGCACGTCCCTGCTAAGACTTCTGTGCAAACTCCGGAATTTACAGCGTTGTGTAATCTGTGGCAACATTTTAAGCCAGAAAGTAGTTGCTTTCCTTGGATGGTGGCAAAAAATTATGCTAACCTTTGGTGGAGAGAGGAAGATGAACAAAATGTCTTGGATAAGTACTAAATACTTGTAAGGCCCCGTACACACGACCGAGTTTCTCGGCAGAATTCAGCAACTCGGTCGGAGCTGGATTCTGCCGAAAAACTCGGTCGTGTGTACACTTTTCAGCGAGGAAGCCGACGAGGAACTCGTCGGGCCGAAAAGAGAACATGTTCTCTATTTCCTCGTTGTTCAATGAGGAAAGTCGGCCCGCCGAGATCCTCGGCGGCTTCCACACTGAACTCGCCGAGGAACTCGATGTGTTTGGCACGTCGAGTTCCTCGGACGTGTGTACGGGGCCTAACACTTGCACATTACATAGCATGTATGTATTTAACAAACAAATACCTGTGAAGTTAAGTCCACTCTAATACATATAATAAAAATTGTCTGCCCTTTTCCTGGAGAAGAACTCCCGCAAAGCATCTTGACTCTTCAGTTTATTTCTGTGCATTGGTGTTCCTCCCAAAGACACAGACATAGTTGAGTCACCTTGTGCATCAAAGAGATTTGAGTTATTTGTAGCACAATGTCACCACAACGTCTGACCCAACATCAGTCTTTATTTGTGGATTGCTTATCATATTTTCAGCCAGTAAAATATGACAGCTCTCAAAAGCTTAAAGTGGAACTTCAGTCATTTTTCCATCTTTCCATCTATTAAATCTTCTGCCCTTGTTGTTTTAACTTTGTATAGTAGAATCTTTTTTTTATGCCAGTAAATACCTTAGACAGCCTACTTCCTCTTTCTTGTCTGGTTATTAGCCTAGGCTTATGATATCATGCACAGCTCTCTCTCTCATGAAAGTTTACCAGGGAGGGAGGGAGGGAGGGGAGATGAGTCATACGAGGGCCAATGAGAGCTGGAGGTGTGCCTCTGTGTGTCTGTGTAAATCCAGGAAGTGAACAGGTAGCAGCTTCGGGCTGCCCACAGTTAAAATGGATGCAGCCAGACTCAGTGGAGGGAGATTTCTGCAGTCGATTTGGCAAGTAGAGAATCACAGTATATATAAAATAATATGCAAAGTGGTTGGGGGGGGGGGGGGGAGCTTCAAAATGACAAAGATGTTTTTATTACAAATTATGTGAGCAGACTGCAGTTCCTCTTTAACTTTAAAGAAGAACAAAGGATGCGCCTATCTAAGTGCAGTATAAAAAGAACTTTTAATAAAATTGAGTAAACAAACAGCCAAATGGCTACTCACAAATTATATGAAGTATCAGGCATATATATGGCTTAGGTCCGTTATCACTACAGTGTCAGAAAAGTCCTGGTCCCAGCAAGGTCTTCAGTAAGCGGGGGAGCTGATGGTAAAGTGTTCCGATACCGTAGCAACCATAAGGAAGTGCAGGAAGCTGTATGGAACGGCGTGCGTCTCAGGGTGGACCGCATCCATGAAAGACGTCATGGATCTGAGTAAACAGCGGAGGCTGTGAAACGTGTCATCCGATTGGTTCGTTCCCGTACGCTACGTCACTTCCGGTGCGACGATCCTGTTTGCGGTCCACCCTGAGACGCACGCCGTACCGTACGGCTTCCTGCACTTCCTTATGGTTGCTCAGATATCAGAAGGCTTTACCATCAGCTCCCCCTCTTACTGAAGACCTTGCTGGGGACCAGGACTTGCCTGACACCGTAGTGATAACGGACCTAAGCCATATATATGCCTGATACTTCATATAATTTGTGAGTAGCCATTTGGCTGTTTGTTTACTCAATTTTATTAAAAGTTCTCTTTATACTGCACTTAGATTGGCGCATCCTTTGTTCTTCTTTGTACATATTTTTCAGAGCTTGCTTCTACTTTGGGATTGCTGCTGCAAAGCGCCATGGACTATATTGACTTTTTTCCGGAACAAGGACTACTATTATTAATTTGTAATCATATCATCACCTTACTAAGAATTATCCATTTTGAATTTATGGGCCATTGTTGTCTATACTCTGCTAATCTTGCGCTATTTGACAATTTTTTCCTCTTTAACTTTAATCTGACATTAATCTGATGAGGCTAAGGTTATTTAATGTCCAATTTATTTTTTTCTTATACAAAAGGAAATGTTTACTTTAGGTTGGCCACTACTGAGGAGGTGCATTTCTATTTCACATTAGGATGGACCTATACTCCGTTATTTTAAATAAAGATATTTTAAAAGTCTTTCCAGGGTAGATAAATAATTAATAAAACAAACATTTTTTGTACAAAATGAAAGCTGAGGTTGTGTTAAAATAAATAGATACCAAATGTGACAAATATTAACACGCCCTCAAAATTGTGAGACATTATGGCAAGCAAATATATCAAGAGGTGACATTTACACCTCATCAGTTCACAGTTTGCAATACATGAGGCACCTAGAATTATTTATCTCACTCTGGCTTGTTTGTTGATACCTAGTATGTGTTTTTCAATCCTTCATATGTGTTTGTGCAAGGAGACAGCGTGCTTTTCCATTTTTTTTATATTTATTATATTATATTTAAAATTTTTTGCATTTTTTTTTATTAACTTTATTGCTATCACAAAAGGGTTAACAATTCCCCTCTGTGATAACACTGGACAGGTGAAAGGTACTTTTGTGGAGATATCAGGGGTCTACTAGACCCTCAATGTCTCTTGTGCCCTTTGCTATAGCTGATCAAGCACAGACTGTGTTCAATCAGCTGTTTACTCAACTTTGCAGCTGGGAATTTAAAGAGGAATCTCGGCTTACCTTCCTTCCTTTTGTATCTATACCCTTGCTTACCTGGTGGTGTTGTAAGCACAGTATGGATAATCACCCAGCCACTGGATCCAGCTGTGACCAGACACAGCTCGATCTCACACCACCATCTTACCTGTGACATCATCGAGAGGCCCACCGACTCTTCTGGGCTCAGCCTCATCCACCTTTACATACTAAGACCAAGTGGGATTTATCCTTTTCTGCCAAGCCTGTCGATAATATCAGAAAAATAATTGGTCTGAACATTATGGGCTAGATTCAGCAAGAATTTACGCCAGGGTATCTATTGATACGCCGCGTAAATTCAAAGCTGCGCCGGCGTATCTTCTTTCTGTATTCAGAAAGCCAGATACGCCGAAATTAGGCTAAGATCCGACTGGCGTAAGTCTCTAACGCTGTCGTATCTAAGTTGCATATTTGCGCTGGCCGCTAGGTGGCGCTGCGGTCGATTTCAGCGTAGAATATGCAAATGAGATGAATACGCCGATTCAGAAACGTACGTTTGCGTAAGGCTTTTTCCGGCGTAACGTTACTCCTGCTATATGAGGCATAGCCAATGTTAAGTATGGACATCGTTCCCACGTCAAATTTTGCTAATTTTACATCGTTTGCGTAAGTCGTTTGCGAATAGGGCTTTGCGTAAATTACGTTCACGTCGAAAGCATTGACTATTTGCGACGTGATTAAGAGCATGCGCACTGGAATACGTTCACGGCCGGCGCATGCACCGTTCGTGAGAAACGTCATTTACGTGGGGTCATGTTTTATTTACATAAAACACGCCCACCTCTTGACAATTTAAATTCGGCGCGCTTATGCCGGCAGATTTACGATACGCCGCCGCAACTTACGGAGCAAGTGCTTTGTGAATACTGCACTTGCCTCTCTAAATTGTGGCGGCGTAGCATAAATAACATACGCTACGCCCGCACAAACTTATGCCCCCCTACCGGAATCTAGCCCTATGTTAGCAGCACCAATACGCCCTTTCACTTTTAGCATTAGATATTAAAAACATTTTTAGTGCCCTCTCTGACCTTACCTTTTTACAACTCTTCAAAGATTTGGTATTCAAAGGAAATTTACCAAAGCCATTCAATTCCTGTATTCATTTCCCCCAGCATATTTAAAATTATCAGCATCAGAACCATTTTCTATAAGCATTTCACAGGGCACAAGGTAAGAATGTCTCTTATCTACTGACCTTTTGCAGTTGAGATCCTTGTGTTTGTGATATAGAACAATCCAAATACTACAGGGCTCAGGGTGGCATATATATATATTTATTATATAAAATAAATCTGTTCACAGATGACCATATACTTTATAACCCTTACCAATTTACATGTAATCATCCATATTCTCTTATAGGTATTAAGTAACTTCTATGACATGATGTTTTGTAATATGTATTCTTTTCTGTGGGCTTTGTTATCCAGTAATTTTCATTTCAAAATACAACCACATTATCTTTCCTGTCTTACGATCAGACTTGCTAATAATCTTCGATTTTGTTGTAAAGATAGAATTATGTACTCTAGTTGTAAAAGCTTTTCTCTGATCTAGAGACATGGTCCACCCTCTGAAATTTTCAATGTAGGGTCCTTCCAATTCAAAATCACTGACTATAAAATACTAAAAGAGAATACATTTACTTAAAGGGATATTTACAATGTAATTTTTTTGTTAAAATAAAAAAGATTTTATACTTACCCGCTCTGTGCAATGGTATTGCACAGAGTTGACTCTTACCTCCCATTTGGCAGTTCCCTGTTCCTCCGAGTGCCAGGTGCCTCGTTAGCAAGCTGGTTGCTATGGAGGCATCTGTGCAATCCCAAGTCCAAGGCTGGGTGCATCCATAGACACACATCTCTTTTAAGCCATACCCATGCTCTCAGGAGTTTGACTGAAAGAAGCATGGCTACCATTACTGTCAATGTCTCCTGTGAGACCAGGAAGTGAGGGGAGTGGTGCTGCAGCTGAGTGGCTCACTAAACTCGCAGGTAATAACAAAAGTCTGTGGCTCAGTGCAGGTAACCCGCAGGAGCACTGCTCTGCATCTGCGGGTCAGTTTGAAAGCAGCCCAGTAACCACTGCAGAAAAGATATGCCCATAAATATACACTGTGATTTTAGTAATAAAACTGACCTTTAATAATCTATTCTATTCTATCCCAGAGCAGGAGGTCGTGGGCCACATCAAAGGGCTACGCCGGCCACATCAGAGGGCTCCGTGGGCCACATGTGGTCCCTGCGCCACTAGTTGGGCACCCCTGCTGTAAATGCTGCAAAGAAGATAAAATGGTCCAAATATGCCCATAAAATGCTGAATGTGAATTTCCTACTTTGGGTAATTTTAGTGTCAGACCTCATGCATTTGTATGCCTTTATTTTCTGATATGCACTGGTAATCCTCGCTACCAATATATAAGAAGCTAGGAGAGATCCGTAGTTTCACATCTCACAGTAATACTCTAGAATGTACTGTGATATATGGGATGATTTAGTAAAGGAATTGGGAATCTTCGACCAATGGGGCTGATTTACTAAAATTAAGCACTTTGCAAGGAAAGTTGCACTTTGCAAGGACTTTTTCCCCAGAGCTTAGTTATTTTGCTGAAATTTCACTTTGCAAAGAGAACCCAACCATGTGCATGCACATGACTAAATGATGGAAGCCATCAGAGTCATCCCAATCACTAAGCTCTGGGGAAACTTCCCTTCCTGTCTGCCTAAAGGCACAAGGGTGCCGCCCCCCTGTCCATGTATCTGGCCCCTATGCAGGACTCATGGATTGAAACATGGGGTGTTTTTTGAAGCAGAGGCTCTAATAGGCTTCAAAATAGGGTGGGCTTGGGGTGCAGAGAATGTAAATGAGCCCACCCAGGTGTGGTACAATAGTGAATGAATATTCACAAGTTGTAACACTGAACCTTCTCCCGGTCAATCAGGAAGCGGGTCTTGAGACCCGTCACCTGATTGGCTGAAAGGACTGGTGATCCTATTGGACGCCTAGGAGGATAGGAGGAGACACACGGCGGAAGCCCCAACAATGGAGAAGAGGACGCAGGAGCGGCTGCCAGCTGCCCGATGCCTCCTGTCACCTAGATGGGGTAAGTCCCGGACCGACCGGCAGACAGCAGGCGGGCAGGGGAGGTTCCCGCCGGGCCTCCCGGGGGAGTGGTTGTTTGCTGCCCCCCCAAAAATAAAATACCAATGGCCTTTAGTAAATCAACCACCTCAATAAAAAAAAAAAAAAAAAGACTTTTATAGCTACTGCAACATTACAGGGTTCAGATATTATGATGTTAAAGCAATAAACAAAAGAAAATAATATGCTTAATTGCCCATGGTAACCAGAGACAAAAACTTTAATATTGTGCTAATTTTCTGTTCTCTACTTTTAATACAATCATTTTAATGTCCCAATCCCTTGCCTTTCAATGTAAAAATGCTACTATCGTTATTGTGCCTTTGTTAGCATTCTAAATTCTGCAACATATTTCTGACAGGTACCTTTTTATTTTTTCACAATCTTATATTATTTTTCAACATTATTGTTTTTTTTTTACTTTATATAATGGCAGTTACATTTTCCACCCTCTTACATTTTTTGAAAGTCTTCTAGTGAAATGTTTGAAAAAAATAAATAATTCTGTAGACGTTCACTTCAAAACATCTGAACAATTTAGAAATATTTAAAAATGAATCTCACAGTATTTCAACACCCACTTCCAGATTATTGTTGTTTAGCACGCACTGCACATGTTGAGTTTGGTCACTATTCCTTTCTTTGATTGTGATTCATTCATATAGTTTACACCTTGTTTGTGATTTATCACATACCTGGAGCGCTTATCACCCCCTTTTTTACTTGTTTATCCCTTTTTGTGTTATGTGAACACTTTAGATATAGCTGCCCCAGGTACAATATATACACTATTTTTTCACATTTTGTTTACTCACAGTAGCGCATTGGAATTTATCATTTACTATTTAAAAATGAATATTTATTCATTAGTATACAAATGTTTGAAATATTAATACATATATGTCACACCAATACAAATAAAATAATCACCAAACTAATAAACAAAGGAGATTTTTGGATTTTACAGAACAAACCAGATTTCTTAATAAATTAGCATTATATTGTCTAATGAAAGGAATGCATAATACACGATAGCAGCGCACAATGCATAGTTTGTATGCCTGGAAAATACTAATAAAATCAGACAACTATTGGGTTTGCAACAAATTAGATTATAGCTGGCCTTGTATTGATTCTGTTTGTTCCTGGTCTGTTGACCTGCTTTGGAGCATTTTGTTTGGCTAGTTGTATCATCCTTTTTTTTTTTTGCTGACTTTGTGAGCGTAATTCTTTAAATCTTCACCACAATGTGCAATTTCTTTCTCAATTTTCACCTGTGACTGGCAGCACGTTGCACAAATATTGCCTTTCATTCTCCTACACAGCACAAACAGAATTGATTTTATATAAACCTTTCCACTAATCTAATAAACCATCATAAAGATGATTACAAATCATGTTGATGCAGCATTTTACATATGTACTTTGGAAAATAATGTGCTATATGAGAGCATTTATTGATGGGTTGCATTACAAATAGATTCAAGTTTTGAAAGTCTCCAGTTTGCAGTTTTGCAGACCGGATTCATTTTGTACATTTATTTTTAGCCACTTTAGTCTCTCTCTCTCTTTTTTTTTTTTGTTGACCCACCTTTATCTTACCATTTTCTAGTTATGTGCAATGAAGCCAAGCTGCCAAGATATATGTTAAATCATAAAAGACACTTGTGCTTATAAACACAAAATACAAAGAAAACTAGAAAAAGGATTTCAACGTGATTTAATTTATTTAAAAAAAAAAAAACATTTTTATTTAGCATTTTAACAGCGACAGAAACAATCCCTAGAATCCAAATCATTTAGCAAAGTGAATGTTAACTACTTGCCGACCAGCCGCCGTCATTCTACGGCGGCAGGTCGGCTCTCCTGGGCGAGAGCACGTAGTATAACGTCAGCTCTTCGAGCGGCCACTAGGGGCGTGCACGCCCCCCGCTCGCCCCCGACTCCCGTGCGTGTGCCCGGCGGGTGCGATCGCCGCCGGGCACACGCGATCGCTCGTTACAGAGCGGGGACCGGGAGCTGTGTGTGTAAACACACAGCTCTCGGTCCTGTCAGCGGGGGAAATGCTGATCTTCTGTTCATACAATGTATGAACAGAGGATCAGTGTTTCCCCTAGTGAGCCCCCCCCCCCACAGTAAGAACACACCCAGGGACATACTTAACCCCTTCCCTAGTGTTAACCCCTTCACTGCCAGTGGCATTTTTACAGTAATCCAATGCATTTTTATAGCACTGATCGCTATAAAAATGCCACTGGTCCCAAAAATGTGTCAAAAGTGTCCGAAGTGTCTGCCATAATGTCGCAGTACTGAAAAAAAATTGCTGATCGCCGCCATTACTAGTAAAAAAAAATATTAATAAAAATGACATAAAAATACCACCTATTTTGTAAACGCTATAACTTTTGCGCAAACCAATCAATAAACGCTTATTGCGATTTTTTTTTACGAAAAATACGTAGAAGAATACGTCTCGGCCTAAACTGAGGAAAAAAAATGTTTTTTTATATATTTTTGGGGGATATTTATTACAGCAAAAAGTAAAAAATATTATTTTTTTTCAAAATCGTCGCTCTATTTTTGTTTATAGCGCAAAAAATAAAAACCGCAGAGGTGATCAAATACCACCAAAAGAAAGCTCTATTTGTGGGAAAAAAAGGACGCCAATTTTGTTTGGGAGCCACGTCGCACGACCGCGCAATTGTCAGTTAAAGCGACGCAGTCCCGAATCACAAAAAGTGCTCTGGTCTTTGACGAGCAATATGGTCCGGGGGGTAAGTGGTTAATTTAGCTTATTCTACACGAACATTCAGGGCCAGATCCACGAAGCGTTTACGCTGGCGTATCTATTGATACGCCGCGTAACTTCTAGTTTGCTCCGGCGTATCTTTGTTTTTTATCCACAAAACAAGATACAACGGATTCTGGGCTCGATCCGACAGGCGTACGTCTTAGTACGCCGTCGGATCTAAGGTGCATATTTACGCTGGCCGCTAGGTGGCGTTTCCGTCGATTTCCGCGTTGAGTATGCAAATTAGCTAGATACGGCGATCCACGAACGTACGGCCGGCCGGCGCATTTTTTTACGTTGTTTCCGTAAGGCTTTTTTCGGCGTATAGTTACCCCTGCTATATGAGGCTTATCCTATGTTAAGTATGGACGTCGTTCCCGCGTCGAATTTTGAACATTTTACGTCGTTTGCGTAAGTCGTTCGCGAATAGGGCTTTGCGTAGAATGACGTTCACGTCGTAAGCATTGGCTTGTTGCGGGTTAATTTTGAGCATGCGCAATGGGATACCCCCAAGGACGGCGCATGTGCGGTTCAGAAAAAACGTCATTTACATCGGGTCAAGACGTATTACCATAAAACACGCCCCCATCTCATCCATTTGAATTGCGCGCCCTTACACCGACACAGTTACACTACGCCGCCGTAACTTACGGCACAAATTCTTTGAGAATACGGGAAATACGCTGTAAAGAAGCGCCGCGCTTCGTGGATCTGGCCCTCACTGTGCAATGTGAATATACAGTGCTCTAAAAAAGTAATTGCCCCCTCTCATGCTGAATCATGAATAAATTGTGATTAAAGTGGAGGTCCACCGTAAAAAAAAAAAATCCTGCAAAAAATTTGAAAACAAATAATACATTTTTCTTACCAGAAATAGCGGTTGCTATGCGGATCTTCCTAATCTGCCTCTTCCCATACCTCGTCCTCTTCTCGTTGTCTTTTGGGGAATGGGGCGCGCTGCCTTCTGGGATCTGTGTGTATCCCAGAAAGCAGCCGCCAATTCACAAAGAGCCACGAGACTCACGCATGCACAGTAGGAAACGGGCAGTGAAGCCGAAAGGCTCCACTGCCTGTTTCCCTTAGTGAGGATGGCGGCGCCGGGAGCTGCCAGGATTGAGGGATCGGCCTCAGGACAGGTAAGAGTCCTGAGGGCGCCTAGGACAGGTAAGTGTCCTTATTAAAAGTCAGCAGCTACAGTGTTTGTAGCTGCTGACTTTTAAAAAAAAAATTGCGGGTGGAACCCCGCTATAGCCCAGGTTCACACTGGGTACGATTTCCTTCGATTTGAGATGCGATTTCACATGTGAAATCGCATCTCAAATCGGCGGCATTTGTCGGCAATGACACTGTCCTAATCGGTGCGACGCCGCATCTGCGGCGCTGCACCGATTTCAAAAAGTAGTTCCTGTACTACTTTTTGCGATTTCGGGCCGCGATTTACATAGACATCTGTGCAGAAACCTGCACAGATGTCTCTTAAATCGCGGCCGAAATCGGGACTGCCAGCGGGAGTGAAATCATGCGAGTTCAGGTGGACTCGCACGGCTTCACTCCCGCAGCCCAGTGTGAACCAGGGCTTAACCACAATTTTTTGGAAAGCTGAGTTAAATTTCACTTGCCACACCCAGGCCTGATTACTGCCAGTATAAAAAAATACTGTGCTATCTGTAAAAAATGATATGATTTAAATCTTAAAGAAAATAAATCAAGAACTCTGCTGCAACTTCATGTGAGACACGCACAATACCATACAAAATTAAAACGTAAGTTGCGTTGATTAATAAATGATAGTCCAGAAACATATCTTAGATATGTGACATAAATAAGTTCATATAAAGCATACAAAGGAAAACTCTTTGTAATTACAAATGATGCAATTAGTGCAAATATAGCTAATTGATCCTTGACAGGTAAGAAACCAAATCAGTAGTCCATATGTTGTGAGTAGTGCATCAATATGTTCGTCCACGCTGACACAGGAACAAAACAGCACAGAAGAAGCGTGAAGGTAAGATAGGAGAGTGCCTCCACCTCTGCACGCACGTCTGACAAAGTGAAGCACGCTAACAGATCAGAAAAAAGGCACACATCATGCCACAATCTAAAATAAATTGAGAACAGATTAGAAACAAAGTAATGTACATGTATCGGGCTAGTAAGGATTTCAAAGCCATTTATAAGGCTTTGGAACTCAAGTAAACCACGGGGAGAGCCATTATCCACAAATGGAGAACACTTGGAACCTTGAAACCTTCCCAGGAGTGGCTACAAAAAATGACTCCAAGAGCTTGACAACGACTCATCCAGGAGGTCATAAAAGAACCCAGAACAACATCTAAAGAACTACAGGCCTAACTTGCCTCAGGTAAGATCAGTGTTCATGAATCAACAATAACGAAGAGACTGGGCAAAAATGGCACCCATGGAAGAGTTCCAAGGCCAAAGCCACTGCTGACCAAAAAGAACACAAAGGTTCATCTCACATTTACCAAAAAACATCTTGATTACCCCCAAGACTTTTAGGCAAATATTCTGCGAACTGATGAGACAAAAATTTTACTTTTTGGAAGGTGTGCGTCCCGTTACATCTGGCATAAAACTAATACAGCATTTCATAACAAGAACATCATACCTTCAGTCATGGTGGTGGTAGTGTGATGGTCTGGGGCTGGTTTGCAGCTTCAGGACCTGGATGACTTACCATAATTGATGGAACCATGTATTCTGAGCTCTACCAGAGAATCCTAAAGGAGAATGTCCGGCCATCAGTTCGTGACCTCAAGCTCAAATGCACTTGGGTTATGCAGCAGGACAATGATCTGAAACACAACAGCAAGTCCACCTCCAAATGGTTCAAACAAAGCAAACGTTTTGGAGTGGCCTAGTCAAAGCCTGGACTTAAATCCAATTGAGATGCTGTATCATGACCTCACACAGGCTGTTCATGCTGGGAAACTCTCCAATGTGGCTGAATTAAAACAATTCTGCAAAGAAGAGTGGGCCAAAATTGCTCCACAGCAATGTGAAAGATTCATTGCCAGTTATCCCAAGTGCTTGATTGCAGTTGTTGCCGCCAAGAGTGACACAACCAGTTATTAGGTTTAAGGGGCAATTACTTTTTCACATAAAGCCAGGCAGGTTTATACAGCTAAACAAACCTTAATAAATGAACCCATCATTTAAAAAATGCATTTTGTATTTACTCGGGTTATCTTTGTGTAATAATAAAAATTGTTTGATGAGTCATTTAAGTGTGACAAATATGCAAAAAAAATAAAAATCAGAAAGGGGGCAAATATTTTTTTTGCTGAAATGACTGTTTACAGGCTATAGAGACATAATAGTTAACTGATTCCTTTTAAAAATGATTAAAAATAGATAAAAATCAATCATATAATGTACCTACAGTTTCAGTTTCGTTTTTGCATGCTGGTTCTGTGATGTACAGAGACTCAGAGCCAATACAGGGCAGTGATGGTTTGTAAAACGAAATTGATTACTGTGTGTCTAAAACCCCTCAACACCAATCACACCTCCTTGATTAGTGACCACAGAGAGAAAGTTCCCATGACTTTTTTCATCAGGAAACAGACAACCAGGAAGTGTCCAGAACAGAGAAAGATTACAGCAACATCAGAGCAAAAACGAACAATGAGGACATGAAACCAGGACTGCAGTAAGGTAAAGGAAGCTATTTAGCAAAAAAAAAAAAAATCCTTTAGTGACCCTTTAAGTTCACCCATCCAGTTTTTGTAGGAAAGCAATGTATTTTTTATATTGTAATAACAAGGCAATGCTTATTTTCTATTATAAACCATTTTTAATACGATAAATAAAATGGTTCATATTTTGTGCACAAGTGTATTTTGATATCAGTTTCAAATATTCTCTAAATAGTCTCTAATGGAATTCACTTTGAGCAATGGTATGTCCTTCATCATTGACAGCTATGACATATTGTAAAGAACAACTATCAAAAAGTTACCAATTTATTTTTTTCCTCTGCATTGGTATGACTGTTGAAGGCACAGTAAGGCAAGCCATGTCATGAAAATAAGGTCTGAGCAAGCAGAATCTTTGGGGCAGTTTGAAATTAATGGGCAGCGCTTCGGAATGGGCAGCGCTTCGGAAGCGCTACAACACAGGCATTTTGAACCCTTTCTTTGGGGTAAAAGCGCCTCAAGACTGCTATATACATCTGATGAGAAAAGTTATAGCAGTTTATATTTACTAAAATAATTGCATTTCCATGTTCCGTGGAAGACCATATTATAGTGAATGCAGGGTCCTGGGTTTAGTAAGGGGTTAAGTGTTCCCTAGGGAAGTGCTTTCTAACCGTGGACTACCTTGGAGTACAAAGAGATCACTGTTCCTGATCACTAGGAACAGTAGATTCTCTACTTCTCTGACAGAACAGGGATCTGTCTGTTTACATTGACAGATCCCCATTCTGGCTCTCTGAGGAGCAATTGCGGGTTGCCGGCAGACATCACAGCTAAAAATAGCCACTGATTACTGTATAAATATCACTAGGAGGGAAGGGGTTTACACTAGTGGGCGATCAAGGGCTTAAATGTGTGTCCTAGGGAGTGATTCTAACTGTAGGGGGATGGGACTGCCAGAAGGAGGAGACATTTCAATGTTCATATTTAGTATGAACAACAGATTTGTCTCCTCACCCCTGACAGAACTGAGTTCTGTGTGTCTACAATGACAGATATCCATTCTGTGTCTCTCAGGAGCGATCGCGGGTGCCCAGCAAACATCGCAGCCACCGGGCACACAAATTGGCTTCATCTTCGCGCCATTGGGCGCGTGCCCCCTAGTGGTCTTAAAGCGGCCGACATATACCTACAGCGATTTGCCAGGTGAGCCAAACTGCCACAGTTTAACTGCGGCGGCTTGTCATCTAGTGGTTAAACATTACTAAGCTGAATCTCTGAATGCTCTATTCAGATATTAAAGAACTTTGCCTCTATAGGGATTCTTTAAAGGATAGAATTGCAACAGTAGTTGCTGTTAATTATGTTTGTTTCTGTGAAACATGTGATGGCAGTCTAAAAGGATTAAAGCCAACGAACATTTGTAAAGCCCATTGAGGACATTCATACAAGAAAATGTGGACAGACTTTATGAAACAGTATTGCAAGATTGTCATTTAGCTGCAAGGAAGATTGAGACACTGGGCTTGTCAAAAACAACAGTTAATAGTAATCTGATCATCTGGAAATAACAAAGGTTGTATGTACCAGCAACAGGAATACCACACACCGAGATGCAAAATAATATTTGTTCTTTAATAAAATGGTCAGCAACAACATCTGCTAATAACAAAGGTTGCGTCTTGCAGAATCCAAAAATTATTCACACATAAACAAAAGCTAATGAAATAAAAGATTACAAAAGAACAAATGGTACTATTTGAACGAAATTTAGAAAAGAAACAAAACCCACAATGATTTTTAGAAAAGCCTGAAGCATAGATTATGTATATCAATATATGCAAGAGTCACAACAGCTATTAAAACATAGAAAGCACCCAGATAGAAGGCAAAGTATATCTATTTTGCTAGAAAATTTCTAGGGTCAGCTATTGGGATGTGGAAGTGGTGATATTGGATTGCCTTACAAGGGTCAAACCATCACTTGTTATGCTAGCCAATGAGGGAGGCTTGTATGAGAATCTTAATAGCAGATGATAGTTAAACCAAGTGGGATTGCTTCACCAGTACTCCGAGTCAGGCATCAGCAGTTGCTATGTCAATCTCCATAAGTGTGTGTTTGAGTTTCTTCAGAACCTTTCCTACTCACCTAATCTTGCCCAACCAGATGCCCAACTTTTTCATATCTAAAAAAGAAATTCCTCTGCTGTGATAGAAAGAGATCCTGTATATCTATTTTGACATCCATTGTAAATGTAAGAAAATATAGTTAATATAGTTAATAAGCTTATGACATTCCAAAATAGCCTCCTAACTAGACAAACTCCCCACAATTGTGTATGATAATTATACATAGACATGTGCAATTTGTTTTGGTCCGAATATAAATTCGGACACATTTTTGGTTATTCGGAGAGTCGGATGTATCCATTTCGCCAAAGGAAATAGGAAAGAATTTAGTTACAATTCTTTTAATTTAGTCTTTTATATTTTCTGAACTATTAAAAATTCTGTGTGAAGAATTATTGGTTGTTAAGAAGTGGGCCAGGAAGCCTGCCGCTGTGTCCATTAACCACTTAAGTACCCCTTCACGCAGATATACGCCGGCAGAATGGCACGGCTGGGCACAATCACGTACCTGTACGTGTCTCTTTAAGCCCAGCCATGGGGTCACGAGAATACGTATCGGCCTAAACTTAGGGAAAAAAAAAATATTTTATATATTTTTGGGGGAAATTTATTATAGCAAAAAATAAAAACCGCAGAGGTGATAAAATATCACCAAAAGAAAGCTCTATTTGTGGGAAAAAAAGGACGCCAATTTTGTTTGGGAGCCACGTCGCACCACCGCAAAATTGTCAGTTGAAGCGACCCAGTACCAAATCGCAAAAAGGGGCAAGGTCCTAGACCTGCATAATGGTCTGGGTCTTAAGTGGTTAACAACCGATGACTGATCAGCTGTATGTAGTAAAGGAAAGAATGCAATAGAAAATTCAGAAAAAAAACAGCGTGGGGTCCCCCTCAATCCATACCAGGCCCTTCAGATCTGGTATGGATTTTAAGGGGAACACCATGCCAAAATTGGGACAGAGCCCCTGCCCCAAAGCACCCCCCAATGTTGAGGGCAGGTGGCCTTGTATGGTTCAGAAGGGGGCACTCACTCGTCTCCACCCTTTTCTGGGCTGCATGCTCGGATAAGGGTCTGGTATGGATTTTGGGGGGGGGTCAAATCGTTTTTTTCTTGCGTAGGGTTCCCCTAAAATCCATACCAGATGCGAAGGAGACAGCTTCCCAGCCTGTACCTTAACAACCAGCTAGTCTTAACACAGAATCATTTTCTGAATGTTCTGAATTTGAATCGTTGCGAAAATTTGGAATGCATTAGAAAATTTATAAACTAAACAAAATTTTAGGAAAGTTATTTCAAATTTCAAAATTATTCAACTAAATTAATTTAGTAACACAACATAATTTATTCAAAGACTTGGACCCACCAGACTGCTAGCAGTCACGTGTAATACATTCATATCTAGGGGTTCTAACATCCATGTAGTTATTTAGGTCCTGCTTTCGTGGCACTGTGTTTACCTATAAAAGCAACTTAATTTTGCAGCATGTCATGTTTATTATTCTCTATACAGATTTTGTACATAGGCAGGTTCTGCATTCTCATTTCTCAAGGCTGTTTTAATATTTACAATTAATCAATCAAATATTCCATTACTCTGATAATCGGCATTGCTGGGTCCTGATCTATAGTTATTTCTCAAGCGAGACTTGGAAATTGATTCTCAATGAACTTCTAATTGACTGTGCACTGATAAAAGGATTCAGTTAGAGCAACTCACATTTATCTATAGCTGTGAAGTCTTGGGCTTCCCAAGAGGTAAGTGATTTATAATGCCTATATAATTTCAGAAGGATATTTTAATGTCCCTTCGGAAATGCGAAATAAAGTGCAATGGCAGCTGATGCATGAACTCATGAACCTGTACACATGGGCTTTAAATAGGAGTGCTCTGCATTACGCTTATCAAGAGCCCACAAGCATAAGGAAGGTAGTGTTCTGAGTGAAATAGCTTAGTACCCACAGGCGGGTAAGAGAGAAGTATTTGTTAGATTTTTTTTACTTTAATATTTTAAAATGCATATGACAAGCAGCACGTATGCTACAATTAACACTGCAGCTTCCAGAAAATTAATTAATGAATCCATACTTACGCCCAAGCAGAAGAAGAGGCACCAAACATAACTTCGTAGAGCAACCTCCACTACATACATTAGGAACGCTTAGTTATAAAAATAAATTGTGAAAGTATCTTAAAATCATCCTCTCATATGACAAATAAGGTCACAAGATACTGCTGGTCTGCTTCTTTTTCAAAATATACAGTCTACGAGGAAGGATTGCTGCTTGTGATGAAGTTCCATGACATTCAGGGGCTACATGCTGTGCAAAACACTGAATAGTGTAGTAACACTAGTACTTTGCTACCAATCAGCCTTTGACTGATGAGCGAGGTGGGGAGCCATAACGGCATCTGAAGTGGCAGAGCTCCATGTATTGCAGAGATGTACTGAATATGTTTTTTCTACTTTGCTGAGAAATATACTTAAAGCATCCAGTGCTCTAGATATCGCCTGTAAATTTTTCGAAGTGGCTTGGCAGCTTATTTTGCAGTAGTTCTCCATTTTTGTCTGGACTAGGAATGTTAATTTAACATTAACATGAGCACTGAACTCTGCTTTTATATTCTGTGAACTTGTCATTCATTGGTCAACACATGGCGATGTGGTAGAGGAGAACAAATCATAAGGGTTTAATTGTGTATCCAGGTGCTGGGCTACACCAATACGGAGAAGGTGCATTGCATTTTATTCTTCTCTCTCTCTCTACTGAGATATTGATGTTATGCAATTCTTCTACGGCCAGCAGGGGAGAGCTAAAGCCAAGCAAGCCCATAGACCTTCTATGCAGTACACTGAGAATCCTAGGAGTTGTTGTTTGAGATTGCAGCCATATAATGGGATAAACTGACGCCTTACAATAAAAATCTCAATAGGCACACTGCAGTAAGAGGAGTAGACCATTTTTATTAAACTGCCCAGAAAAGCTCTTCCTCTTGGCACTGAGGGAGTTAGAGAGAGAGAGAGAGAGAGAGAGAGAGAGAGCACCTCTGTTTAGCTATTCATCTACCAGTGGGAGACCATACCAGAAGAGATCCACACCTGAGACTGGGAGTGAGGACACCCGGGGGCAGTGCAGCACTGCCCACATCACAGCACCTGCACCACTGCAGCAGGGAGACTGGATAGCCCACTCACCCTCTGCTTTCCACTGCTGATCACTGGAGCATTTTGGGAAGAGACAGAGGGGGCCCACATTTTACAGTGAGAGGTGCCTGCAGCATCCTGGAGACTGGTGAGAGGGCTGTTCACCCATTGCTGAAACTTCCAGCAGGGACTGAGCCACTGATAGCAGGACACCAAGTGTACCTAATCCATACTGCACCCATACTGCACTCTATACTCCCCTTTTCCAAACCTAGGCTGCACCTTTACCAACCCCATACCACATTATACTGAACCTTTGCTGCATTTGAACCACATCTACCTTGCACCTGTGCAGAGACTATACCATACCTAAACTGTACCTATACTGAGTATCATTAGGAGCAAAGGCCCTCTTAATGGGCCCCACTGATAGCCGGCAGAAGAACATCTCAAAGGGCTACCCCTCCCATAATAACCATTCTGCATGCTCCCTCCACTAAGGCCTCGTACAGACGAGCGGACATGTCCGATGAAAACGGTCCGCGGACCGTTTTCATCGGACATGTCTGCTAGCAGATTTTGGTCTGATGGTTGTACACAGAATACGCGGTGACGACGCGGTGACGTGGCGGCGACAATGACGCGGCGACCTGCGCGAAACCCGGAAGTTCAATGGTTCCAAGCATGCGTCAAATCACTTTGACGCCATGTGCGGGTTCTCGGGCCAGCGGACATGTCCGATGAGTCATACTGACCATCGGACATGTCCGACGGACAGGCATCCAGCGGACATGTTTCTTAGCATGCTAAGAAACATTTGTCCGCTGGAAACCTGTCCGCTAGCCCAGGAATCCAGTTCGCTAGGCCGTACACACGGTCGGACATGTCCGCGGAAACTGGTCCGCGGACCAGTTTCAGCAGACATGTTTGGTCGTGTGTACGAGGCCTTCGATTTTCCTATTCTTTTGAACAGTGCATACCCAGTCGTTTTAGGACTAGCCTTGCAACTATAAATGCGCTCTGGCAGTATAGGTCCAGCACTCAGTAGATTAAGCTTTACTACTGCTCATTGCTGCACTTGAGATGGCCTAGCTACTGTTTATGCTGATCTGGACAACTTTGTATGCTAAATCCTGTTATTACCATTGTTAATCCATTTTATGCTTAACTAGTTACCAACCATATTGAGTTTGTCTTCAATATTATAATTTTTTTACAAAAACTGAGATTTTAGTTGCACATCTTTTGCAAATACAGGTAGATGTGTCAAGGCCCCTCTGTATAATGCGGTACTATCGCTAGTCTATGAGAGTCTCCATTTTGGAGCATATATAGCAATGGATAAATAAGGGTAGGTATGCCTGAAAGGAGAATTTGTTTCCTTGCACACCAGAAGCGCAGCAGAGTACAATGGAAGCTAAAGGCATCTAACACGTGCCTAGAAAATATTTAGCAAGCTAAACAAAAGCTTACAATCACCAAAATTGTTATTTGCTTTTACAGCAAGCTGCATATACAGTAGAAGCACAATGCAGCATCCTTTTCCACAGAACAGTCTCTCTTGCAGCAGTAAAACACATCAGCCTGATCTCTGTAGCTGTCTCTCTAGCACAACCTCTGGCATCCTTCTTTATGTGGCTTTCCTATCCTCCATGTTGTCCATGCTCTCCACTTTCCCTCAGCTTTGAAAAGGGGGCTAAAGTCTGGCCAGCAGGTGCTACTAATAACAGGCCTGCTCATTCCCTTGATCTCCAACAACATGACTACTTCCGCTCTTGCACTGAGGACACTTTACCCTCAGTCTTGGCTTGGGGGTAGGGTTAAAGACTGAGGCAGCTGGCCCAGCTACACACCTCTCCCACCAAAGTCCTTTGTCACCAAGAAACAAACATGAGCCAGGTTCTATCCCAGATGAGGCAGTTGAGGGTGAGGGATCCTCTCCCTCTTTGGGAGTCGTGTTTCAAAAACTTGTTTGACTGAAGGGGAAGAGGAAGGGTAGCATGAGGTGGAGATGGAGCTGGGCACACGCTCATTTAAGCTCAAGATGGAGCCCCTCTCACTGACTCAGGACATTGGTGCCTTTTGCAGTGGGCCTGTCTCACTTAGGTCAGTTCTGGCGTTTGAATTAGAGTCATCCTCTCAGTCTTTTGCCAGGCCAAGTTGCAAATCTTTGGCAGGTGATGGGTTACCATAAATCTATGCCTAAAGGCAAGCAAAAAAGACAGAGGTGGAAAACTCCGAAATGGATGAGAGCCAAAGTCAAATTACCTTGAGCCAGTGTTTATATGGGAGATGGAGGCCGTGGTGGTTTCTTTTTTAAAGGTGTTGTAAAGGAAAAAATGTTTTTCCCTAAATAGCTTCCTTTACCTTAGTGCAGTCCCCCTTCACTTACCTCATCCTTCCATTTTGCTTTTAAATGTCCTTATTTCTTCTGAGAAATCCTCACTTCCTGTTCTTCTGTCTGTAACTCCACACAGTAATGCAAGGCTTTCTCCCTGGTATGGAGAAAGCCTATTGAGGGGGGAGGGGCCAAGCAGGAGTGTCAGGACACCCACTAACACACAGCTCCTTTCTCTATGTGCAAAGTAGAGAGCGTCCTGACTTGCCTACTCGCCCCCTAAAGATTTTAGAAGAAGGAAGGATACCAGTACCTATGACTACATAGTTACATAGTTAGTCAGGTTGAAAAAAGACACAAGTCCATCCAGTTCAACCACAAAAAATAAAAAAAACAAAAATAAAAAACACAGTAAAATCCTATACACCCAACTCCATACCCAGAGTTGATCCAGAGGAAGGCAAAAAACCCCAGCAGAGCATGATCCAATTTGCTACAGCAGGGGAAAAAATTCCTTCCTGATCCCCTGAGAGGCAATCGGATTTACCCTGGATCAACTTTACCTACAAATCTTAATACTCAAGTTATATTCTGTACATTTAGGAAAGAATCCAGGCCTTTCTTAAAGCAATCTACTGAGCTGGCCAGAACCACCTCTGGAGGGAGTCTGTTCCACATTTTCACAGCTCTTACTGTGAAAAAACCTTTCCGTATTTGGAGGTGAAAGGTGACTACCTATGAGAGGATGATAGTGTTGTGATAGGGTCTATCTTCTGGTGCCGGTGTTGCATTCTGGTGACATGGACACCTTCATTGGATTTAAAGGAATTCCATAAGCAGGGTACAGAAAATTTTAAGTTGCGGTATCATGATGTCATAATGTGAGAGGCAGCAACAAGACCAGTGACAATGAACTTGGTTGAGTATAAAAGAAAAGATTTATTTTTTATGTGAATGCACTTTATTGTTAGATTAAACCTCCAACTTTTAATAGTTTATCTATTCAATTAATAAGCCCCAGATATTTTTTACAATTTCAGAATTACAGTAAACAGCATCTGAATAAAATTCCATATGGGGTTTATACTTTACAATATGCACAGTCTTTCTCTTTTTTTTTTTTTTTTTACAATCTTACCGTATTTTCCTACCAAAGCAATTACATACTGATTATATAATAATCCAAGTGAACAGACATATGTCAAATGTAAGGATCCAAGTTAATACAGCTTTCAAAGCAGGCAAGAAAAAAAATTACTGCTTGATGGAAAAGAAAATCTAGAATGTTAGAAAAAAATAAATCGCTTGATGGATTTTCTTGATTCATCTAATTCATGAGGTACTCATTTTTGTTAACACTAAGTGATATTCCACATACCCAGACTAGAATGAATGCTTTCAATAAAGGAATGAACAGTCTAATTGGCTTCATGAGCAAAAAATATCTAACAATTTGAATGTCATTGTGTCTCTGTAATTAATTATAAATTGAATAGCTCTGGATTTTGAATAGAGTAATATTTGTCAATCAAACCTCTTAGCAAGTATTAAGTTTAATCATATGGCAAGCTGAGAAGACAAGGACAAGGGCCACGTTAGAATTTGTACTTTTTCTTTGAACCATTTCTATAATAATTTTCTTTATATTCACAAAAATGTGATTGAAACATTCCTAAAATAATAAAAATGGACATTTAGCCCATACAATATAATTCCATTGTAAAAAAAAATACCCCCCCCCCCCTCTTCCAATACTTGCCACTGCTGTCTATGATTAGAGATAAGCAAATGTATGCAACAATCTCTGTTTTTGATGCAAATTGTTTAAGACGTTTAGACCAGTAGTGGTCAACTATGTTAATACAAGCGACCTAAGATAAGACGTTTAGACCAGTGGTGGTCAACTATCCTAATACAAGCGACCTAAGATGTGGCCCCTGATATCACCAGGGCTGCACATAATCTTCAGCGAAAGTTATGCTACAGAAAGCTTTTGGAACTTGCAGACATAGTAAAGTAGATGGTTAAAGACCGCAAGAATAATACAAGAGATGGTCAGAGACAGCAGATGTGCCATAAAAGTAGACAATAATAAAAGGAGACAATGAAGGAAATGCTTCAGAAGACAATTATACTGTAGACTGAAGACACATTACGAGAGACTGCTAAAACTCAGGGGGCTAGATTCAGATAGGTTAGCGGATCTTTAGATCCGCGTAACCTATCTGATTTACGTTACGCCACCGCAATTTTTTGAGGCAAGTGCTTTATTCAGAAAGCACTTGCCTCTAAAGTTGCGGCGGCGTATCGTAAATCCCCCGGAGGAATTCAAATTCCGCGGCTAGGGGGCGTGTACAATCTGTACAAAAGATACAAACACAATACAGCACACAATGTGCTGTATTGTGTTTGTATCTTTTGCCTGACGAAGAGGTCCTGCGCGACCTCGAAACGTTGCTTTTCTAGATCGCTAATATGCATTAAATTTTTGGACGTTTTTGATCCTTGGTGTGCTGGCGAATATGTGCATATGATTTGCTTTCCGGTTCCCAGCCGGTGATCGTTTCAGCACCCTTTTATTCATTGGCCATTTTTCCTGGAAGGTGTGCAGTTGGTATATTTTTGAAACTACAATTTAAATCAGGCGCGTCCCCGTGCCGATCGAACAGCGCAGATTTTCCCAGCGTGCATTGCTCCAAATGACGTCGCAAAGACGTCACTGGTTTCGACATTAACGTAAATTACGTCTGGCCGTATTCGCGAACGACTTATGCAAACAACGTAAAAAATTCAAAACTCGGCACGGGAACAACGGCCATACTTAACATAGGATACGATGCACTTACCCCTCCTATAGCAGGGGTAACTTTCCGCCGGAAAAAGCCGAACGCAAACAATGTAAAAAAAAAGCGCCGGCGGTCGTTCGTTTCTGAATCGGCGTAAATGCTCATTTGCATATTCGACGCGTAAAAGATATGGAAGCGCCACCTAGCGGCCAGGCCTGGAATTGCAGCCTAAGATCCGACGGTGTAAGTCACTTACACCTGTCGGATCTTAGGCATATCTATGCGTAACCTGATTCTATGAATCAGGCGCATAGATACGACGACCGGACTCAGAGATATGACAGCGTATCAGGAGATACGTCGACGTATCTTCTTTCTGAATCCGGCCCAGGGCTTTCACATCACCTTTACAAATCAATGCTTCCATATTTGTACTCCCTATTGCATCCTTATAAATTTCAGGTGCCACATTTGTTCCTAAAATAATAAAACATGTGTAGCGCTCACCCCCGAAGGAGCCGCTGGTTATAGATTGGGATGGCGTGTTACCTCTGTGAGCGTCTAGGGTAGACAATGAGAGCCTTAGCAAATGGAATGTCCACACAGCAGATGTCTTTTCTTGTGCTTTATTTTACCCAACATGGTAAACAGTAAAACTTGAGGTAGATAGCAAAGAAGGATGAGGAGAAGAAATAGCAGATTCAGGCCTAACGACACGGAAACAGTCCTGCTTCCAACGATGCTTTGCTTTCGTCGCCACTCCAGCCGGAGTGGGTATAGTGTACCTGGACAGGTCTTTCACACCGACCTGGCAGCCAGAGTATCACTCAGAACTTTGAGGGAAAAGATCTCTGCCACAGACCCTCCCTAGAACTTAGATCATTGAGACAATCCTCCTTGGTAGAATCTGTGTTAGAATCGCCTTCAGGTAGTATTTTTACTCAGGTTCCCGACTGACAGGTTGCTGACATCTAACCTCTCAGTGTCTGGTTACCTTGATCCCCGATGGATTGTCTAGGCCCTGTTGGATCGCCAGCCTCTCTTGGCTCTCCTCAGGCGGACTCCCCACCAAACAGCTATATTGCTTCAGATCTTCTCAGAACTGGGGACTCAGTCGAATACTGGGGCCCCGCCACAGCTTTAAATGCTCCGGGCCAACATGGTCCCGGAACCAGGAATACCGCGTGGCCAGCGCACCCCGGCTTGGTAGGCCATCTCGCCGGGGAGCCGTGATGTGTGGTCACCCTAAAGGTGGGTGCCACCTCAGGAAAAGAACCCCGCCCCAATGGGGTCTGCTCCAGAAGTACCCTCCCCCAGCATGCCCCGCAAGAGAAACTCCCTCCTGATTGGCTGCTGGCAAGAGGCACCCCAGCCTGGACTCCACTGGCGCCACCTATCGCCCCGGGGTGGTATGACACCCCAGCAACCACAGAATGGACCCGCAGCACAGCCCAGCCAAAACAGAGACCCTTTGAACAAATCAACTGGATGAGAGCTAACTAACTCTCTCATCCCCCTTAAATTTAGAATAGCACCGGTACTTGGAAGTACACAGGCGCTACACATGTTTTGGTGCAAATTGTTTAAAGGAGAAGTCCAGCCTGAGCTTTTTAGGCTGGACTTCTCCTCTGGGTCATAGGAGTGCATTTAGTTTTGCACTCCTGTGACCCATTTTCAGAGGAGAGCGGTCTGAGGTCCGCTCTCCACTGACGTCACTGCCATCAGTCAAGGCAGCGCGTCATCCCGACTTCCAAGTCTGGATCTGTCAGCTGCCTTGATTGATGGCAGTCTCAGCATCTCTGTGAGCCGCTGAGATGGACGCTCTACGCCCCTCCACAGCTCATCGCTCCAATGAGCGTGGAGGATCAGAGAAAAAACCATGCTGACTGACAGTCAGCATGGCTCTGCTCGGGGAGGAGTGGGAACCGAACCATCGGTGGTTTTCGTGGCTCGTTCTCAGTGCAGAGATTCCGGGGACAGATGCAGCATCGGTCCCCTAGGTAAGTGCGATTAACCAAAAAAAAAGAAAAACCATACTTCTCTTTTAACCACTTAAGGACCGCTGCACGACGATATACGTTGGCAGAATGGCAATGGTCTCTCCGAAGCTCCGTGACTGCGCCCGTGGGACCCGCGGACCCGATCGCCGTGGGTGTCCCTTTTTGCGTCGCTTTAACAGACAATTGCCCGGTCGTGCGACGTGGCTCCCAAACAACATTGGCGTCCTTTTTTCCCCACAAATAGAGCTTTCTTTTGGTGGTATTTGATCACCTCTGCGGTTTTAATTTTTTTGCGCTATAAACTAAAATAGAGCAAACATTTTGAAAAAAATGCAATATTTTTTACTTTTTGCTATAATAAATATCCCAAAAAAAGATATAACATTTTTTTCCCCTCAGTTTAGGCCGATACGTATTCTTCTACCTATTTTTGGTAAAAAAAAACGCAACAAGCGTTTATCGATTGGTTTACGCAGAATTTATAGCGTTTACAAAATAGGGAATAGTTTTATGGCATTTTTATTAATACTTTTTTTTACTACTAATGGCGGCGATCAGCGTTTTTTCATGACTGCGACATTATGGCGGACACATCGGACAATTTTTACACATTTTTGGGACCATTGTCATTTTCACAGCGAAAAGTGCTATAAAAAAGCACTCATTACTGTGAAAATGATAATTGCAGTTTAGGAGTTAACTACTAGGGGGCACTGTAGGGGTTAAGTGTGACCTCATATGTGTTTCTAACTGTAGGGGGGCGGGGCTGGACGTGTGACATCAGTGATCGTCTTTCCCTATATCAGGGAACAGACGATCACTGACATTGCCACAATGAAGAACGGGGAAGGTGTGTTTACACACACCTCTCCCCGTTCCTCAGCTCCTGAGACCGATTGCGGGACACCGGTGGCGATTGGGTCCACGGGTCCCACAGGCGCGGTCATGGAGCTTTGGACCGAGTCGTGAGCGCGCTGTCGGCGGCTCTTAAAGAGGACGTACAGGTAAGTGCCCTTCTGCCGACGTTCAGTATATCGGCGTGAAGAGGTCCTTAAGTGGTTAACCTGCATATTGGTCCGGGTCTTAAGTGGTTAAGAAGTTTAGACCAGCTGTGGTGAACTTTTTTTGATATAAGCTTCCTAAGGTGTGGCCCCTGACATCACCCGGGTCGTGCATAATATTATATTAATCTTATGCTACACAAATCTGTTGGAGACTGCAAACATCCTGTATAGTAGATGGTCAGAGACTGCAGACGAAATGAAATAGATGGTCAGAGACTGCAAACATGCTATAGAAGTTGTTGGACACAGAGGGCATGTTTCAAAAGACAATCAAAGGGGTTGCATTACTAAAGGCAAACAGACTGTGCACTTTGCAAGAGCAGTTGCTCCAGAGCTTAGTAGATGAACAGAACCTTTGGAGACTTCCATCATCCAATCATGTTCAAGAAAAAAAATGCCTTGCACATGATTTACTACATTTATTAAGCTCTGGAGCAGTTGCACTTACAGGCCCAGATTCTCCAAAAAGCGCCTATCTTTAGGCGGGCGTAGTGTATCTCAGATACACTACGCCGCCGTAACTTAGAGCGGCAGGTCCTGTATTCAGAAACATCTTCCGCTCTAAGTTACGGCGGCGTAGTGTATCTGACACGGCGTAAGCCCGCCTAATCCAAACTAGGCTGGTAGGGGGCGTGTTGTATGTAAATGTTTTGTGACCCCACGTAAATGGCGCTTTTATCGAACAGGGTATGCGCGCGCATGCTCAGTATCACGTCGAATTTTCAAAGTAAATTACGCCCGCTCAATGCTTAGGCGACGTGAACGTAACCTACGCACCAGCCCCATTCACAGACGACTTACGCAAACGACGTAAAATACGACGCTGTTCGGATGTTTCCGACGTCCATACCTAACATGACTTACCCCTGCTTTATGAGGGGTAACTTTACGCCGGTCCGACGCCTTACGTAAACGACGTATCTTGATACGCCTGGCGCACATACGTTCGTGAATCGGCGTATCTAGCTAATTTGCATACTCTACGCGGAAATATACGGAAGAGCCCCTAGCGGCCAGCGTAA
Organism: Rana temporaria; assembly: GCF_905171775.1. Classification (NCBI taxonomy): domain Eukaryota; kingdom Metazoa; phylum Chordata; class Amphibia; order Anura; family Ranidae; genus Rana; species Rana temporaria. The sequence continues at coordinate 35,426,819 of NC_053491.1, read as the reverse complement.
ATATGCACCCTAAGATATGACGGCGTAAGAGACTTACGTCGCTCGTATCTAGGCAACTGTGAGGCGTATCTGTTTCTATGAATCAGGCGCGAAAATGTGACGCTTCACACGTAGGCCTAGTACACACGAGAGGATTTATCCGCGGAAACGGTCCGGAGGTCTGTTTCCGCGGATAAATCCTCTGGCGGATTTTGATCTCATGGTTGTACTAACCATGAGATCAAAATCCCCGCGGAATTCCATCCGCAGTGACGCGTCGCGCCGTCGCCACGATGATGACGCGGCGATGTGCGCGACGCTGTGATATAAGGACTTCCACGCATGCGTCGAATCATTATGACGCATGCGGGGGATGGATTCGGACGGATTGATCCGGTGAGTCTGTACAGACCAGCGGATCAATCCGTTGGAATGGATTCCAGCCGATCAATTTCTTAGCATGTTAAGAGATTTCGATCCGCTGGAAATCCATCCCCGTGGGAAAAAATCCGCGGAAAAATATCCGCTGGATTGTACACACCAGGGGATCTATCCGCTGAACAATTCCAGCGGATCGATCCTCTCGTGTGTACGGGGCCTTAGAGTTACGATGGCGTATCTCCTTTGTGAAAGAGCACAGTCTACTTGCATTTAGTAAATCACCCCTAAAGACTTGCTAAGAAACATGTCCGCTGGAAGCCTGTCCGTCGGACATGTTCGATCATCTGTACAGACTCAGCGGACATGTCCGCTCGGCCGAAAGCCCTCGCATGCGTCGAAGTGATTCGACGCATGCGTGGAAGCATTGACCTTCCAGGGCCGCACACGTCGCCGCAGCATCGTCGCGGCGACGGCGCGGCCACGTCACCGCGTATCGTGTCCGCGCGGATTTGTGTCTGATGGTGTGTACAAGCATCAGACAGAAATCTCCGAGCGGACATGTCTGCTGAAAACGGTCCGGCGGACCGTTTTCAGCGGACAGTCCATCCGTGTGTACGAGGCCTTAGACCCGACAGCTCTAATCAGGCGCTTCCAAAAACACCCCCCCGCCGCTGTAATTCAGATGCCCGGCGCCCGACAAGGGGCCAGACACCTGAATAGGGGGCGGCAGCGGCGACCATAGATAGATTTATGCACTGCATGAATCTATCTATTGGTCATAGACAGGTGCAGGAGAGAGGGGGCGGAGCTTCTGCACCCTTTACGGACGCACCGCCACTAATGGTTAAGCTTATTGGCATTTCGCAGTGAACCACACCAAACTCTTTGGTTTCTTTTAATCGTTTTGTCTAGTCTAACTTCTAAGTTTTATGTACATTTCCATTCATCAAACAAAAAAAGAGCCCTGTTTTGTTTTGCTCGTCTCACATAAAATAAGGTCTCAGAATGATTACACCTATTAAGTGTTATTTTTCGTAACTTCGCAGTCTGACATTACAGTCAAGGTCAGGTTGTATGGAACAGACAGACATCCTATGATCTTTGCTGCCTTGCTGATTGTTCCCCCCCAAAGAGCCATAAAAAAAGGAGAAAAGGAATAACAGAAGATTACCAAAGGGATTTTTAAAATATTGATTTTAAAGTTTACTGTCTGCTTGTTTTATTGTTTGGATTATTGAAATGCGTTTTGGCCATTCACTGGAAATACCTCATCTGCGTTTATATGGGGACACAGGGTAAAAGACTGATGCATTAATTTCCCTGAGTGGGCAGTTAGTATATAATTGTACATAGTAGTTTTACTGTCAGCGTAATGGAATCCAAAAGGCAATAAAGCAGTTTTACTTTTTTTTTTTTTTTAATCTGGAAAGGTGCTTAAGCTTGGACTGTGTCTTTTCCCTCACACAAGCACTGACCTCAGCTTCTGAAAGACATCCAGGCTTTCTCCGGTAGACACGTGTGGATGTGTTCTTTAAGCTTGGCTCTAGATCCTTTTGTCAGCTTAGCCAAGAAAGCTGTAAAGGAGTCCCAGTTTGCAGAGAACAGAATGAGTATTAATTAGTAGTCTTTGGGGGTTAGAAGCTCAGTCTTCCCACCAACTTGACCCCGTGTACACATGCAGGCAAAAATCGCTATATTAAGGCCATCTTTATAGCAAACTGGCAGCCTACATAGAGGGGATCGATTTATTAAAGGCAAATAGAATACGGCGGCACGACTTGTCACAGGAAAAAAAACCTGGGAATCAATTACCCCCTCCCTCAGGTCCAGTGGCGGCTGGTGCTCAAGATTTTTGGGGAGGCGAAAATGAAAAAAAAAACAATTGCAGCCTCACTGTGCCCATCAAATGAAGCCACTGTGCCCATCAAATGCAGCCACTGTGCCTCAATTGTCACCACTGTGCCATGCCATCAAACGCAGTCACTGTGCCATGCCATCAAACACAGCCACTGTGCCATCAATTGTCACCACTGTGCCATGCCATCAAATGGAGTTACTGTGCCATGCCATCAAACGCAGCCACTGTGCCATCAATTGTCGCCACTGTGCCATGCCATCAAATGCAGCCACTTTGCCATGCCATCAAACGCAGCCACTGTGCCATCAATTGTCACCACTGTGCCATGCAATCAAACGCAATCACTGTGCCATGCCATCAAACACAGCCACTGTGCCATCAATTGTCACCAATGTGCCATGCCATCAAACGCAGCCACTATGCCCATCAATTGTCGCCACTGTGCCAATTGTCACCACTGTGCCCTTTAATTGTCACCACTGTGCCCTTTAATTGTTGCCACTGTGCCCTTTAATTGTCGCCACTGTGCCCTTTAATTGTCGCCACTGTGCCAATTGATGCCACTGTGCCCTTTAATTGTCGCCACTGTGCCCATTGTCGCCACTGTGCCCATTGATGCCACTGTGCCCATTGTCGCCACTGTGCCCATTGTCTCCGTGCCCTGTAAAATGCCCCTCCCCCCGCCCGGCACTTACCTTTCTGGGGGTCAGCCATCCTTCTTCCACGTCCCTCGATGTCTTCTCCCGCCCTCGATGACGCTTCAGCCAATCAGGTTACCGGTAACCAGAACTGGTGAACCTGATTGGCTGAAACGCCTGTCAGTCTTATTCAAGGAACGCACTGCCGGTATGTCCCTTAGATAAGCATTCGGAAGCCGACTACAGCCTGAGGGCTGTACTCGGAAAGCCTATCAGAGCCGCTGGCTCTTATAGGCACTTCTACAAAGTCAACCAGCTGCCATTATTCAGGTGGCCGGCGCTCACCATCCAGCCATCTGAATAGTGGGCAGGAGCGGCAAAAATACATAGATTCATGCAATGCATGAATCTATGTATTTCAGTGGCAGGCCAAGAGCCAGAGGGGGCGGCGCTCCGGCGCCCTCTATGGACGAACCGCCGCTGCTCATGTCCCTCCACTAGCTGCCCGTGAAGGACCGGATCGTATTTAAGGCCCTCTGCCTGACGCACAAATGTGTACAAGGAACTCCTCCCCAATATTTATGCGATAAAAAAAAATACTACATGTAAATTACCTACTTGATGTCTGTTTACCTGCACTGTCTCCATTGTAGGGGCCCCAGAGCAATACTTTGCCCAGGGGCCCATGATGCTATTAAGATGGCCCTGGTCTGAGTAAATGTTAAGAAATTATGTGAGCTTGGTAATTACTGTGTGCATCAAATATGACATTAATAAGTTAAAACTCCATCAGAAAATAGGGGAATGTTTTTTTTTTTATTATTTCAAGAAAGCTGAATGTTAAACATGACCTGGCAATGTTACTTTGCCTATAAAAGAAATCTTTAGTATTGATGTCGAACATTGTGGAGCATAAAAAAGTGTCTTTTATCATACAGCCCAGCCATGTCCCAGTGTGAGATGTGAAGTTTGGAGGGTGCCATTACAATAACTGTATTACATGTTTAGGAGATTTCTTTTCTTAAGCCAGATCTTGTGTAATTGTGTGATGTCAAAAGGCACAGCTTAGCTAGCAGTTCTTTCATAAAGGCAAACAAATAACCTGATTATGGTAATTTTACTGCCAGCTATTAGTCACCTCCTGGTCACCACCTATTCACTGCCAAAATGACTGACAGTCACAACAGTTTTCAGCATTTTGTCTTCATAATGTGACATTTTAACAAAACCTTTTGCAATGATCTAGTTTGTACAACGTATAGATGAACTTGTATGCTTGTTAACGCCAAGCATTTTCTTTGCAAACACTTTTTTTACCAGGAGTGTACTTTTCCTTGACTAAGCCTGTAACAGGTAAGAGGTAATATCATTGAGTGCATTTTTTTATTTTATTTTTTATTATTATTATAATACAGAATTTATACAGCGGCAACAGTTTGCGCAGCACTTAACAAAATGAATGCAGACATTACAGTTACATTACAATTTGGTACAAGAGGAATCAGAGTGTCCTGCTCGTTAGAGCTTACAATCTACAAGGGGAGGGTCAATTAAAAAGGTAATAGCTGTGGGGGATGAGCTGATGGAGGAAGTAAAACAGTGTTAGTTAGAAGCAGGAAAGGCTTGGATAGATTAGGGGACAGTCGGACAGATCAGGGTAGGGAGTTCCAAAGGATGAGAAGCTCTGGAGAAATCCTGGAGGTGAGCATGGGAGGAGGTGACAAGGGAGCTAGAGAGCAGGAGGTCTTGGGCGGAATGAAGAGAGCGGTTTTGTTGGTATTTTGAGACTAGCTTAACCACTTGACCACTGGGCACTTAAACCCCCTTCCTAACCAGACCAATTTTCAGCTTTGGGTGCTCTCACAATTTGAATGACAATTGCTCAGTCATACAACATTGTGCCCATCTGAAATTGTTGTCCTTTTTTTCCAACAAATAGAGCTTTCTTTTGGTGGTATTTGATCACCTCTGTTTATTTTTTATTTTTTGCGCTATAAAAGAAAAAACACTGAAAATTCTGTAAAAAATAAATAAAAATAATCTTGTTTCTGTCATATTAGCAGGTTATTTCTCACACACAGCATATGCATACCACAAATTACACCCCAAAACACATTCTGCTATTCCTCCTGAGTATGGCGATACCACATGTGTGAGACTTTTACACAGTGTGGCCACATACAGAGGCCCAACATGCAGGGAGCACCATCAGGCCCCGTACACACGTCCGAGGAACTCGACGGGCAAAACTCATCGTTTTGCTCGTCGAGTTCTGTGTGAAGCCGCTGAGGATCTCGGCGAGCCAACTTTCCTCATTGAACAACGAGGAAATAGAGAACATGTTCTCTATTTGGCTTCGTCGGCTTCCTCGGCCAAAAGTGTACACACGGCCGGGTTTCTCGGCAGAATTCAGCTCCGATCGAGTTTCTGGCTGAATTCTGCCGAGAAACTCGGTCGTGTGTACGGGGCCTCAGGTGTTCTGGAGCCCCAAGGCCAATTCTGACATTTCTCTCCTACATGTAAAAATCATAATTTATTTGCCAGCAAATTACATAGAAACCCAAAACATTATATATGTTTTTTTAGCAAAGACCCTAGAGAATACAATGGCGGCCATTACAACTTTTTATCTTGCACAGTATTTTCGCAGCAATTTTTTGAACGCTTGTTTTTAAAAAAAAAGTTAGCCCAATGTTTTTGCATAATATGAAAGATGACGTTACGCCGAGTAAATAGATACCCAACATGTCACCCTTCAAAATTGCACACGCTCGTGGAATGGCGCCAAACTTTGCTACTTAAAAATCCCCATAGGCGACGTATTGCAAGGTATTGGAGTATTGCAGGGAATTGCAGAGTATTGGGTGTATTGCGGAGTATTGGGGGTATTGCAGAGTATTGGGGGTATTGCAGAGTATTGGGGGTATTGCAGAGTATTGGGGGCATTGCAGAATATTGGGGGCATTGCAGAGTATGGGGGCATTGCAGAGTATGGGGGTAGTGCAGAGTATGGGGGTATTGCAGAGTATTGCTGGTATTGCAGAGTAATGCTGGTATTGCAGAGTATGGGGTAATTCAATGAAGGGGGATATGCAGTAGTCGAGGCGAGAGATGACCAAGGGGTGACCTAGAAGCTTGGTGGTGCCATTGTTTATTTTGTGATAATTTTGTCATAATAATATCATATTTAGTAGTAATATACCTTGTGATATTCATGGGCATTTAACTCAAGTGTTGTGCTTACCATTGAGTTCAGTCCAGGCAGGAAATCCTGTTCAAAGCTGCTTTGGTCTACTTTTATTTAAAAATAAATTAAAAGTTCTAGAAATTTTTTGTTTTGTAGGGGTTTCCACCATCACTTAAAACACAAAGAAAAATGACCTCAAGCCTCCTGGTTTTCTCTTACAGTATCGCTGCAGATGCCTCAAGTGTAGGCCTTTGACTGGTCCATAATATCGTTACACAGCACCGCAGCTTCCTGCTGGTCTGATCCGAGTCCTGGCTTCTAGGCAGGGACCTCTTGTCTCCTGGGTGGAGCCCTACACTGCTGTGAGGGCCTTAACCATAAAGGGTGTTTACACCTGCACACATACAGCTTGCTGGTGTCTGGTAAAACCTAGATACATGATTAGAGGCTTCTTCCCTCCCAAAGCTCTTCTAAGACTCTGTACTCCAGAACCCAATCTGGGAAATACAAAGCCCAAAGAAAACCAAAAGACCATTCAATCTGCATCTTTGAGAACCTTTTGTGTATTTTACCTCTTTTTCCACAGTGGCAAAACCCAGCACTGTCACAACCTGTACAAATGTGGAGCTTTTGTAGCTGTACCTGTGTTTACAGAGTTATCTGTTGAGATGTGTGTATAGAGGAGTCGAAAGCACAGGATTGACCAAAGTCCAATCAGTATATGCACAGAGCATACAACTTCAGTTTTGCTACAGCTTCCTACAAGCTGCCAGGTTGTCTCAGGCAGAGTCATGTTTGCCACCCACATCTGCAATACAAGCATACTGTAACAATGTTTTGCTGCTTTAGTTTATTTGCTTTTATAAGTCAGCTTCTCTAGCTTTACAGTGAAGTATAAAGAATTGAAGCACCATATTACAATATTGAAGTCTAAATACGAGCGTATTTCAATGTAGATTGTTTTTGCAAATCTAACAAGTTTTTGTCTGTGACAATTTAGCTCTTTTATCAGGGCTGTCATGTAGCACAAAGGATAAAAAAAATAGTAAACATTCTTATAGACAATCATCGTAACACATAATTCAAAAAGTTAGATTTAATACCAGTAGAGGCGTAATGAAGGTATATGAGTGTTCAATTTGTAGTAGTATTGATAATTAAGATGATGGTTTAGTGATAAGTCCAATAAACCTGGGTTTGGTATGGGCTTTGTTTGACAAACGTCACTAATGTTTGGGTTCCAAAACTGAACCCCATTTCAGTCAATGGTAGCAGAATGTTAAAAAACAGTAGTGGCCATTTTCTAGGCTAATAGGCAAGGGAATGTCAAACACATTGCATGGGGAAAGGGGGTGAGGCTGGGCACCGTCCTGGAGAACATGTACTAAAGCCAACAATAAGTGATGGGCAGAACACCCCTGGGTTCTGTTCTACACCAGAACAGGGAAAAAGTTCTGACCTATTAACGTCTATGGGACCAGAACTCAAGAATCAAAAGTCCAAATTTTTAAGGCTTATATGCAAGTTATTGCCCATAAAAAAGAGTATTGGGCCCAGGTACTGCCCTAGAGGACATGTATCAATGCAAAAAAAAAAACTTTTAAAATATATTGCTTTTATATGAGCAATGATGATTAGAGTGAAACAATAAAAATCAAAAATTCCTTTAAATATAGTGTCTGGGGGGTCCCCTTAGTCTGTCTGTAAAGTGGCCCACTGTACCATTTATAGAACCTGCTGCAGCAAAACTGACATATATAAGGGGGAAAAATACATTTAAATAGAATTTCCCTGCAAGCTTTCTTTATTTTGTAAACAATGGCTTGGTGAGTTGATCTGTATGATGAGGCCACATTTTAGTATACATAGACGCTGCTGGCTCCCTCAGTGTTATGGGAACATCTGCCTGTCCTTGTTGGCCTCCCAGACATGGTGGGGGGGGGGCTTATTACACACATTTATTAGATAATAGGGAATGAGTGATTGGATGCACTTTATTTAATGAAATGTGGTGTTTTTGGTACAATAAACTGTGTTTTATTGAGGACTGCCACTGACACAAATTAAAAAAAATAAGGGCTGTTACTGATCAAAATTTTTGTGTTCGATTAATCAATTTTTTTTAATCGAATAATCGACTAATTTTGATTAATTATAACGCACATACAGATCCAACTACTTTTAGCTGATCTCCTTGCAGGCTGATTGCCAGTGCAGCTACCAACCCCTGGAAACATGGATAGCAGGATACAAAAAACACACAAAGGCAGCGCTCAATGGGAATAACATTAAAACTTTTATAGTCTTTAAGTAAAAAAATGGTGCGAGTAATACCAAACAGTAGCAAAAGTAGTCATAAAAACATGTAGCTAAGTATGATACTGGTATAAAAATGTGTACAACGATGCCACTACTGAATCCAGATGAGGAGAGGTTAACATCAGTCCGTCGGCATGTAGATGTGCCATGAAGGGAACTATCACAACTCCCAGTGGATAGTTGTAGAATCCCAGGTTGATAGAGGGAAGTGTAACAGCCCTTGTGTGTGGCAGATAGTAAGGTCCCGCCGCCATGCAGATATGAAGGCACAGCAAAGGAGCCCTTCAGATGGACACAGCAAGCCCCCCCGGTGTCCGTGACTTCACCGGATCTCCGACGGAACTCCCTGAAGGCCCAGAAGCCAGTGCTCTCCACTGAGCTTTGGAGTTTATTGGCTTTTTTCTGAACGCTCGAAATTTGCGTTCAAAGTGCCGTTTTTCGGCGGGGAAAAAAACGCAAAAAAAACCCCGCACCAACGGTTTTTTATCCATAAAGAAAAAAAAAGTAAAAAACAAAAAACAAAAGTAAAACATAAAAAAAAAGCTACACTGAAAAACGCTGATTAAAGCTATTGCAAAAACGCTAAAAAACTTTGAAAGGCTCCCTGCAAAGCTACTGGCGTTTTTTTTATAGCTTTTATCAGCTTCAGTGTGCATGGAGCCTTATAGTAAAAAATTCAGGTCTGAGCATGTAGGCCCTTTACAAAATAATCTAGAGTGGGTGACTGGGGACAAAGAGAAGGCAAATTTGTTAAATACTTTCTTCAGCTCTGTGTATACAAAGGAGCATGTGGGAGCTCAAGTCCATAATGGGAGTGGTAGTGACAAAGCCCCAAATTATCTGCAATGACTTAAAAGTGATATGGTCCAGAAACATTTAGACAGAATAAGGTCTCATACACACAACCGTTTTCCTCGACAGAATCCATCAAGAAACTTGGTGGCAGAGCTTTTTTGCAGAGGAAAATGGTCGTGTGTATGTTTTTCGTCGAGAAAACTGTCGTGGAACTCAACGAGAAAAAAAGAGAACAAGTTCTCTTTTTCCTCGCCGGGAGTCTCAATTTCCTCGTCGTGTTTCTCGTAGGGCTGGTTTACGACGAGAAACACGTTCGTGTGTATGCTTAGAAACCTGCGCATGCTCAGAATAAAGTATGAGATAGGAGCATGCCTTCGGTAAAAGTAGGGTTTGTAATGGAGATAGCACATTTGTCACGCTGTAACAGACTGAAAAGTGCGAATCGTCTCTCACCAAACTTTTACTTAACATGCAGTAACATAGGATTAGCAAAAGCAGCCCCAAGGGTGGCACCAGTGGAATCAAACTTCCCTTCTATAGTGCCGTTGTACGTGTTGTACGTCACCGCGTTTTGTCTTGACAGTGTGTACGCAAAGAAAGCTTGTCAAGATTCTCGACAAGCCTAACAAGGAACTCGTCGAGGAAAACGATGTTTCATTTCCTCAGATGTGTGTACGAGGCCTTAAGGTGGATAAATCACCTGGACCAGATGGCATCCACCCACGGATCCTAAAAGAATTGAGCTCTGTCATTTCAAAGCCATTGTTATTAATTTCTAGGGACTCATTAATGACTGGAATGGATTGGTCAATGTGGTGCCTATTTTTAAAAAGGGATCAAAGTCTTCACAAAGTAACTGTAGACCAGTTTGTTTAACTTCTATAGTTGGAAAAATACTGGAGAGTTTAATAAAAGACCACATAGATGAGTTCTTGCTTGAAACCATTTTTTTTCCCCCGATCAACTTTAATAAATTTATCAACCACCTATTGACCCCCAGACACTTATTCCTTTTTGTCGCCCACATTGGAAACATTCTTTGGGGAACCCTGATGGGAAATTGTGAGCAAATAGTATTACATATTCTAATTTTATAAAGGGGACAAGGGGTGTTGGGTTATTTAATTGTTTTTATTGGTTAGCAAGGGGTATTTTTACCTTTGCTAAGTAATCCATATATCCTTTTGATAAGTTTGCTTCTAAACCATGAAAAAATATATAATTAATGCAAATCATAGTGGTACAAATTTTATCACAGGGTTTTCTTAAGCCTTGTACAAACGACCGAGGAACTCGACGGGCGAAACACATCGTTTTCCTTGTCAAGTTCCTTGTTAGGCTGTCGAGGAACTCGACAAGCCAATGTTCTCCATTCCCGTCAAGGAAATAGAGAACATGCTCTCTTTTTGGCTCGTCGAGTTTCTCGACAGTTTCCTCAACGAAAATGTACACACGACCGGTTTCCTCGGCAAAAAAATATCTCCCAGCAAGTTTCTTGCTGGTTTTTGCCGAGAAACTCGGTCGTGTTTACGAGGCCTTAGTGAGTTATTTTCATTAGTTCTTGGTTGAACCTTTGGATTGCATTTCTAAAGAAAGGAGTCCAACCTTTGTATTTTGATCACAAAGCTCCAAAATCTGCAGCTTCCATAACAGTACAAGAAAATCTTCCGCACTAGCAGGGCTGGACTGGGACAAAAATTTGGCCCTGGACTTCATCCAGACTGGCCCACTTTGACAGGTCTCTCCCATGGCGGCCGGACAACTCCCGCACCCCCCTGGGCCAACCAAGCCCCCTCTCCCCCTTCACTAGCCACTAGCCGTTCTACTTTATTAGAGTAGAATGTCTGGTACTGGTACTCTTGTAGGCAGTACCAGTGGGGAAGCTAGACATTTTTTTAACCCAGGGCAAAGAATCAGTTTGGTGCCCCCCCCTTATGGGACAAGATTAGGCAGAAGTGAGAAACTCCCAGGCCATAGCTGTTGAGTCAGCTATCTGTCCCCTCCCACATGCTCCTCTGTCATCCCCCCTGCTTCTTTGTCCCCCCAGGTGAGCGCTGCGGGGAGGGAGAGGAGGTAAGCGCTGTGGGAAGGGTGAGACAGAGGAGCACGGCAGTCCGCTGTCACTGAAGCCGGCCCACTGAGCCATCAGCCCACCGGGAAACTCCCTGTAGTCCCAATGGCCAGTTCATCCCTGCGCACTAGAGTACCCCCTTACATTTAACCCTGGCCTTCCTGAGCACCTAACCCCTGAAAAAAACCCTTACCCCCACCCCCCACCCCCCACCCCCAGACTATTCACCATTACCACTATGGTTTTACTGTATATTATATTTTACCTTATCCCCCAACCCTAAGATTTACCAATAAGTCTCTAAAGTGAGATGTATGTTCTTCAACACTTAACCTCCCCTCCCCCAAGCACATAATCCCCAAAACATCCAATTTCCAAAGCCTGACACTTATTAATCCCTGTTCTTTTGCTTACTTACCTTGTTTAAGACATGTGATTCCAAGATCAAGATGTTGGGTTGTTTGCCTGGCCATACAGGCCATAAATCATGCAAGCTGTTGTGGCAAAATAAGTTAAAGCATTAGCAGCCAACTTCTAGTAATTTCAAAAAGCTGGAATAACATAAGATGTCTATCATTTGAACATTTGATCATATATCATTCAGTTTCTGTTGGCTTATTTCAATTTTTAATATAGTACTTAATGCTGTGTTGCAGACTGGTGTTACCTAATAAAATATTTATAAAGGTGCTGTTTATGGTGGATAGTAATACTTTACAGTTGATATACAAAGTTGGTTTCATTTGTATGCATCTGAGAGAAGGCAGCTGCAACTTCTAGAATGATTACTCTAGTATATTCTTTGATTATATGTATGTGACTTGAGCTACGCTCTTATCACTAGGGCTGGTAATACATAATTTAATTCATGTATTTATAAAAATGCATAAAATATAGAAAAAAGGTTGTTTTGATTCAGAAGCGCCGTGTAGTGAAAAACTTACATAAATGTTCGGCTTTTTCTGCAAATCATGAACAACAACATCATGTTTGATGATTCAGAAGGACTTATAATAAGAGCTTACATGCTACCTGGTTGTGTGTAGTCATATAATTTACTGGTATATTGCTTATTTGAACTGATGGAAGTAAAATGAACATGATTTATTAAATTCAACTGCAGCCAAAGAGTTAGAGACTGTTGGGTGCTATACTATCAAACGTATGCCTGTACATGTTCAAGTTCATTTGGGCTGAATGTTTTTTGGGCCTCTGAGTGATTTATAATACTCAATGGACTTCATTATTCCCAAATAGGGGAATATTTTGGATGTCCACCATACAAATAATGGGTAGCACACCAAAGACATTCAACTCCTGCCAAGGTTTATTGCAATCACATATACCACTCTCTCCCACCCAAAGGAGAGAGAGGGGGTGGGGCCAAACCGTAGCTCTGTGTCTGAATGGAGCTTAGCTCGGGGGCCCCCATAGCAAGCTGAGGGAGGGGCCAGGATCACAGAAGAGGGACCTGAGAAGAGGAGGATCCAGGCTGCTCTGTGCAAATCCATTGCAACAGAGCAGGTAAGTACAACATGTTTTTTAAAGGAGACATTACAAACTTTAAACTTTAACTGCTTGCCACCCTTCGGCCGTCAAATGACAGCTGGGCGGTGCATCTCTTGTTCTGGCAGGGCGTCATATGACGTCCTCGGCTTCCCAGCCCTCTAGGGGGAGCGCACATGCACGCAAATTCCATAATTCTATCCCCTACTTTGTAGAGGCTGAAACTTTTGCGCAAACCAATCAATATACACTTATTGCAATTTTTTTTACCAAAAATATGTAGAAGAATACACATCGGCCTAAACTGAGGAACAAAATTGTTTTAAAAAAAATTTGGATATTTATTATAGCAAAAAGTAAAAAATATTGGCCCGGATTCAGAAAGACTTACGACGGGCGTATCAGTAGATACGCCGTCGTAAGTCCGAATCCGCGCCGTCGCAAACTTTAAGCATATGCTCAAACTGAGATACACTTAAATGTTGCTAAGATAAGACCGGCGTAAGTCTCCTACGCCGTAGTATCTTAACTGCATATTTACGCTGGCCACTAGGGGCGTGTATGCTGATTTATGCCTAGAATATGTAAATCAGCTAGATACGCCTATTCACGAACGTACGCCCGGTCGTCGCAGTACCGATTTGCCGTTTACGTAAGGCCTTTTCCGGCGTAAAGTTACCCCTGCTATATGAGGCAAAGGCAAATGTTAAGTATGGACGTCGGGCCAGCGTCTAATTTTCCGTCGATTACGTTGTTTGCGTAAGTCGTTCGCGAATAGGGCTGTGCGTAATTTACGTTCACGTCAAAAGCATTGGCTTTTTGCGGGTTAATTTGGAGCATGCGCACTGGGATACTTTCACGGACGGCGTTTGCGCCGTTCGTAAAAAGCAGCATTTACGTGGGGGTCACGATGACTTTACATAAAACACGCCCACATCTTACACATTTGAATTAGGCGGGCTTACGCCGGCCAATTTACGCTACGCCGTCGCAACTTACGGAGCAAGTGCTTTGTGAATAATGCACTTGCCTGTCAAAGTTGTGGAGGCGTAGCGTAAATAGGATACGCTATGCCCGCACAGAGTTACGCGCTCCCTACCTGAATCTGGCCTATTGTGTTTTTTTTTTCAAACTTGTCACTTTTCTTTTGTTTATAGCGCAAGAAATAAAAAGCGCATATGTGATCAAATACCACCAAAAGAAAGATCTATTTATGGAGAAAAATATTATAAAAATGTTATTTGCGCAATCGTCATACAAAGTGTGACAGCGCTGAAAGCTGAAAAATGGCCTGAGCAGGAATGGGGGTTAAGTGCCCTGTATTGAGGTGGTTAAACCTGTAGGGCTTTTTTTTTACTAACTACCAGAGCTTCAAATTAGTTCCTTTACCAGAAAATGTTCTGTCTCAGTAAAACCCATGTGATATTGTAAATATTCAGAATAGGCACCCTTCACTTATAGGCCTGCCATGTAAATATGGCATTGGAGTGACCTTTTTTTAATGCATTTTCCAAGGACATTTGGCTGAAATCTCTCCGATTTGTATTTACTACTCTATCAAAGAGGAATTATATAGTCCTACACATATAAATTTCTTGTAATCAGTGTTGATCTGGGAGGAAACAAATACAATACAAAATTAATACAAAAACAACAGATTTTTTTTGTTTTAATTTTCAAATTCATCTTCTTTTTAAAATGATCATGACTTATCTTTTGACTTTTATTTGATGTTTTCCAAATGATGCTGGTGCCCTGTATAGGTTTGAAATGGCAATGCATCTGTGAAAATGTCACATAGGCAATAACAGTGTATATTGTAATCATGTACTTCAAAATGGCTTACTATCACCAATAAATCAAGAGTCTAAATTGCACTGGATTATAGTAACTTGAGACCCCCTTTTTACAAGCAGAATAAATATATTAAACCCAAGTCCAATTTCCTTGGGCTAAACATGTTTAAGAATACATGATCCACTAATCCCTCTGTAAATATTCTTTAAACCATTCTCTTTGTGAAAAAAGAGAGGGGGGAGTATTATAAAATCAATATACACTTAGAACTGCAAAGTGATGATTGTTGTGATGTCAGACAAGTGTATGTGCTCTGTATTTTGAGTGTCAATTTCCTTAACTCAAAAGGTAGATGGTATTTGGCTTTCTCGCACTTCTTGACCTATCACTCATTTCAGTGCAGTAAAGAAAAGCTTTGATGTCTTCTAACTGTGTCTAATGACCAGTGGTTTTCCTGCATTAAAGTGTGAAGTGTGAACCCTTACCTTATAAAACAACCCATCCATTTTTTTAAATAGAAATGCAAGACAAAACATTTATATATATATATATATATATTGTCAACAGTATTAGGACGCCTGCCTAAGCACATGGGGGCAGATCCTCAAAGATCTGCACCGGCGCAACGTATCTGAGATACACTACGCCGCCGTAACTTACCTGGCTTTGGTTTGAATCCAGAAAGAATTTGCCCCGTAAGTTACGGCGGCGTAGTGTATTTCTCGCGGCATAAGGGCGCGGAATTCAAATGCCGCGAGTAGGGGGCGTGTTTCATTTAAATGAAGCGCGTCCCCGCGCTGAACAAACTGCGCATGCCCCATCCGTCAAAACTCCCAGGGTGCATTGCTCCAAATGACGTCGCAAGGACGTCATTGTTTTCGTCATGAACGTAAATGGCGTCCAGCCCCATTCACGGACGACTTACGCAAACGACGTAAAATTTTCAAAATTATACGCGGGAACGATGGCCATACTTAACATTGAGTACGCCACCAGATATCAGCTTTAACTATACGCCGGAAAAAGCAGAACGGAGACGTAAAACAAAGCGACGGCCGCTCGTACGTTCGTGGATCGTCGGAAAAAGCTAATTTGCATACTCGACGCGGATTACGACGTGAACGCCACCCAGTGGCCGCTGGAAAATTGCATCTTGCGTACGCCTGTCGGATCTAACACAGATGCCGTCGTATCTTGTTTGGTGGATACGACGCGCAAAATTTTAAATTACACTGCGTAATTAACAGATACGCCGGCGTAATTTCTTTGAGGATCTGCCCCACGAACTTTAATGACATCCCAGTCTTAGTCCGTAGGGTTCAATATTGAGTTGGCCCACCCTTTGCAGCTATTACAGCTTCACCTTTTCTGGGAAGGCTGTCCACAAGGTTTAGGAGTGTGTATATGGGAATGTTTGACCATTCTTCCAGAAGTGCATTTGTGAAGTCAGGCGTTGATTCTGGTAGGTCTGCTGCTGCTTTGCATCACAGGTGACAATTATTTACAATGCCTCCTTGTGATGCCAAATGGAAAAGTACCAAGAAATGGAACTCCTAGAATTCCAGCCCAGGGCCCCCCACTGCTACTTTGTAAACAGTTAGTTCGTCAGGTTGAAAAAAGACACAAGTCCATCAAGTTCAACCATAAGAAATAAAATAATAATAATAATAATAATATCATGCAACCACATATACCCAATTCCATACCCACAGTTGATCCAGAGGAAGACAAAAAAAACAGAAAAGCATGATCCAATTTTCTACAGCAGGAGAAAAAATTCCTTCCTGATCCCCCATGAGACAATCGGATATTCCCTGGATCAACAACTTGCAGCCATGGCAACAAGAAGGGGACTTTGAAGCTCGCTTGCCATGTGGTTCCCCCACTTTCCTTCCTGGCCCTGACTGTGTGTACATAAACTGAGCAGTAATTTATTCTCATTGACAGTAATTTAAAACTACAACCTGTTTGCAAAGTAAAATTGTATTTATTCCACATAATTAAACCCACATTATTTAAAACTGTCAGTATATGCTGTTCATTCTCACTCAGTTACTATGGGATTTATTTGTATTCTGAAAAAAATCCTGGTTGATTTTGCCATTCTCGGTCCCTCCTTCCTTGTCTGTGTCCCTGTTGTAGCCTCGCATTGTGTAGACCAGCCATTGCCACACCTACTGAGCATGCTCCAGTTTTAGTTCCCTTCTAAGCTGTTCATTTTCTACTTTTTCTTATCTGTGCAGCCAACATGACTGATAGAGTCATACATGTGGGTGTATACACAGGGATAAATGACAGCCCACTACCGCCCTCCTACTCCATGACCACTCAATGGCTAAACACTAAGGCCTCGTACACACGATAGGTTAACCAGAGGACACCGGTCTGAAGGACCGTTGTCATAGGTTAATCTATGAAGCTGACTGATGGTCTGTCGTGCCTACACACCATCAGTTAAAAAAACAATCGTGTCAGAACGCGGTGACGTAAAACACAACGACGTGCTGAAAAAAAAAACGAAGTTCAATGCTTCCAAGCATGCGTCGACTTGATTCTGAGCATGCGTGGATTTTTAACCGATGGACGTGCCTACTAACTATCGTTATTTTTGTCCATCGGTCAGGATTCCATAGGTTGATTTTAAAGCATGTTGGCTTTTTTTTAATCTAAGGTTAAATAACCTATGGGGCCTACACACGATCGGTTTGGACCAATGAAAACGGTCTATCAGACCGCTCTCCTCTGGTTAACCTATCGTGTGTACGAGGCCTAAGGCCCCGTACACACGAGGAGACATGTCCGATGAAATCGGTCCGCGGACCGTTTTCATCGGACATGTCTCCTGGGATATTTTGGTCTGATGTGTGTACACACCATCAGACCAAAATCCCCGCGGACAGAGAACGCGGTGACGTGGCGGTGACGCGTCGACGTGCGCAAACCAGGAAGTTCAATGCTTCCACGCATGCTTCCAATTCAATTCGACGCATGCGCGGGATTTCGGTCCGCTGGTTAGATGTAATAACCAGCGGACATGTCCGATTAGGCGTACTAACCATCGGACATGTCCGACGGACATGTTTCCAGCGGACAAGTTTCTAAGCATGCTTAGAAACTTTTGTCCGCTGGAAAACGGTCTGCTGGAAAAATGTCCGCTGGAAAACGGTCCGATAGTCCGTGCACACGACCGAACATGTCCGATGAAACTGGTCCGCAGACCAGTTTCAGCAGACATGTTCGACCATGTGTGCGGGGCCTAAGAGGGCAGGGTATTAATGGAGGCTTCACCTCCCTGTAATTCTAAGCACATTCAAGCATTAGACACAGGCTGGAGGTGTGTGAAACAGGCTGTGATTGGCAGTTTCTTTGTTTGCATTTCGAAGATTGTATTTTTTGTGAACACGCGACAGCAGCAGAGGAATAGTAGCTCCTCCTGCTGATGCTTCCTTGCAGACAGGTTGGGAAAGAGCTGGGTCATGTGACAGATGTACAACTATTATATAAATAATATTTCTATTGAAATAAATACAGTGCCATCATCCATATCCATAAAGAGAAGGGATGATGTAAATGAAAGTGTGTTTAGTTTCACTTTAAATAATTATCTATCCATTTTTAATAGTGTTGTAAAGATATGCTAGTCCTGTATATTGTTCAGTTAAACAAATTTGATGGGTTAACAGACACATCTCAAGCTTAAGTCAGAGCTGGCTTAAAAGACACACATATCAGGTGAGCAGAGGCACATACAATTCAGTTCTCTTCTTATTCATTGATGATGCTGAAAGTGATTGAGTGCAGTGTGATCTCCAAGTGTGTTGTTAGAAACCAAACAGAAGTCTTCTGAACATGCATTTCACAACTGGTGATCCAGCTGCCTGATTCATATTGAAGAATGTTAGAAGAATTTAAAGCTTCTAGCATGCCTGGGTGGACTTTAAAACTCTTCCTGACAGGCACATTAATGAAGTCATTGAAAAATGTGTACCTTTGACAACCAGAATTCATCTTCCAGTCTTCTGAATTCAGCAAGCTTAAAGTGGATGTAAGCCCACTCTCATCCTTTCTAAACTACTGCCATAGTGCTGATCTATAAGGATATAGATGTCTCCTGCATGTATCCTTACCTGTTAAATGTCTCCCCTCTGTCTGTTATAAGAACTGAAAAACTGCAGATTCTGTGGGTAGATCTGTTGTCTGGAGTTCAGTGGGTGGAGTCGTGATGTCACTAACTGACTTTGGCTATGATCACTAACATCCAGTCAAAAACCAGAAAAGTAACCACATGACTTCAGAAAAGGAGTGGGGGTGGGAATTGAAAAATAATGCCTGTCTCCAGGCTAGTGAACGAGTGTAAATAACCTGTCACTCACAGCAAGGGGGCGGAACGCACTAAGGTTTTTCTCTGCAAGTCTGTTTTATTTCACTGAACAATAAAAGAGGATTGCTCAGAGATGAATTAACTCTATGTGGCAAGACTGGGCACAGATGATAGGAAATCTTATACTCTACATTGTGACATAAAAATAAATAAAAAAATGGGGTTTACATCCACTTTAAGGCTCCATGCACACTGGGCTAAAAAAGAACTCCAGTTCCTTTGGCCAAAAAAAAAACGGTCATATACAGCGTTTTTGTACAGGAGTTTAGAAGAGCTTAGGAATGTTTAATGTTTTTTCTGCCAGAAAGCTCCAATCAAAAATGCAAAACCGGAAGTTTTTTTTTCTGCCTCTAAACGCTGAGTTAAAAATATGCCTCTAATTGTCCCAATGTGCATGGGCACATAGGATGACACTGAGCTGCTTCTACAGGCAGAACAAAAATAAACCTGTAGAAGCCGCGTTCTTTACGTCAGCGTCCACGAGCCCTAACACTGGTTGCGGTAAGCTTTAATTTGCTCTTGACACTGCCAAGCATGGGGAGGTTGCTGGTGCTTTAGCAGCTTTTAGAATTGTCTTACCGATACTTAAACGTTCTCTCTTTTCATATCTGCAGATTGGCAGAGAAACATGGCTGATTTGGCCATTTGCCAATGAGGCTGCCAAAGTTGTGTTTTACACATATCATCTGAAGGTACATCCTAGCAGAAGACAACCATGAGATGAGAATGTAGATTTTGATTATATATCCTGGGTCTTCCTGGGTTCCTGGAACAGAGGTTTGAAGGTAGGACATGCATAGATGGATGGAAAAAGCATTACGCATTCACCTTGACAAATAAACTCTGTAAGAACAACCAGTAATATACAACTTTAGTAAAAACTCTACTTAATTCTGATTATGCAGCTAACTGTATAACAAGCGTAGCACTACCCCCAAAGGAGCTGCTGGTTTAATTTGGGCTTTTGCACGTTACCTCTAAGTTCGTTGTCAGGGGAAGAAAGTCTGTAAAAACTGCAATGTCCACACAAGATGTAAAACCTTCAACTGTTAGGTTTTATTTTTCGCTGCATAAAATGTGTGAAGAAAGTGGAGAGTATAGGGAGAAGGAGAAGTTCCAGTATTTACCACTCTCTCTTTTAGTGGATATTGCTCACCCGGATAGGCCCCTCTCACATGGCCTAGCATGATGCACAGACAGTATAGAAACAGTCTCTGCCACAGACCGTCTGAGAACGAAATGGATAGCCAGGAATCCTCTGCCACAGGATTTTAGTCCCGAACTTCCAGCCTTGCAGTAGAAGAGCCTTTAAGCCGACCCGGCGGACTGTAAGACATATAGAGTTGTGGATCCCTTGTGAACGAATTCACCAGGCCTCCCCCCGAGACATCAGCTTGCTTTGCTTGGTCTCCTCCAGGGCAGGTCCTCCCCCAGTCTCCTTCTTTAAGCAGCTTCCTCCACTCGAACGGACAGCTTGGAATACCTTCCAGAATCATAGGCCCCAGCCAGCATAGCTGGGCCTACTAAATAGAGATGCAGCCTCGGACCAACGTGATCCCGGGGTTGGAATCACACACACATACTTCGCGCCAGGAGGGCCACGAGGCGAAGGACCCCACAAAATGACATCTGTCCCTTAAGTATCCCCTTCCAGCCTGCACAGAGGGGCACCACTCCCACTGGGCTGCTGCCAAGAAGGGTCACTCAACATACCATGGTTAGCCTGTGTTCAGACATGGGCCTAAGATGGTAACGCCACCTACAGGTAACAGGGGGAAACTTCTATCAAGCACAACCATAGCCAGAACAGAGGCTAATTTCAATTAAATTAGTAAAGTCTGAGCCCGCTATTGGCTCAGACGCCCCCTAAATTCATAATAGCGCCCCAAGCATTGGGAGCAGGGCACTACACAAGTTTATTTTATTGCATAGAAAGTTTAAAGACACACATAGACAAGTTAAAAACAAAAGTATACCTACTAAAACCCAAGATCCTCCCTAAATGATCTTCAAAACATATTTACAGTATACATGAGTGAATCAAAAAACATATATAAAATATATATCCACTTGACGAATAGTGACGTACTGGTATGTCGCTGGACAAGTGGTTATACTGGGATGATGCCTGCATCCTGGCATTGCTTTTTCAGCTGACAGTTGGCTTTCGCGTACATTCAGATCTAGTGGTTACTTAGCATATAACTTTGGGTTTCACGATTTTAAACAAACCCTAATGGGTTTAAAAAAGCATATAATCATGCGATCTTGGTATGATCTGAAGCTTTTCAGAACAGAGGGTTGGATAGTACGTGCTATACTCAAAGAGATGTGAGGAGAAGACCAGTGGCGGCTGCCCCCCTAATCCAATGCACCTGGCCCCTAATCTATATGCGGGGGCTGAACACATGGATTTCAATGGAGTTTTTTTTTCAAGCACATGATTAGAGTCTGAGGCTCTAATTGGCTTAAACAATGGTGGGCTTGAGGGCACAAAGCACTGTGCCCTGAGCCCACCCAATTGTGTGACATTAGCCACTAGCTAATGTCTTCCTGCTTCTCATTCTGCCTAATCAGGAAGCGGGTCCTGAGACCTGTTTGGCCCGGGAGAAGGCGCAAACGCCAGGACTCAGGAGGAGATTCAGGAGGAAGCTGCCAAAGCCACAACCTGAATAGGGTAAGTGTGGGGCTGGCAGGTGGCCTGGTGGTCACCAGCCGCCACTGTAGAAGACACTAAAGCCCTGTACACACGATCGGTTTGTCCGGTGAAAACAGACCGATGGACTGTTTTTATTGGACAAACCAATCGTGTGTGGGCCCCATCGGTTTGTTTTCTATCAGTGAAAAAAAATAGAATACGTTTTAAATTTTTCCTATGGTTAAAAAACCATTAGAAAAAAAACGATCGTCTGTGTGGAAGTCCAAAATTATGGTAAAGTGCTGCTAAAAATAGTGCCGCTTTATCGCCAATGCCCGCGACACCCCAGTGTGAAAGTAGCCTTATGCCACGTACACACGATCAGTCCATCCGATGAGAACGGACTGATGGACCGTTTTCATTGGTTAACCGATGAAGCTGACTGATGGTCCGTCGTGCCTACACACCATTGGTTAAAAAAACGATCGTGTCAGAACGCGGTCACGTAAACCAAGAACAACGGCACTATAAAGGGGAAGATAAAATCCAATGGCGCCACCCTTGGGGCTGCTTTAGCTGATTTTGTGTTAGTAAAATAAGTTTTGCGTTTTTCTGTCTGTTACAGCGTGATGAATGTGCTATCTGCATAACGAACGCTAGTTTTACCAGAACAAGTGCTCCCATCCCCTAATTTAGTCTGAGCATGAGTGGATTTTTAACCGATGGACGTGCCTACAAACGATCGTTTTTTTTTTCTATCGGTTAGGTATACATCGGTTAATTTTAAAACAAGTTTAAAAAATTTTAACCGATGGATAAATAACCGATGGGGCCTACACAGGATCGGTTTGGTCTGATGAAAACGGTCCATCAGACCGTTCTCATCGGATTGACCGATCGTGTGTACGTGGCATTAAAGTGCTTTCACACTGAAAGTGCCCAGACATCGGCGGTAAAACGCTGCTATTTTTAGCAGCGCTTTACCGTTGTTTTTGCACCGTATATATACATATGTGGGCCAGATTCTCCAAGATCCCGCGTTGGCGTAGTGTAAGCCATTTACACTACGCCACCGCAACTTACTGGAGCAAGTGCCGTATTCTCCAAGCACTTGCTCCGTAATTTGCGGCGGCGTAGTGTAAATGGCCCGGCGTATGGCCGCGTAATTCAAAGGGGGCTGCTTGTATTCAAATTAAGCGCGCCCCCCTGCCGATTGAACTGCGCATGCGCCGGGCTGAAAAATAGCCCAGTGCGCATGCTCCAGCTCACAACGGAAAACGTCAATGACGCCGATGTGAGCGTCATTGACGTAAAGTCGTATTCAAGAACGACTTAGTAAAACGACGTAACCGACGGAAAGAGCCGACGCGGACCCGACGCCATACTCAACATGGCATACGGCGGACTGGCGTAAGGTTACCCCTCATATAGCAGGGGTAACCTTACACTTACGAAAACAACGTACGCGGCGCGAATTCGTTCGGGAATCGGTGTATTAGGCTCATTTGCATAGTCAAATGAGACCTGAACGTAAACGCCACCTAGCGGTCAGCGTTGTATTGCATTTAGGATCCGACGGTGTAAGTGACTTACACCAGTCGGATCCTAGCCTAATTCCGGCATATCTTGTTTTGTGAATACAAAACAATGATACGCCGGCGGGAATTTCGAATTATGCCGGTGTATCAGTAGATACACCGGCGTAACTCTTTTGAGAATCTGGCCCATAGTGTTTCCATATTTTTTTAATTATAATACTAATCTTGAAAATGCTCCCTTCTTTACATCTGTGGCGTTCTCTGGGGCCATGAATAGTCTGTTATTATTCAAGAATACATGAGATAGATCTATCTCTGCGTTCCTGTATGCATTATTACATTAGCACATCTGTTACAAGGAGAAGTCAAGACAGTGATTTGTTTCTGTGGATTTGCAGGACGACATCAACTGCACAGATGAAGGATAATACCCCATAAAGACTATAATGGCTGATGTCAGAATAACCAGCCCACCACATGGAGAATCTGTGCATTACCCCATCATTTGACATATTATCATTATGGCTCAGGTCACGTCTGTTCATGCTTCCATTATGGTGGATTACTTCACGGCACTAATGCTATTTATACGTACAGTGCAGATCACAACTGCCTCAAAGGAACAAAAAACATAAGGAAGTTTATTATCCCTAAATTATTCTGTAAATACAATAGAAACATACAGACCTTTCTGTATTGAGTGGAGCAGGGTCAATGGGGTGAAAAGGCTGGGAAATCATTGAGTTCAACTAGAATTACATAATATCCGTGCTAGGCTTTAAAGGACTGTAAGCTCTTAAAGCCAGAGCCACCTGAACTGACCCATTTAGAGTATTTAGATATTCAAAAAGCATGAAAAAGAATTCCCTTTGTGAGATGATCCCTAAGAGTTCTACAAACTAACACATCAGATATATAGCAAACGTGGGAATCAACAGGAAAAGTGAATACAAGTTAAGGAACTGAATGGGATTTGTGGCAGGAAAGAGGGGGTGACTCGTGGGACCATTCAACTGCCGGTCAACGGACCACCATGCTTCTGCCTGAAATTCTCATCAGGCTGCCTTGGCTTCCCTAGCACAATCTAATTTAGTCTTTTTATAGGTGAGCTCATAAAATGATATAAAAAAAATAGAATACTCTTGCGGAACATAACAGCTTAAACAAGGATTTGTTACAGAAAAAGGGAAAATAATGTGTTTCATTTTTAATGTTCCTAGTTTGTTGTATTTGTTTTATCAATTCAGTCTTCATCTCTGTGGCCTTTCTGGTTACATTGTTCAATGTTCCTGAAAAATAGATGATAATGGATAGGCAGGAAAACACACAGCTCATCAGAACAAGGTATTAAATTAAATATTGAAATCCCAGTCTTCATATTCACATTTGCACAATGCAGACCTGAGCTTCTGTGCATTATGCAATAGATGATAAACAGCAATTATAATTCTATGGTGAGGTGTGTGGGGTATTTATCGCCTATTAGTAACACAGGCACTAAGAAGCGGAACATCTACTGTTTGCAGGATTTAAAAAGTACCCTATGCTTTAGCTCATGGGTGCCCAACCAGAGCCCGGGGGCCACATGTGGACCACGGAGCCCTCTGATGTGGCCTGCGACCTCCTGCTCTCTGATGGAATAGAATACTGTTATTAAAGGTCAGTTTATTACTAAAATCACAGGCCCAGATTCTCAAAGGGCTTACGATGGCGCAACGCCATGTACGCCGTCGTAAGTCCTAATCTGGGCCATCGTATCTATGCGACTGATTCTTAGAATCAGTTACGCATAGATATCCATTAGATCCGACAGGCGTAAGGCTCTTACGCTGTCGGATCTTAAATGTAATTTTTTTTTTTTTAGCCGCTAGGTGTCGCCTCCGTCGTTTTCCCCGTCGAGTATGCAAATTGGCTAGATACGCGAATTCCCGAACTTACGCACGGTCGACGCAGTGAAGTTACGATGTTTACGTTAGGTTTGCGCGACGTAAAGTTGCCCCTGCTATATGAGGGGCAACCAATGTTAAAGCGGATGTGCCACTAAAAAAATATATTAAAAGCCAGCAGCTACAAATACTGCAGCTGCTGACTTTTAATATAAGGACACTTACCTGTCCTGGAGTCCAGCGCCGTCCGCAGCAGATGACGAGCGATTGCTCGTCACCCTGCTGCTCCCCCCTCCATCCACGGTGAGGGAACCAGGAAGTGAAGCGCTCCGGCTTCACTGCCAGGTTCTCTACGGCGCATGCGCAAGTCGCGCTGCGCCCGCCGATTGGCTCCCGCTGTGTGCTGGGAACCGAGTGTTCCCAGCATACAACGGGGGACGGACAGGAAGCAAGGAAAAAACCGTCTTTTGCCCATATCGTAGGGCCGGAAGTGGGTGCAGATACCTGTCTGTAGACAGGTATCTGCACCACCCTCCCCCTGAAAGGTGTCAAATGTGACACCGGAGGGGGGGAGGGTGCCAATCAGCGCGACTTCACTTTAGAGTGGAGTTCCGCTTTAAGAATTGCCGTCGTTCCCGCGTCGAAATTTAAAAATTTACGCCGTTTGCGTAAGTCGTCC
Source organism: Rana temporaria (assembly GCF_905171775.1). Lineage (NCBI taxonomy): Eukaryota > Metazoa > Chordata > Amphibia > Anura > Ranidae > Rana > Rana temporaria. The sequence continues at coordinate 35,401,166 of NC_053491.1, read as the reverse complement.
GTGAATGAGGCTGGATTCCATTTACGTTCACGTCGAAACCAATGAAGTCCTTGCGACGTCATTTGGAGCATTGCACCCTGGGATATTTGAATTAGGCGGGCTTGCGCCGGGTGATTTACGCTACGCCGCCGCAACTTTACAGGCAAGTGCTTTGTGAATAAAGCACTTGCCTGTAAAACTTGCGGCGTCGTAACGTAAATGACATACGTTACGCCGCCGCAGAGATACGCCGGATCTACGAGAATCTGGCCCACAGTGTATATATGGGCATATATGTTCTGCAGTGGTTACTGGGCTGCTTTTAAACTGACCCGCAGATGCAGAGCAGTGCATCTGCGGGTTACCTGCACTGAGCCATAGACTTCTGTTATTACCTGCGAATTTGATGAGTTTTCTGAAAGTGCACCAAACCTGCAGCATATAATAGAAGTCTAATGCAAAGTGCAGGAAAGCCAAAGATACACTGCGTTGCACCCGTGGTGCCGGTAAACCGCAGTGCATCAGTGTGAAAGCAGCCTTGGGCCCCTTTCACACTGTCAGTTCGACCCAATTGGAGACTCCATTCACCTCTAAGGCCTCGTACACACGATAGGATAGCCAGAGGACAACGGTCTGAAGGACCGTTTTCATCAGTCCAAACCGATCGTGTGTACGCAAAGGTTATTTAACCTTAGGTTAAAAAACTTAGAACTTGCTTTAAAATTTAACCTATGGACTGGTAACCGATAGGTCAAAACCGATCGTTAGTATGCAAAAGCATCGGTTAAAAACCCTTGCATGCTCAGAATCAAATCGACGCATGCTTGGAAGCATTGAACTTCGTTTTTCTCAGCACGTCGTTGTGTTTTACGTCACCGCGTTCTGACACGATCAGTGTTTTAACTGATGGTGTGTACGCACGACAGACCATAAGTCAGCTTCATAGGTTAACCTAAGACAAAGGTCCTTCAGACCGTTGTCCTCTGGTTAACCTATCGTGTGTACGAGGCCTAAGGAGTGGCAGATGTAAACTCGACTTGTGTTCTACCTCCAATCCGCAAAAAAAAATTGAGTTTAGTGGGCTGTGTCCATGTCTGCTCTGCATATGCACAGACCTGCCATCCGCCCGCATATGCAGAGACCTGCCATCCGCCCGCTCCGCTCATTGTTGACCACGACCGGTTACCAAGTCACTTAAGTGGCCATCGTGCTTCAAAAGTTTGGGCACCCTGATTTAGCTCTTTTTACAAACAGATGCCACTGGTACTAGCAGGTGGCCGATGTCCTAGCTCTGATACAAACAGGTAGAAGATCTTCTGGGCTTAAAGTAATAAAGGGAAAATAACTGTTCACGTGTGCAAGAGAATCTGCTTTTTGCAATGGAGTGATTGTAAAGTCTTGTTTTTTTCCTCTAAAAATAACAAACATTTTATACTTACCTACTCTATGCAGTTGGTTCTCAGGTCCCTCTTTGGCTCTCTTGGCCCCTCCCTCCTGCCTCCTGCCCCCACAGCAAGCAGCTTGCTATGGGGGCACCCGAGCCAAGTCACAGCTCCCTGTGTCCAATCAGACACAGAGGTCCAATTAGACCCCATCCCCTCTCTCTCCTCATTGGCTAACTGACTTTGATGGACAGCAGTGGGAGCCAATGGTGCCACTGCTGTGTCTCAGCCAATCAGGAGGAGAGTCTCAGACGGCCGAGGAACTCTTGGACATCACTGGAAAAAGATGGGGCTCAGGTAAGTAGTAGGGTTGCTGGGGCGGCTGCTGCACACCCAAGGTTTTTTATCTTAATGCATAGAAAAGTGACCAGCTTCATCTTTTGACTTTCCGTTCTGACCACAATAGCAATGGCGCCTGGTGGTATATTTTTTGTGGGGGAGGCAAGCCACAGCCACCCCCCGGTCGATCGGTTGGGTCATTTAACCATCTAGGTCGTGGGCAGTGCTTTCTCTGTGCAGCAGACGGCAGCTTCCCCTGCGTCTCCTCCTCGTCTGCATTACGGCGGTTTCTGCCATGTGTCTCCTCTCTCCTCCTTCTAGGCAGTCAATTGGATTGCATCTCCTCTTGGCCAATCGGGTGATGGGTCTCAGGACCCGCTTCCATATTGATCGGGAGGAGAATCAGGATGACAATAGCGAATATTAATTCGCTATTGTCACACAACTGGGTGGGCTCAGGGCGAGCAATGCACCCCGAGCCCACCCTTTTTTAAGCCAATTAGAGCCTCCGGCTCTAATCATGTGCTTCTAAAAATAAAAGAAAAATAAACTGGAATCCATGCGTCTGACACCCTGCATGTAGATTAAGGGCCGGGCGCATACATTAGGGGAGGGGCGCCCCTGTGTCCCATATGGACGAGCCGCCACTGCACAATAGCTAAAATATTCATTGGGATTGATTTATTAATAAAAAAAGAATTGTTCACTTTTCTAGGGAAATTACACTGTGCAAAGGAAGGAAATCTTTGCTGACTTCCATCATCCAATCGTGTGCAAGCAATAATGTTGTTTTTAATTTCCTTGCACATTATTAGTTATTCTATGCAAAGTGAGATGTCACCACATTCAATCAGCTCTGGGGAAAATTCCCTTTCAAAGTGAACAGGCAAAATGCCTTCAGTAAATAAACCACATTGCCTCAGTAAGTAAATTAAACAGCCCAAAAATAAGCCCTACTTAAAGTCTTTGTAAAATCACGTAATCCGTTCTGTAAAAAGATTATATAATGTGCAGTGTGTCTCTAGTGTAACGTTATTGTATTTATTGTATTATATTGTATTGTATTAACAAATATAACTGGGTACTAACATGTATAAGTAAAGTTGATCATGGGAATATCGGATTGGATCATGCTTTGCTGGGGTTTTCCACATTCCTCTGGATCAACTGTGGGTGAAGGATTGTGTATATGGGATTTTTTTTTGGTAGAAATAGATTGACTTTTTTTAGCCTGACTAACTATATAACTATATATGGTGGAAAATACCTTATTTACAGCGCTGTTGGGTGCTCATGTGACCTGCCAGAGCTCTTCTCTTCTCCTCCCAGGTGATGTCAGCAGCTCCTCCCTGCAATGCTCAAAGCAGACTGACATCAGTGTGAATCTCAAACTCCGCCATTTATATTATTCAAAGCGGTGAAGAAGATTTCTGGCAGGTCACGTGAGCGCCCAGCGGAGCTGTAAATAAGGTATTTTCCACAATAAAGTTACACAAGGAGACACACTGCACATTATATACGGTAATCTTTTTACAGAACGGATTACATCATCTTACAATGTTGACTCCAGAGCTGAAAGGGGGAAGAACTTTTTTGTACATACCGTAAATAAATAAGACATCCCCTGAAAATAAGCCCTAGTGTGTTTTTTTGTAGCCAAAATTAATATAAGAACCGGTTATATTTTTGGGCAAACACAGTATTAAGAAATGTACTGTATACAGTATACAAGTCTAATAATGTAGCAGTTTCAAAACATTTTATGTGTATTTGTTTGGATTGTTTTAATATAAAAAAACACATATAAAAAATTTCTATCTGCAGAAGACAATAATGAAACATATTTGTCTTGCAAAGTTGGTGTACAGTGAGACTTGTCAGTCTCTCCTAAGACACTTTTGTAAGCCATACATAAGATGTCTAATTTGCTAATATCTTTGCAGTAAGAAATAACTTTCTTGCATGGATTGCACTGTAGGATCTGATATATAGTGTGTGTATATATATATATATATATATATATATATATATATATATATATATATATATACACACAGTAAATACAGTAAGAGAGAAAGAGTTGTTGGCAATTGAAAATATCATGCAGTGTTGTGTCTTTTTTCACAGATTGCACAACAGAGGTAATATACTATTCCACAATGTACCGTATATACTCTAGTATAAGCCGATTTTTTCAGCACATTTTTTATGCTGTAAAAGCCCCCCTCAGCTTATACTCGAGTAAGGGTCTCCCGCTGTGTTATGCAGTCTTAACTGTTCAGCGGCCGTCCACTGTAACAAAGCCCCACCTCCTCCTCATCTGTGATAGACGAAACACCGAACACTGATACCAATGCTGGGAAACTGAATCAGTGTTCCGTCTATCACCGACAAGGAGGAGGCGGGGCTTTGTTACAGTGGACAGCCACTCACTGCAGTTGCATGACACAGCGGGAGACCAAAGGTACATGAGGCTGCAAATGGGCAAAGTGAGGCTGCAGAAGGGCACGGCGAACCTGCAAATGGGCACAGTGAGGCTGCAGATGGGCACAGTGAGGCTGCAAATGGGCACAGTAAGGCTGCAAATGGGCACAGTGAGGCTGAAGCTGCAAATGGGCAATGAGGATGCAGATGGGCACAGTGAGGCTGCAGATGGGCACAGTGAGGCTGCAAATGGGCACAGTGAGGATGCAGATGGGCATTGTTGACCCTCTTTTCCACTTATAGTAGCTGCTGCATTTCCCACCCTAGGCTTATACTCAAGTCAATACATTTTCCCAGTTTTTTGTGGTAAAATTAGGTGCCTCGGCATATATTCAGGTCGGCTTATACTCAAGTATATACAGTATATCTTTAGACTGGGTATTTTCTTGCTTTGTTGCATACATGGATTCACGCTATGAGGAGCATTTCTTCCCATCCACCCATATGTGAGTGTACCCAATGAGCAGACCCACCGAGGAGGAAGAGATACCACCAGACAAGACACCAGAGATGACCCTGCTTGAATGCGCTTTACCCCTGCAGGGGAACATCTTTCTGGTGAGTGTGGAACAGAGAGCGGCGCACGTGTGGAATTCACCCAATTTTTCATCAAGAGATATTGTTAATCCAGGCACAAGTCACTTTGTAAGCTATTATATTTTTTGAACTGTGATTTTTTTGGTTTACACCAGTGGATTCTTACAGACATATATTTGTATATGGAGTATAATACAGTTTTTATGGACAAATATTTTATATGGACACTTCTTGCACAACAAGCACACTGAGCACAATATATGTATATTTTTTAGGTTTGTGGAACTTTTTATTTGCCATCTAGGATTGCAAATGTTATATTGAGCATGCAAATGATTTAACACTAATTATGTTTGTGTGGTTTGCAATTTGAAGAGATAGGACACGTTATTAGATGGTTCATTTCATTTTTCCAACTTTTTTAACACAACCACTTATTAGATTTAGGAAGCGTCATTTTACCTCCCCTTTCCTTATATCTTTCTTACCAACTTCACTCTGTGGAGCATTGACAGTACGCAGCAGCCACACCTGTTTTACCATAGCGCAGAAAATAACAACATATTTTGGTTTGACAGGTGTGTCGTCCTTCTCTGATCCCCCTGCAGTGGTAGACTCGTTCACCCAAATGGTGTCCGGAGCATCCTGCGGAGTGACCTCTCCACCAGTGCCCAGGGTGCCTTTACCTGAATGTTTTTCTGGAAAATGACAGAAATGTTGAGCCTTTTGGAATTCTCGAGCTGTAATTCTCTCCGCTAACTTGAACTTTCTCAACAGAAGACACAAAGGTGGGGTTCATTACTTCACTACTTCAGAATAAACCCAAAGCCTGGGCCCATCACATTTGGAAACAATGTGATCCTGCCTTGGCTATCATGGGCTCTTTCTTTGCAACATGTCTCAGTTATATTCTGATTCTTTCCATCATCAGATTGCTGAAAGTAATCTGTGACAAAGCCAAAGATCTGTGGAGCAATATGTATCTGATTGTCAACTACGGAGAGCTGATACCAAATGGAATAACCCTATCTTGAACTTCCATTTTCAACTTGGTCTGTCCGAATCAGTAAAGGATGAACTTTGCAAAGTGGGGGTACCCACTGCCTCGGTGGACTTTATCCATCTTAGCATCAAGATTGATTGTCGTGTGCGAGAAAGACCAGTTAGCACTTGGGCATGGGTAATAGCATCCTTTAAATAGGCTGTCTGACACCATTGGGGATGCGTGCACATTCCTGTGCCCATTCCTGCATGCATGTGGTCACCATTCTATGGGGAATACCATGCTCATGCATATGCCTGCTTGACAGGTGTCTCACAGGAATTCTCTAATAGTATGATTGCAGCTTCAAATTAGTCATGCCCTAGGTTTGGTTCAAGAAGGTTTTGGCAAACTTAAAAAAACTTTGGATGCCGAACCCGAATCCCTTTAAAAACAATGGGCCAGATTCACAGCCGAGATACGACGGAGTATCTCAGATACTCCGTCGTATCTCTCAGGCCCCGTACTCACGACCAAACATGTCTGCTGAAACTGGTCCGCAGGCCAGTTTCAGCAGACATGTTTGGTCGTGTGTGGGCGCGAGCGGGCCGAATTCCAGCAAACATTTGCCCGCCGGGCCTTTTCCCAGCGGACAAATATTCCTGGACTTGTTTTAAAACAGTCCGCTGGAATCCTGCCCGCTCGGACATGTACGTTCGTCAGTACAGACCTACCGTACATGTCCAGGCGCCCGCCGTCCCTCGCATGCGTCGAATGACTTTGACGCATGTGTGGAAGCATTTTAAAGGCGGGCCGCCCACGTCGCTGCGTCATTGTCGCGGCGACACCGCGTCATCGACGCGGCGACACCGCGGACACGCCCCGCGTATTGTTTACGCGCGGACTTCTGTACGATGGTGTGTACAACCATCGTACAGAAGCCCTCTGGCAGACATGTATGGTGAAAACGGTCCGACGGACCGCTTTCACCATACATGTTTGTTCGTGTGTACCCGGCCTCAGAGTATCTATGCGACTGATTCATAGAATCAGTTACGTATAGATAGCCCTAAGATCCGACAGGTGTAATTGTTTTACACTGTCGGATCTTAGGATGCAATACCGCAGCCGCCGCTGGGGGGAGTTTGCGTCGTAAACCAGTGTCGGGTATGCAAATTAGTAGTTACGGCGATCCATGACGGTTTTTCGCGTTCGCTACATCGCTGCTAGTCTAGTTTCCCGTCGCAATGTTAGTCGTCGTTTTTGGTGCCCTAACTTTACACAGCACACGTATGTGCTGTATAAAGTATGGCCGTCGTTCCCGCGTCGAAATTTGAAAATTTTTCCTGCTTGCGTAAGACGTCCGGGAATACGGAAGTACGCTACGCACGTCGCCGTTCGAAAAAATGACGTCACTTCGCGCAAAGCATGGCAGGAAATTCAAAAGGGAGCATGCGCAGTAGGTCCGGCGCGGGAGCGCACCTAATTTAAATGGCTCACGCCCCTTTGAATTACGCAGGCTTACGCCGGAGCCTGCCGGCGGAAGTTTTCTCGCAAGTGCTTTGTGAATCAGGCACTTGCGATGAAAACTTGCGGCGGTGTAACGTATCTACGATACGTTACGCCGCCGCGATTCTATGTGAATCTGGGCCAATGGGAGTCAAATCTGTCCAATTAAACACACATGTTGTGGGCTATTAGGCAATGGAGTGAACAAAGCCCTAGGGAAAATGTACCAATGCAAACATTTTTTTTTTTTTAAATCTACTTGGTCAGAAACAGTGATTTTGTAAAATATTAAAGTGCTTTAAATACTTAAAGTGAAAAATTAAAATGAGCTGCAATATATATTAACTACTTCAGCCCCGGACCATTTCGCTGGCCAAAGCCTAGAGCACTTTTTGCGATTCGGCACTGCGTCGCTTTAACTGACAATTACGCGGTCATGCCATTTGGCTCCCAAACAAAATTGACGTCCTTTTTTTCCCACAAATAGAGCTTTCTTTTGGTGGTATTTGAGCACCTCTGCAGTTTTTATTTTTTGCACTATAAACAAAAATAGAGTGACAATTTTGAAAAAAATGCTACATATCACCAAAAAAACTATAAAAAAAACTAAATTTTTCCACAGTTTAGGCCGATATGTATTCTTCTACATATTTTTGGTAAAAAAATCACAATAAGCGTATATTGATTGGTTTGCGCAAAAGTTATAGCAACTACAAAATAGGGGTAGTTTTATGGCATTTTTATTATTATTTTTTTTTACTATCATGACTGCGACTTTATGGCAGACACATCGGACACTTTTGACACGTTTTTGGGACCATTGTAATTTTTACAATGATCAGTTCTATAAAAAAATGCACTGATTACTGTAAAAATTACACTGGCAGTGAAGGGGTTAACCACTAGGTGGCGCTGAAGGGGTTACGTGTGTCACTAGGAAGACTGGGGAAATTCTTTCCGTTAGACGAACGCGGGTATCCCCGCGGACATGGAGTCTGCGGGACCCGCGGATGGCTCACGGAGCTCGCGGCGGGCGTGCGTGCGCCTTCAACAATGCCGCGTCTTAAAAGGGGCGTATATATACGTCGATCTGCCTGCCCCTTGCCATTCTGCCGACGTATATCGTCGTGCGATGGTCAGCAAGCAGTTAAATTGTTCCTTTAGGGTTTTATACCCTTTATTGTGTTATTATTACACATCACTGGTCAAGATTTATGTCATTGACCTCTTCATTTTAGCGCTGCACTTTGTTATATAATTTTATACCCCTTTAACTATTATTTGTGCCATACTGCTGGCATACAGAAAAGTATAAATAGTCTGTTAAAATTATGTTAGGGCTTTTTTGATGGTTTAATACAGGGATATGCAATTAGTGCACCTCCAGCTGTTGCAGAACTACAAGTCCCATGAGGCATAGCAAGACTCTGACAGCCACAAGCATGACACCCAGAGGCAGAGGCATGATGGGACTTGTAGTTTTGCAACAGCTGGAGGTCCGCTAATTGCATATCCCTGGTTTATTAAATTAAATTGCTAAATATGCAGTGTATTAATAGATGTGTATAACCTTCAGCAAATGGTGGAGCCTCCTGACAATACTGGAGCTTATTTTGCATTAACAAACCTAAGCAGCCCTAGGAATAAACTTGTATACAATAAATGAGAATTGGAATATTATTTAACTGCCATGAGATGTTCAGCAGCAGCTGATAGAGCATCATTTGTCAATTTTAGTTTATGTCATATATTCCACACTTATTAAGATATAGTTTTTCTTCATGATTCTTTCTTCATTGTCATTTTATTTTCACCTCTGAAGCTTTGCTGAACAGTCTTAAAAAGCCTTGGTAGACCACTTTAGATTATGAATGATGGCAGCTGAGAACGCCATGGAGAGTGTGCTAATAATCGTGCTAAATTGATGTATGGATAATGGTTGCACCCGGACTTGAGTTACATCTTTCAATATTTGTATATGCCGCATGTTCCCTTTCTTCCTCTCAGAATTATGTCATTTAGGATATGGGAATATAGGAAAAGTTGTGTCATGTGACAAGCTGGTAGAGGGAAAAGAAGATATATAGGCATGGCGACCAGATCCGAGTGTAAGAACTAATGGGGCTTGTTTGCTATAAACTTAGCTGACAGGATACATCACGCATGCCATAGCATGAAATTAAACTTTCAAAAGGACATCATTTTTAAACCCCTGCTGCTTGCACCTCATTGTTTTATGGATTCAGTAGAGGAAGAAGCAGATACCATGTAGCAACTACAATTTTGACAGCTATGTTACCCTAGTGTATGTGCATGTAGCATCGTTTTTATGTCTAACGGCTATTTATACATACGGATAGACAAGCAAATTTTTTAAAGTGTTATACAGATCTTGTACAAAGTTGAGCGAGTGGGAAAAGCAGAAAAAAATGAAAACTCAGATACCTACTGGACAATGCACAACCTAATTAAAACCTTAGAATTAAAATAGGTACTGTAACAGGCTTTTCTAATCAAATGTACACATCAACATGCCAAGGAGGTTGTGGCAATACAGTAGGTACCCTATAATAAGTAATAAACCCCTAATCAATACACCACATTCATGAACTCACTGTTGCCACCTTAAATTATTGTAAAAGGTATAAGGCATCGTACACACAATAGGTTAACCAGAGGACAACAGTCCTTCACAAAAAAATACAATCTTCGAAATGCAAACAAAGAAACTGCCAATCACAGCCTGTTTCACACACCTCCAGCCTGTGTCTAAATGCTTGAATGCGCTTAGAATTACAGGGAGGTGAAGCCTCCATTAATACCCTGCCTTCTTAGTGTTTTAGCCATTGAGTGGTCATGGAGTAGGAGGGTGGTAGTGGGCTGTCATTTATCCCTGTGTATACACCCACATGTATGACTCTATCAGTCATGTTAGCTGCACAGATAAGAAAAAGTAGAAAATGAACAGCTAATGCCACGTACATACGATCGGTCCATCCGATGAGAACGGACCGATGGACTGTTTTCATCGGTTAACCTATGAAGCTGACTGATGGTCCGTCGTGCCTACACACCATCAATTAAAAAAAACGATTGTGTCAGAACGTGGTGACGTAAAACACAACGACGTGCTGAAAAAAACAAAGTTCAATGCTTCCAAGCATGCGTCGACTTGATTCTGAGCATACGTGAATTTTTAACCGATGGACGTGCCTACTAACGATCAGTTTTTTCCCATCGGTTAGGAATCCATAGGTTAATTTTAAAGCAAGTTGGCTTTTTTTTAACCTAAGGTTAAATAACCTATGGGGCCCACACACGATCGGTTTGGACTGATGAAAACGGTCCATCAGACCGTTGTCCTCTGGTTAACCTATCGTGTGTACGAGGCCTTAAAGGGGTTGTAAAGGAAAGCATTTTTTTTCATAATAAGCATCCTTTACCTGCAGACATTCCTCTTTTCACTTCCTCATTGTTCGTTTTTGCTCAGAAGTTGCTCTATTTCTTCTATGTTCTGTTCACTTCCTGCTTGTCTGATTGTTACTCCCCACCGTGAAGGGAGGCTTTACTGCGGTGGTCAGTGACGTGCTCACCCCCTCCTGGGAACTACATCTTTGTGGCAGGACGCTCTCTACGTGTTAGAGACTTCAAGGAGGTGTGAATTACTGGGTGTGCCGCAATGCATACTGGGAAATGTAGTTCTTACATGAACGAGCGCCGCAAACCAGGAAGTGAATGAGAGAACAGAAACTAGAACGCCGGAGGTGATATAGATGAAGGAATTTAATAGGTATTTACTTGTTTTTTAACAGAATCATTACACTATTCTGTCTGTCTACCTTGCAGACAGTGGGGTAGATTCAGAAAGCAATTACGCCTGCGTATCCAAAGATACGCAGCGTAATTGCTAAGTAGTGCCGGCGTATCTACTTTCTGTATTCAGAAAGCTATATACGCCGACTGTAGCCTAAGATACCACTGGCATAAGTCTCTTATGCCGTCGTATCTTAGGGTGCATTCTGACGCTGGCTGCTAGGTGGCGCACCCGTAGTTGTCAGCGTAGAGTATGGAAATTGCATACTAACGCGATTCACAAACGTACGCGCTGCCGGCGCTCGTTTTTTACGTTGTTTGCGTACGTCGTTTTCACCATAAGGCTGCTCCTGCTATTAGGAGGCGCAGCCAATGGTAAGTTTGGACGTCGTTCCCGCGTCACGGTTTTCAAATTTTGCGTCATTTGCGTAAATCGTTCGTGAATGGCGCTGGACGCCATTTACGTTCATGTTGAAGCCAATGACGTCCGTGCGACGTCATTTACCGCAATGCACATCGGGAAATTTTCCCGACGGAGCATGCGCAGTACGTTCGGCGCGGGAACGCGCCTAATTTAAATGATCCACGCCCCCTACGGGATCATTTAAATTACGCGCGCTTACGCCGGCCCCTTTTACGAAACGCTGCAAATTACAGAGCAAATGCTTCGTGAATGCAGCGTAGCTCCAGTAATTTACGGAGGCGTAGCGTAAAAACTATACGCTGCCCCACTGTATCAGTGCGCGCCCCTACCTGAATCTGGGCCATTCATTTTAGGCAAATTTTTTTTTTCCTTTACAACTCCTTTAATTATCACATCCAAATCAATGTAACCTATTAAATATGAGGTAGCGTTGTTGGAAAGTATAAAGTCTGAATACGTAACACACATATACTTAGCCAGTATAAATAAACATATGTGTATAAATATAATTTTTTACAAACAATAAGATCAAACAATGTTTTCCAGTAGTGCACTTATGTGTCAAATGTCGTTCCACGAATGTTCTCTTAATAATAAAGGCCAATTTCACAAATTCAAAAATCTATCCAATGTGGTTTGGCTTATACTGTACAATCCACATCAAATCATCGAGTGACCTGTAAAACCTTTTCCCAACACACTTTTGCACTCGCCGACTGATAATGCTTATCTACAAAGCGATAAACAGTAGAGCTCTTAAACTGTAAACAGAGTTTCCCATAGTCTTCCACTCCTCAACAACCTCCCCTTTAAAGGGTCTCCCCGGTGGCTTGTGACAAAAAAAAAGGAAGAGTAATAGTGTAACTTCTCTAGCACAAAATATTTGTTTAAATCCCAGTTAAAATTCCACTCAAAAGTGTAAAAAAAAGCCCTTCAAAGCTCATGTAGAACTGCTATGAATAGCCCAGTTAGATTCCATCAGTAACTTAACATATTTGCTGTCAATATTTAAGTATGGCCCACACACCTTCAACTTGTATGACTTTAAGAAACTACCATATAGGTTCTCCTATGTTAAATGTATTCTTTGTCTCAGTCTGTCTTGATCTACTAACTGCAACCACGAAAAGCTACTATTGTGTTATTCATGTGTTTCTAGTCCTTGTTTTGGATCATTGTTTGTACTACTTATACCTCTCAATAAAATCTTTGAATAATACATGTCCATTCCACCTATCCTCTCTTAATATTAAAGTTCAATTTGCAACTTCAAAAATCCATGCAATGTGGTTTGACTTATAGGGCCAGATTCACAGAGATCGGCGTATCTCTGTGCGGGCGTAGCGCATCTCCTATGCGCTACACCAACGTAACCTAGAGAGGCAAATACAGTATTCACAAAGCACTTGCTCCTTAAGTTACGGCGGCATTACGTAAATGGGCCGGCGTAAGCCCGCGTAATTCAAAGTAGGCTGGTAGTGGGCGTGTTGTATTATAATGAATCGTGACCCCATGTAAAAGAAGCGCCGTACAAACGGCGCATGCGCGCGCATGCTCAGAATTACGTCGAATTTACGCCCTAAGATACGACGGCTCAATGGCAACGACGTGAACGTAACCTACGCCCAGCCCCATTCACGTACGACTTACGTAAACGACGTAAAAACATACGCTTGTTCCGACGTCCATACTTTGCATTACCTGCACCTCATATAGCAGGGGTAACTTTACACCGGACGTAAGCCTTACGTAAACGGTGTAGCTAAATCCGACGGGCGAAGTACGTTCGTGAATCGGCATATCTAGGTCATTTGCATATTCAACGCATAAATCTACGGAAGCGCCCCTTGCGGCCAGCGTAAATATGCACCCAAGATACGATGGCGTACGGCAACTAAAGTTGGTTGGCTGAAGCCATATTTCAGGCGTATCTAGGCTTAGGAATCAGGCGCAAAAATACGATGACGCATCTGGACACTTACGCTGCGTATCTGTAGATACGCCAGCGAAAGTGTTCTCTGAATCTGGCCCATAATGTATACTCCACACCTAATCACCATGTGACCTGTGAAACCTCTTTCCAACATTTTTTTGCACTCACCGACTGATAATACTTATCTACAAAGTGATAAGCAGTAGAGCTCTGAAACTGTAAAAAAATAGGCTTCCACACCTCTCAACAGCCTCCCCGTAAGGGTCTCCCTGGTGACGCATAACAACAAAAAAAATGAAGAGTAATAGTGTACTTATGCTGAAACAAAATATTTATTTAAATCCCAGTTAAAATTCCACTCACAAGTGTAACATAAAAGAAAGCCCCTCACAGCTCACATAGAAGGGCTATGAATAGCCCAGGGTAAAAGTACTTTGTTGGGGAGACCCAGATTGCCACCCAGCTTAGGCGTGTAGAGAGGAATGTGGGGCCTAATAGAGTTCCAAAGAGGATGTATGTCGTTGTAGAAAGTGGAGGAAGTAGCCCAGGACTGGGATGGGTGGTACTTGAAAAAGATACAGTATCTTTGGAAGGATGGACATCTGGACTACTGTAATTCTGCCCATCCAGACTAATAGAAGGTTAGACTATTTAGACATGAGATTGCTAAGATGTGTTAGCATAGAAGGATAATTAGCTGAGTAGAGGTCAGTTAGACTTGAGGTCAATTTTATTCCAAGGTATGAAATGGAGTGGGAAGACCAAGGGAATGGGAGGGTGCTCCATAATTGGGATAGTTCAGTAGGAGGTATGGAGATGTTCAAAGCTATGGATTTAAGTGGGTTGACTCTAAGGCCTGCGGCAGGTCGAAAGGGGGCCAGGAAATTAAGAAGATTGTGAGATGGACACTTAACACATAAGTGCAGCACTGGAAAATATGTTTTGATATTATTGTTTGTAAAAAAAAAAAAATTAAACATGTGCATATTTACACTGGCTAAGGATATGTGTGTTATGGGTTAAGTTTTTTTATATTTTCCCAAAGAGCTAAATAATATCTAATTGGCTATATTGTGTTGGATGTGGTGATTGAGGCTTTCCTAAACATAAACGTTTTTTTTTTTGTAATGTTTCTCATTTGAAGGACTTTATGAATCAATTATTGGTTAAGAGCATCAAATGCACCCAACACACTTCAGGGGGGGGGGGGGGGGGGCTAACCCTTCCTTAGGGATCAAGCACTCAATTGTAATAAACTCATGGCAGAATGCACTAAGGAAACCAAGTATAGGCTTGTTTAGGCTTGTATAGGCTTGATAACAACACTAAAAGTAGATTAGCATCTCTTGAGGGCACTAAAGGAAAAATAGCTATCACACACACATCAGTAATCATAAAAAACTCCAGGCAAACTTTTTTTTTTTTAAACCACACCAACCACCAAATGCTCATGTAAATAGGTGTTGTATTCCTGCATTTGACATGTGTTTTAACCACACTTGAAATGCACAGGGGCATATTTCTATTTATTTTAATGGTGTAGTGTGGATGACCATTCTAGTAAAAAGCGATATAAAAGTAATTGTGAATGAGGACTTTGTTGATGGAGAGAGTGTGATAATGCTGAGGAATCATGGTAAGTTGCATACACAGTAGATGGACATACTGCAAAGTTAAATATTAGAGTTTATTATAGTGTTACTGAGGAGGTTGAGACTTGTCTCCGTATATACAGATGGAAAGGGCTGGAAAAGTGATAATAATGGTGGGAGATATTAACTACTCTGAAATTGGGGATGAGAGAGAACCCTACATGTACCAAATGTTCTAGAGAACATGTTGATTTAATTCACCTCTTATGGTGATGCCCTAAGTTACACCTTTACTGGAGGAGCACCCCTGATAATTTTAGGTATTCCAGGTTGATATTAACTCTAATCCCAAACCCTGCCTTTTGTGTATCCTGGATGATCTTCAAGTGGAAGATGCGACTAAATGAGCAATAGCCAGGGCCCTCTTTCTTAGCCATTGAAAACCGGCTGACCCACCTTTGTGAAAGGCATAGATTGCCCGAATGGGTGACACTCAACGCTTAGAAAAATAAATCTTTCAACACAGAGGGTGCCTGGGCATATTCCACATGGTTTGGTCTCTCTAGTTGGACTCACCAGGGTTTTCCCCGGTCTTGGATATAATTCTGTGAAATATTCCTTACCTTGTACAGTTTGGTGTAGCATCAGTGCTTTGAGTTTACATTACTGAATCAGAAAGTTTTGTTAAAAGCACTGTTTTCATAGTAAAGGATGATATTACAATGATGGATGCTGTAACTTCTCTGGTTTGTGTAATTGTCTTTTTCCTGTTCATGTTCAATTAAACTTTGATATAAAAAAAAAAAAAAAAACGACTCAGGAACTGACTGGTGTAATGGTACAGTTTATAGAAGCCCCTGCTAGAAAATATATTGTGCTGGATCTGTTAACCCCAAATAATGAAGTGTTTATTACTAATGCTCATATAGAACATTTGGGTAACAGTGACCATAATATGATTTTATTTCATTTAATTTCTAAACAATGAGCGCATACTGGAAAGATAAAAACACTTAGGGCCAGATTCACGTAGAATCGCGGCGGCGTAACGTATCGTAGATACGTTACACCGCAGCAAGTTTTCAGCGCAAAAGCACTTGCGATGAAAACTACGCCCGCGGCCTCCGGTACAAGACGGGCCAATTCAAATGGGCGTGTGCCATTTAAATTAGGCGCGCTCCCGCGCCGGACCTACTGCGCATGCTCCGTTTCCTAACTCCCGATGTGCTTTGCGCGCCGTGACGTAATTTTTTCGAACGGCGACGCGTGTAGCATACTTCCGTATTTCCGGACTTGTTACGCAAACGACGTTAAATTTTAAATTTCGACGCGGGAACGACGGCCATACTTTAGACAGCAATACGTTTGCTGACTAAAGTTAGAGCACCTAAAACGACGACTAACTTTGCGACGGGAAACTAGACTAGCGGCGACGTAGCGAACACGAAAATCCGTCGGGGATCCGCCGTAACTCCTAATTTGCATACCCGACGCTGGTTTACGACGCAAACTCCCCCCAGCGGCGGCCGCGGTACTGCATCCTAAGATCCGACAGTGTAAAACTATTACACCTGTCGGATCTTAGGGATATCTATGCGTAACTGATTCTATGAATCAGTCGCATAGATAGAAACAGAGATACGACGGCGTATCAGGAGAAACGCCGTCGTATCCCTTTTGTGAATCTGGCCCTTAGTTTTAGCAGAGAAACATTTCCAGATCTGAGGGCTCCTCTCAATGATTTAGACTGGGAGGGAATACTATCATCAAAGAACAGAAATATTAATATTTCTAATTGACTGATTGCAAACATGCAAAAAATAGTGGGCCAGATTCAGCAATAACTGCGGCGGTATAACGTATCGTCTTTACGTTACACGGCCGCAAGTTTTCAGCGTAAGTGCCTGATTCACAAAACACTTACCTGTAAACTTGCGGCGGTGTAACGTAAAGCCGTCCGGCGCAAGCCCGCCTAATTCAAATGGGGCATGTACCATTTAAATTAGGCACTCTCCCGCGCCGAACGTTCTGCGCATGCTCCGTTAGTAAATTTCCCGACGTGCTTTGTGCTAAATTACGGCGCCCCAACGTGTTTGTGAATGGTGACGTGCGTAACGTACTTACGCCGAAAAAAAAAAAATTAAATTTGACGCGGGAACGACGGCCATACTTTAACATGGCTGGTGTAAAGTTAAGGCATGAAAAAGCAGCCTTAACTTTGCGACGGGAAAAAATGACTTGCGTCGACGTAACGCACGCGAGTAGCTTCGTGGATCGCCGTAAAAGCTAATTTGCATACCCGACGCTGGAAAACTACGTGAACTCCACCCAGCGGCGGCCGAAGTATTGCAGCCTAAGATCCGAAGGCATACGAAGCCGTAAGCCTGTCGGATCTTAGCCAAAAGCCGTCGTATCTTGTTTGTGAATCACAAATTAAGATACAACGCAGCAAATTTGAAAATACGCCGGAGTATCAGTAGATACTCCGGCGTATTTGTTCTGTGAATCTGGCCCACTGTATATATAAAAGGGTAAAAGTAAAATCAATGTGGGCTTCCAATAAAAAAAAAAAAAAAAAGCAATAATAATAATAAGGAATAAGAAAAGGGCATTTAAAAATATAAAAATAAATGAATACTTTCATAATTTGAAAATAACAAAGATACGTTAAAGTGCAAAAAAATAAATAAACAAAATACATTAAAAGGAGATCAAGATCGCAAGTTGCAAAAGTGAGTAAGACAAACCGCCAATAATTCTCTAAATATATTATTATATATTATATAGTAAACATTTCTGCCTAAAAAAGGACAAAAGACTATATGCTATGGTGTCCAAGTTTCAAAAGCAGCTATAAACGTTGAAGCAAAATTATCCCAAATACATGTATTCATCAGCAGCCACTTAATATAAAACTTTTAAAACATTCATAAGACAAACAAATCCAAAATACTTTAACCAGTATCAGGAATTTCTGGTCTGGGTATGTAAGCCACTTACAAAATAATTCAGAGAGACTGGGGACAAAGAGAAGAAAATGTATTAAACACATTTTTTTAGCTCTGTGAATTAGAAGGAAAATGGGGGAGATTGATGATGGTGGTTTTGCCACAGCCTTAAATGAGCCACATTGGTTCAATATTGAAATGACCAGAAACTGTTATGCCACGTATACACGATCATTTGTCGGCATGAAAAAAACGTAGTTTTTAAAAAATGTCATTTAAAATGATCGTGTGTGGGCTTCACATAATTTTTCAGGTTCTGAAAAACGACAAAAAAAAAATTTGAGCATTCTGCATTTTTTAACACGGAATCAGCTAAAGCAGCCCCAAGAGTGGTGTCATCTGCATGGAACTTCCCCTTTAGAGTGCCGTCGTACGTGTTGTACGTCACCGCGCTTTGCTAGAGCATTTTTTTAAAACGATGGTGTGTGGGCAACGTCATTTTAATGGTGATGTTGGAAAAACTTTGTTTTTTCTACATGCCGAAAAACATTGTTTTTTCATGACGAAAAATGATCGTGTGTACGCGGCATCAGACAAAATGTAGATAAAAAACACACCTGGGCCAAGGTTACACCCATGTTTCCTTAAAGCATTCAGCTCTGAATTTGAATCCCTTGTTTTTAATCTTTAGAAACTCACTAATGACTGGATTGGTACCAAAGGATTGTCACAAGCCCAAATAGTGCCTCTATTAAAAAGGAATTAAAGTCTTTACCAAGTAACTACAGACCTAAAAGCATAACCTGGACAGTTGGGAAGATATTTAAGAGTTTGATAAAGGACCAAGTAAATTAAGTTTTGTTATGAAACAATATTGAAGGGGTTAGCCAGCATGGATTCACAAAATAATGGAAGTTGTCAAAAAAATCTACTGTATTTTCCGGCGTATAAGACGACTGGGCGTATAAGACGACCCCCTAATTTTCCAGGAAAAATGTTGATTTTGGGATATACTCACTGTATAAGACTACCCCCTTCTTACTAGTCTTTCTGGAAGCTGAGGGGTAGCCAGAACCGCTGACAGAAACATTTCAAATCTCACTGTGCCATTACATTACATTCCTCACTGTGCCATTACATCACATTCCTCACTGTGCCATTACATCACTTGCCCCTCACTGTGCCATCACTTGCCCCTTCTCTGTGCCATCACTTGCCCCCTTTCTGTGCCATCACTTGCCCCCTCTCTGTGCCATCACTTGCCCCCTCTCTGTGTCATCACTTGCTCACTGTGCCATCACTTGCCTCCTCTCTGTGCCATCACTTGCCCCCTCTCTGTGCCATTACTTGCCCCCTCTCTGTGCCATCACTGCAAACGGTGCATTTACTCACTTTTTTTTCTGTATAGCAGGCGGTGCGGTGACAGTCTCTGTGCTGCGAGTGTCAAGGATTTAAAAGACACGCCTTCTCCTCAGTGTGTCCTGTGTTGGGCGGAACACAAATCTAAAAAAATAATAAAACATTTACTTTCTGCTATAAAACACATCCAATAAAAAAAGTAAAACATTTAATTTCTTCATCAATTTAGGACAATATGTATTTTGCTACATATTTTTGGTAAAAAATCCCAATAAGCGGGATATTTTTTTTTTTTTTTTTTACTAGTAATGGTGGACAAATCAATCACCTAACTGACACTGTTGACCCTTTTTTTGGGACAGGTGACACTAATACAATGATCAGTGTTAAAAACCATGCACTGTCACTGTACTAATGATACTGGCATTAAAGGGGTTAACAATAGGGGTGATCAAAGGGTTAACTGTGTGCCTGGGTTGTGCTTACTCACTGTGGGAGAGATGCTATGACTAGGGGAATGCAAAGATCCGTGTTCCTGCTTAGCGGAAACACAGGATCTGTGCCTTCCCTTTCGACAGAACGGCAATCTGCCTTGTTTACATTGGCAGACTGCCGTTTCGCGTTTGTACTGTGTAATCGGAAGGTGCTCGCGTACATCTAGTCCACGGTACCCACTGCTGGGCTCTCGCTGTGTGTGATCTCCGTGGGAGTGGGTCACTAGGTATATGATCAAGCATTGAGTGGCTGCCCTGCCACAGTATATGAACGGTAGGTGGTCCACATATGGTTAATGTTGATAAATGTAAAGTTATACCCTGCTGAGCTAAAAAAGTGCATGCATCTTACGCGCTAGGAGCATTATAACCGGGGGAAAATCATTGAGAAGGACCTGGAGTTATGGTAGATCATAAAGATAGCAGTAAAATGCAAAAATGAGCTTCAGTTTCTAAAGCATGCAAAACACTTTCCACTAAATTATCAGCCTCCATGTTTTTTTAAGTTAAAGTTAGAAGCTGAAGTAAAAAGCCTTGGAGTTATCTTTGACTTAGACATGTCTATGGACGCACAAATAGGATCGGTGGTCAGCGGATCTCACTATCTTCTCCGCTTGCTGCGTAGACTCATCCTCTTCATCCCGGAAGAAGACACAGCAGTAGTAGTTGGAACACTAATCAATTCCAGACTCGACTACGCAAATTCCCTCTACCTAGGACTACCGAAATACCAGATGTCTCGTCTACAAGTCGTCCAGAACACTGCAGCCAGACTGGTAACGGGTAAAAACCGCAGGAACCAATTTCCCCGGTCATGAGGACCCTCCACTGGCTAGCCGCAAAGGATCGGGTGACATTCAAGACCCTCTGCTTCACCGACAAATGCACGCAAGAAAACGCACCGCAATACTTATGCGAGAAAATAAAACACTACACCCCCAAATCGGGCCTTCTGATCAACTAATCAGAACCTCCTCCACATCCCCAAGTCCCGCTACAAATCTAAAGGAGAACGAAGATTCGCAGTCCAAGGACCACGGTTATGGAACGCTCTACCTACAGACATTCGGATGGAAGAAAACCATCGGGCCTTCAGAAAAAAACTTAAGACCCATCTATTCTGAAGCATGGCTGGACGACGACATTGGATACAGCGCCTTGAGGCAATTTAGTTTGCATTTGTAGCGCTATACAAGTTACTCACTCACTCAATCTGATTGGCTACCACGCACCATGTAAATATATGGGGGTGTCGCAATGGTGTGTCCTTTGCCTACATACCTTGTGCTAAAAGGTGTCCCTCTTTCTTATTTCAAAAGCTTAGAAGGCATGTTACTAATAAAGTGGTTGTAAACCCTGCTTGGCCATTTTTACCTACAGGCAGGGGCGGACTGACCATTCGGGCACTCAGGCACTGCCCAAGGGCCCCATGCCTATCAGGGTTGCCAGCCTTAGTGAAACCAGGGACAGTATGTACAAATCTGTCTTTTTAAAAAAAATCCCAAGATTATAGCTGCCCCGCCTCTCCAGTACCTTTTCACTGTGTGTATGTGTATTCTGTGTGTGTGTGTGTGTATTATGTGTGTGTTTATATTGTGTGTCTGTGTGTCTATACTGTATGTGTTTGTGTTTGTATACTGTGGGGCCCCGTAATCTATTGCCTGGGGGCCCCATGAGTTGTCAGTCTGCCCTTGCCTACAGGTAAGCTTATAATAAGGCTTACCGGTAGGTAAAATGAATATCTCTTAAACCTGTATGGTTTGGAGATATTCAGCCTGCATGAAGCCGGTGATGTCAGCGGTGCATGAATTTCGAAGGTCCCGTAGATCGTGCCGAAACCGTCTGGAACGTAGGACTCCCGCATGCATGCATGGAAGTGATGTCATTGTGGCTCCGTCCACACACAGCGCCGGAGCCCATGAACCCGGAAGAAACGTTGGGGGAACATATCAGCCCCTTCAGCGGTGAGTGGGCGCACTGCTGGAGCTTCATTCTAAGATAAGTATTTCATAATGCTCTAGTATGAGATGCATACTAGCACATTATGCTTTTGTTTTGTAATTTTATTTTTTGGGGGGGGGGGTTAGTGGTTTATTACTGCTTTAGAGCAAAACTGGAGTACGAAAAATGAAAATAGAAAAATACCCCCTTTCTGAATGCCATTTTATAGGTTTGCCAAGCCTTTGGTAAATAACTTGTAAAAGGCAATTATCCACCTTGGTATGTATTTTATAACCATTACCAATGATGACTATATGCACATGTGAGGATCATGCACACGTATGTGCGGTACACATGTACGTGGGTGTGTATGTTCCTCTCTTTGCTGGTTGTTTTGTAACAATCTTCACTGATATACAGTACATGTGTTTTTTATAGAATCTAGGGCCCAGATTCTCTAAAAACACCTATCTTTAGGCGGGCGTAGCGTATCTCAGATACACTACGCCGCCGTAACTTAGAGCGGCAGGTCCCGTATTCAAAAACATCTTCCGCTCTAAGTTACAGCGTAGTGTATCTGATACGGCGTAAGCCCGCCTAATTCAAACTAGGCTGGTAGGGGGCGTGTTGTATGTAAATGTTATGTGACCACACGTAAATGATGCTTTTATCGAACGGCGCATGCGCGCGCATGCTCAGTATCGCGTTGAATTTTCAAATTAAATTGCGCCCGCTCAATGCCTAGTCGACGTAAACGTAACTTACCTCCAGCCCCATTCATGGACGACTTACGCAAACGACGTAAAACGTGAAAAATTTTACGCTGTTCCGACGTCCATACCTAACATTGGTACGCCTCATCTACGCCTCATAGAGCAGGGGTAACTTTACGCCCAAAAAAGCCTTACGTAAACGACGTTAAAAAATGCGCCGGGGGCACGTACGTTTGAGAATCGGCGTATCTAGCTCATTACCATATTTGACGCGTAAATCGACGGAAGCGCCACCTAGCGGCCAGCATAAATATGCAACTTAGATACAACGGCGTAAGAGACTAATGCCCCGTACACACGGTCGCTTTATGTGATGTAAAAAAACAACGTTTTTAAAAACGTAATTTTAAATGACCGTGTGTGGGGAAAATGTTGTTTTATGTCTTCTGAAAAACGAAAAAAAAAACTTGAAGCATGCTTCAATTTTTTGTGTCGTTTTTCAAAACGTTTTTTTTGTGTCATAAAAAATTACCGTGTGTAGGCTAAAACGACGTTTAAAACGACGTTTTTAAACCCGCGCATGCTCAGAAGCAAGTTAGGACGCAAGTTTGAATGGAACAGAGTGCCGTCGTACGTGCTGAACGTAACCGCGCTTTGCTAGAGCTTTTGGAAAAAACGATCGTTTTTGAAAATGAAGTTTGAAAAACGTTGTTTTTTTTCATCACATAAAACGTCGTTTTTTTTCATCACATAAAATGTCGTTTTTTCCTATCACAAAAAACGACTGTCTGTATGCGGCATTACGCTGGTCGGATCTAAGACAAATCAATGGGTAACTGATTCTAAGAATCAGGCGCATAGATACGACGCCTCACACTCAGAGCTACAATGGCGTATCTGGAGATACACCGGCGTAACTCCTACGAGAATCTGGGCCTATGTTCGCAAAACCTTTCTCCCCCTGAAGAAGACCGATATTACTACTCAGGTCGAAACGCGTTGGGGTTTGCGCCCATAGTAAATTTATACAGTATTGTACAATTTTGAATTGGCTGTCTTTATACACATGTATTAGTTTCTATAGATGTTCTTTGGAGCTCATGTCCTGAGTCCTTTTAGATGGTGCTTTTTACCTTATATGACTGCTTTTTTCAATAAAATGTATATTTTTTTACAAATTCCATCTTTATTATTATGTTTATCCATTGCTGCAACTCAAAGCCCCTAGGGGTATTCTTTCCTTCTTCCAAGTTCAATCAGGGGTGTGCAGCACACTTACCCACAGTTAGTATCGCTTTTCCTTTGTAGAAGGCAATCATTTACACGTACCGTACCCACTGTAAAACTTTTTAGCAGTTTAGCAGCATAAATTACAAATTAAGATGACAACGACCTTTCCAAACTGAAGACATCTGAGACTGAGAAAAGATTTTAAAACCTGCAAAAAAATTACAAATCAAATAGATTTCCTTCTGCTGTGGTGGTAATTAGCCAAACTTCTAAGCTATAGACCAGAGAGTATTACGGGATCCAATTACTTAGGTAATGGTGCAACTTATCACAAACTACCCCCCGGCTGCTATAATCCTTACGGAAAACACCTAGAACTATACATGTTCCCAGGGAAGTCTGTCATACAAGTGCTGGATATACACTGACATATACTGTATAGATATAGATTTTATTTTTAGCTGTTGCTGAAGGATTGAGATGCTTGCTTTAATGGCAGATCAGTGAGAGAAATGGACTCAGTGGAGGAAGACAATGTCATCGCAGGCACCATTTTTAAAGGGCAGACAGGCTATACCGAAAAAAAAATGAGCAGATGACCAGACTAATACAATCATTTATGTCACAGCACTGCTCTGTGCATCTACGAGTCTTCTAACAAATGGTTTTGGATTATTTAACCACTTTAGCCCCAGACCATTTGGCTGCCAAAAGACTGGGCCACTTTTTGCGATTTGGCACTGTGTCGCTTTAACTGACAATTGCGTGGTTGTGTGACGTGGCTCCCAAACAAAATTTACGTCCTTTTTTTCCCCCACAAATAAAGGGCCAGATTCACATATACTTGCGGCAGCGTAACGTATTGTCTATACGTTCCCCCGCCGCAAGTTTTCAGCGCAGTGCCTGATTCACCAAGCACTTGCGTGTAAACTTACGGCGGTATAACGTAAAGGTGTCCGGCGCAAGCCCGCCCAATTCAAATGGGGCGTGTACCATTTAAATTAGGCGCGCTCCCGCGCCGGACATACTGCCATGCTCCGTTTTGAAATTCCTGCCGTGCTTTGCGCGAAGTGACGTCATTTTTTTGAACGGCGACGTGCGTAACATACTTCCGTATTCCCGGACGCCTTACGCAAAAAAAAAAAATTGAAATTCGACCCGGGAACGACGGCCATACTTTAACATGGCTCATCTAAAGTTAAGCCATGTTAAAGCAGCCGTAACTTTGCGACGGGAAAAAATTACTAGCGACGACGTAACGAACGGGAAAACCGTCGTTGATCGCCGTAAAAGCTCATTTGCATACCCGACGCTGGAAAACGACGCAAACTCCACCCAGCGGCGGCCAAAGTATTGCATCCTAAGATCCGACGGTGTAAGTCAATTACACCTGTCGGATCTTAGGGCTAGCTATGCGTAACTGATTTAATGAATCAGCCGCATAGATACTCTCAGAGATACGACGGCGTATCAGGAGATATGCCGTCGTATCTCTTTTGTGAATCTGGCCCAAAGTTTTCTTTTGGTGGTATTTGATCACCTCTGCGGTTTTTATTTTTTGCGCTATAAACAAAAATAGAGCGACAATTTTGAAAAAAAAAAGAATATTTTTTACTTTTTGTTATAATAAATATCCCTAAAAAAATATATAAAAAAACGAATTTCTTTCACAGTTTAGGCCGATAAGTATTCTACATATTTTTGGTAAAAAAATTGCATAGTTTTATGGCATTATTATTATTTTTATTATTTTTACTAGTAATGGCAGCAATTTATATCATGACTGCGACATTATGGTGGACATATCAGACACTTTTGACGCCATTTTGGCACCATTGTCATTTCTACAGCGATCAGTGCTATAAAAATGCACTGATTACTGTGTAAATGACACTGGCAATGAAGGGGTTTAACCAGTAGGGGGCGAGGAAGGGGTGAAGTGTGTCCTAGGGAGTGATTCTAACTGTGGGGGATGGGCTACCAGTGACATGACACTGATCACAGCTCCCGAGAAGAGGGAGCAGAAGATCAGTGTCCTGTCACTAGGCAGAACAGGGAGATGCAGTGTTTAAACAGGCATCTCCCTGTTCTTCAGCTCCGTGACACGATTGCGTGATACCGGCGGACATTGAGTTTGCGGGTCCCACGGGCACGGTCACGGAGCTCGCAGCAGGCGACGTATATCTGCAGGAGGCGGTCGGCAAGCCGTTAAAATTTGCAACCTTATTCCTATAAGGTTGGAAAATAAGTAATTTTTTTCCTTCCTCAGCTGTGGGTAAAGGAATCTGTATGTGGAGGTTTTCTATTACTTTTATTTATGTACCTATTTATTGTTCTATTGTTTAAACTAGATGGTCTTTTTCAACTCAACCACTTCAATACCCCTTTCCTGCTCAGGCCAATGTTCAGTGCTGTAGCATTTTGAATGACAATTGCTCGGTCATGCAACGCTGACCAAAACTACATTTTTATTATTTTGTTCACACAACTAGAGCTTTCTTTTGGTGGTATTTAATCACCACTATTTTTTATTTATTTTTTTGCTAAATAAACAAAAAAAAGACTGAACATTTTGAAAAAAATATATATATTTTTCTTTGTTTCTGTTATAATTGTGGTAGTGTGGTACCCAACCAGGGGAAGGACACAGGATTCTCAACCAGGTGCGTTGAGGAGCTCCAGGAGGTCTGCTTATTTGGTCGGAAACTGGCTTTTCAGTTTCCTCATTGTTTAGGAAAATCCGTTTTGGGACCTGGAGCCAGGGGATTTCTCATAGATCCGGGTGGGATGAAATCCCCAGTCCTGAGTCCTGATTTTGCGATCCACCAGCACTGATTGGTCAGGTGTGTGCTGGCCTATTTGTTGACACCTGACCATGGTTCTGGGCTCCACCCTCCCGAGGAGTCCAGACTTGCAAGGGAGAAGCCAGAAAGTGCAGGTGTGCACTGTAAAAGCCATAGACCCAAGCCTGAGGTCACTGACAGGAGTCAGGAGGGCTTCACATGGGATACAAAGCAGTTGGGGGCTGCATACTGTATTATGTGCACATAGTCCGTATAAAGACTGTCTGTGAGAAACAGACAAAGGCCTGAAGTGGAAGGCTTGATGAGCATGGCTGTATGTACAGTATAAGCTAGGAGGCTGAGTCTACAATTTTTTGATGGAAATTTCCATTTAATTGGTGCTGATGGTGAAAACCCCCTGCGAGGGAAAACCCTTTGTTTTAATTTCTGGAACTTTGTTTGATCTTCTTTAAAGCGGGAGTTCACCCGAAAAAAAAAAAATTAACATTAGATTCATGCTCATTTTGTCAAGGGGAATCGGGTATTTTTTTTTAAAATTGAAGCAGTACTTACCGTTTTAGAGAGCGATCTTCTCCGCCGCTTCCGGGTATGGTCTTCGGGACTGGGCGTTCCTATTTGATTGACAGTCTTCCGTCTGGCTTCCGACGGTCGCATACATCGCGCCACGAGTAGCCGAAAGAAGCCGAATGTCGGTGCGGCTCTATACGGCGCCTGCGCACCGACGTTCGGCTACTTTCGAAAAATCGTGACGCGATAGATGCGACCGTCGGAAGCCAGACGGAAGATTGTCAATCAAATAGGAACGCCCAGTCCCGAAGACCATACTTGGAAGCGGCGGAGAAGATCGCTCTCTAAAGCGGTAAGTAGTGCTTAGTTTTTAAAAAAACGACCCGATTCCCCTTGACAAAATGAGCATGAATCTAATGTTAAAAATTAACATTTCCGGGTGAACCTCCACTTTAATAAAAGTGGGCAAACAAGCCCTGAAATGGAAGTATTTTGGGTGGACTGTTCTCGCTAGTGGGCGCTACACTTGAGCTAAACAACCCCCAACTTTACATAATATTTCACAAATAAATAATCTTTCTTAATTCTGTACATTCAGGCCAAAATATATTCTGCTACATTTCTTTGGTGAACATAACCCAAATCAGTGTATATTATTTAATCTGTAGGAAAATAATTCACAAACTATGATATTAATCTGAAAATGTATCAATCCTGATGTACTGACGGACTTCTTGAGGCCCTAAAATGCCAGGACAGTACAAATTTCCCCCAAATGACCCCTTTTTGGAAAATAGACAGTCCAAGGTATTTAGTAAGAGGCATGGCGTTTTTTTTACACATCATAATTTGTTTAAAAAT
The DNA here is from genome assembly GCF_905171775.1 of Rana temporaria. Lineage (NCBI taxonomy): Eukaryota > Metazoa > Chordata > Amphibia > Anura > Ranidae > Rana > Rana temporaria. The sequence goes on along the minus strand of NC_053491.1, from coordinate 35,373,335 downwards.
GAAATAAAATAAAAAAATCTAATTGTTTTACAGCATCATCATATGACTGGTATATTGATCAGGGACACTGACTAGTGACAGTATTTTTTTTTTCATTATATTATTGTCTACGATTTTTTTTTCTTAACACACTATGAACAGAGCAGTATAATGTTACCATAGTAACATTGTACTACTCTGGGGAATTGATCAGGACTTTTTTTCCACATTATAATTTCTTAAAGCAGTGAATTACATTGCCATAAGAAAGCATTTTTTGGAATGAAAACAATTCAGTTTGTTTTGTTGTAATGAGCTGTGATTGGTCCAAGCTAATCATGTGGTACAGATGGGCTGTGATTGGCCCTGTCTGTACACATTGACCAATCACAGCTAGCAACGCAACTGTACAGAATGGATTTTCAGGTGTCCAATACCCTCTCAGATGAAGGCCCCCCAGTTCTGCCACAGCCGAAACCTTCATGGATAGCAATTTGAAACAATATAAAGGCTGGAAGTAGGGGTTAGCAGTTAACAGATGGAATCCATTGGACAGAAAGACACTGCTCATCTACAGTTCAGACTATTTATGTACTCCTCAACCACCTTCTGGGTGCACCTCCCCTGGGATTGGCTTCAGCACCTACCCTGGGATTGTCTTCAGCACCCCTCTGTGGGGGGGGGGGAACCATCCCTTCCATAACGTGTTCTTCTTTACAATGAAGATAGTTCTTAATGACATTGGCTGTATGTTTGGGGAGGTTGTCCTGCTGCAGAATAAATTTAGCCTGGGACCCATAGCTACCATGTTTAAATATCAGAGGGATAACCAGAGGATACTTTGATGTGCTTCAGAGAAAGCTGGCCCTATTTTTCTTATTTTTAATGCAGCCCTATACTAAAGATCTAACCCAAGTCTGCCCTCCATTTCTGTTTACAAGCGGTTTATTGAAAAATAAGTCTCAATACAGTGGATGCTCAGAAGTGGAATCTTGTATTATAAACACTGGGGGCCGGATTCAGTTACCTGAGTGTATCTGTCCAGCCCGCGTAACGTATCTCTGATACGTTACGCCGCTCTAACTTTGGGCGCAAGTTCTTTATTCAGAAAGAACTTGCGCCCTTAGTTACGGCGGCGTAACGTATGTGTTGCAGGGTAAGGCCACGTAATTCAAATGGGGATGTTGGGGGCGTGTATTATTTAAATCTAAAATCTTTTTGACGTAGTATTTGAACGGCGCATGCGCCGTCCGTAAAATATCCTAGTGTGCATTGCTCTAAATGACGTCGCAAGGACGTTATTGCTTTCGACGTGAACGTAAATTACGTCTAGCCGTATTCGCGAACGACTTACGCAAACAACGTAAAATTTCAAAACTCGGCGCGGGAACGACGGCCATACTTAACATTAGCTACCCCTCATATAGCAGGGGTAACTATACGCCGGAAAAAGCCGAACGCAAACAACGTAAAAAAAAAGCGCTGGGCGGTCGTTCGTTTCTGAATCGGCGTAAATCCTCATTTGCATATTCCTCGCGTAAAAATACGGAAGCGCCACCTAGTGGCCAGCCTGGAATTGCAGCCTAAGACACTTACACCTGTCGGATCTTAGGGATATCTATGCGTAACTGATTCTCTGAATCAGTCGCATAGATACGACCTGCGGAACTCTGAGATACGACGGCGTATCAGGAGATACGCCGTCGGGAGACTCCCGTGTGCGTGCCCCACAGGGCGCGCGGGAGCGCGATTCTGGGAGGACGTACATTGACGCCCTCCCAGAGTTAAGCAACCGCCTTGTAGACGTATTTCGTCTATAGGGCGGTTGCTAACTGGTTAATAGTTTTACACTGTCGGATCTTAGGATGCAGTACCTCGGCCGCCGCTGGGGGCATTTCTCGTCGAAATTCCGCGTCGGGTATGCAAATTAGCACTTACGGAGATCCACGAAGCGGTTTCCCTTCGTGAAGTCTCCGTAAGCTGTTAGTTTGCAAACGCGAAATTAGGGCTACTTTTACAAAGTGTTAAGTTAGTACACCATGTAAAAGTAGACCCTTCTTTCCCGCGACGCTGTCAAATTTTTATTTTTTTTTATTTTTTCCCGCCGCATCTCTTTTTTTTCCCGACGCAACATTTTTTACCCGGCGCGATTCACAAAACTCGGCGTAACGTAATTTTGCGCAAAGCACGTCGGGAAAATCGCGTCGGGAGCATGCGCAGTACATCCGGCGCGGGAGCGCGCCTAATTTAAATGGGACTCGCCCCATTAGATTCGGCACGCCTTGCGCCGGACGGATTTAAGTTACACCGCTGCAAATTTCCAGGTAAGTGCTTTGTGGATTGGGCACTAACTTGGTAAATTTGCGGCGGTGTAACTTAAATGGGAAAAGTTAAGTTGCGCCGCCTGGCTGTGGATCTGGCCCTTTGTGTGACCGTGTGTATGCAACACAAGTTTGAGCCAACATTTAGTCTGAAAAAAATCCACGGTTTTCTTGACGGAATTTCCGATCGTGTGTACGCGGCATTACTGATATAGGCAAAGCACATTTTAACTCCCATTCACATTCGGCAATGGAACTGTTTTCACCTTGGTCTTTGCACTGCAGTGCACTTCCATAGTCCCGTATGTATGCTACAGTTTGTATTGCAATAAACAGAGATCAGTGATAGGCATCCTTATCTCTTTTGTTATTTCCCCTAAAGCTTCTGTGTCATCCGCTTCAACCAAGCTCAGTAGGGACACCAAATAACATTCATACACATAATCACAAACTACAGATTGCCTTGTGAACAATAACTTACAGAAATGAAAGGAAAAATTAGGAGGATCTGTGAATTAATATGCAAAGTATAAAGCCCATTCCTTTTGTTTATAACTTGCCATAAAAATTAATGGAAAAATTTACTTCCAAAATGCAACAATTAGACGGTATCAGTATAATCAGACAATTGTCATAAAACATTTCCCAGCGGTCTATATCCCAATCCTATTAGAATGAACATCACCCTACAGTGTTAACATTCATTTTAACTTTAATATGTATTTAAAGCGTATGTCACAGCTATTGGTATGTATCATCCTAGAATGTTTTTTTCCCCCTCTTTTATAAATAAAAATGATAGACTAAACATCTTGATTAGATTGAAGTAGAACCAAGGTCTCCCATAAAAAAAATGTTCCGCAGCACTTAATTATACTTCTGTAATTATACATCTGTACTTGTTTTATATTTATCAAAAGCATATTTTCATAAAAAAAAAAAAAAATAAGTACATTTAATGCACACAAACACAATGGCCCAGATTCACAAAGCACTTACGCCGACGTATCTCGAGATACGTCGCGTAAGTGTAAATGTGCGCCGTCGTATCTGTGTGCCGTGCCCACAGAACTAAATACGCCTGAAAATAGGCTTCATCCTACCGACGTAACTTTCCTACGCCGGCGTATCGTGGGCGAATATTTACGCTGGCCGCCTCATTGCAAATATGCAAATGAGGGAGATACGTCGATTCACGAACGTAGTTGCGCCCGGCGCATAATATACGCTGTTTGCGTAAGGCTTACGTCCGGCGTAAAGTTATTCCCCATCTATGAGGCGCAGCTAATGCAAAGGTATGGACCAGGAAACAGCCGTCGTATTTTACGTAGTTTACGTAGTAGTACGTGAATAGGGCTGGGCTTAGGTTACGTTCACGTCGTAGGCAGTGATCCGTCGTATCTTAGGGAGTAGTTTCGACGTGATTCTGAGCATGCGCACTGGGATACGTCCACGGGACGGCGCATGCGCCGTTCGTTTTAAGTACTTCTATGATGCTTGGCCCATCATTATGCACACCTCATTAGCATGGCTCACGCCCACTACCTCCTATGCTGGCTTACGCAGAGGAAACCCAGCGTATCTTTAACAGTGAGTGGGGGTGAGTGCTTTGTGAATCCAGTGCTTGCCGCTCAGCGCTACGCCGGCGTAGCCTAAAAAAGATACGCTACGCCGGCATAAATATGCGCCAATGTATATGAATCCGGGCCAATATGTGTGCTCCCTATTCATGTGTTTGCATTCATGTGTATTTTAATATAATACATTTTTGCAACACTTTTTAAATTGAATTTAATTGGTATCACAAAGAGGGCCAACAAGCGCCCCCCCCCCCAACATGGCAAAGTGACAGATCTTCCTTATGCCCACTTCAGAGGTTTATTAAACCCTCAATGTCACACAGTAGTGTATTTAGGATTTGTGCTGCCCTAGGCCTGACTAAACTCATGCACCCCCTAATAAAAATATGACCCACCCCTTCCTGTCAATGCCACACCTCTTTCTGTTCTGAGGGCCTGGGGGCAATAGATTCCCTTAATTTGCATAGATTTCCTCTCACTTCCTGTTTGGCTATGGGGCAGGAAGTGAAGGGAAATCTCTTACTCTATCCAAAATGAAAAAAAATAAAAAAAGTGTTGCCTATAGTTCTACTTTAAGCATGCTAAGAAACTTGTCCGCTGGAAGCCTGTCCGTCCGACATGTCCGCTGGTTAGTACACCTAACCAGCGGACCGAAATCTCCCGCATGCGCCGAATGGATTTGACGCATGCGTGGAAGCATTATACTTCCTGGTTTGCGGACATGGCGGCGTCTCAACGGCACCGCCACGTCACCGCGCTACCTGTCCGCAGGGATTTCGGTTTGATGGTGTGTACAGCCATCAGACCGAAATCTCCCATCGGACATGTCCGATGAAACCGGTCCGCAGACCGTAGATCGTCTGTACGAGGCCTTAAAGGGGATGTATATATATGCCCATTTGCGCAGCCGTGCCATTCTGACGATGTATACGTTTGTGCGGTGGTCGGGAACCGGTTAAGCACTCCTGTCTAACTACAAACCACATGAGTTGCGTTTAAAGAATGATTATGGGTCTATTACGCAATTTAACCTGTACTCGGCAGGAGGACCCTCAGATATCTGCTTCTTTGTAAACCACAGGACGACTCCACCTGGAGTCCTCGATAAATAACCATGGTCCTAAACAACCAAAATGGTCTCCTGACCCCACCTGAACAAATTCCCCTGCCCTGGGTCAAACAGTCCCATAGACACACTCCTAAACCTTGTGGACAGCCTTCTCAAAATAGTTAAAGCTGTTATAGCTGCAATGGGTGGGCCAACTCAATATTGAACCCTACGGACCAAGACTGGGATGCCATTAAAGTTCATGTGTCCCAATACTTTTGGTAATATAGTATATGTGTGTATATATAAATACATATACATATATATATATATATATATATATATATATATATATATATATATATACACACACACACACACACACACATATAGATATAGGCCCGGATTCACAAAGCACTTACGCTGACGTATCTCGAGATATGCCGCGTAAGTGTAAGTATGCGCCGTCGTATCTATGCGCCGTGCCCATAAACTGAGATACGCCTGAAAATAGGCTTCATCCGACCGACGTAACTTTCCTACGCCGGCGTATCGTAGGCGTATATTTTCGCTGGCCGCAAGTGGCGCTCACATTGATTTCCTATTCAAATATGGTAATGAGGGAGATATGTCGATTCACGAACGTACTTGCGCCCGGCGCATAATATACGCGGTTTGCGTAAGTCGTACGTAAAGTTATTCCCCATATAGGAGGCGCAACCCATGCTAAGGTATGGACCAGGGAACACAGCCGTCGTATTTTACGTTGTTTACGTAGTACGTGAATAGGGCTAGGCGTAGGTTACGTTCACGTCGTAGGCAGTGATTCGACGTATCTTAGGCAGTTGTTTCTACGTGATTCTGAGCATGCGCACTAGGATGCGGCCACGGGACCGCGCATGCACCGTTCATTTTAAGTACTTCTATGGCCCATCATTTGCATGGGGTCACGCCTCATTAGCATGGCTCACGCCCACTTCCACCTACGCTGGCTTACGCCGAGGAAACCCAGCGTATCTTTAAGAGCGAGTGGGAGCAAGTGCTTTGTGAATTCAGTGCTTGCCTCTGTGCGCTGCGTCGGCGTAGCGTATATTAGATACGCTACGCCGGCATAAATATGCGCCGATGTATGTGAATCCAGGCCATACTGTATATATCATATACAATTACTTCACAAGGCATATTGTAATTTGTCATTATGTACACAGACTTACAGAAAATTACAGCGGCTGTAGATTGCAAATATATTTAAAAAAAACATAAAATTACAACATGGCTTGTTTAGCAATTGTATATGCTATATCATTTTTTTATATGCTATGGGCCAGATTCACAAAAGAGATACGACGGCGTATCTCCTGATACGCCGTTGTATCTCTGAGATACGATTGTCGTATCTATGCGGCTGATTCATAGAATCAGTTACGCATAGATATCCCTAAGATCCGACAGGTGTAATTGACTTACACCGTTGGATCTTAGGATGCAATTCTAGGCCGGCCGCTAGGTGGCGATTCCATTGCGTTCGGCGTAGAATATGCAAATGACTAGTTACGGCGATTCACGAACGTCGTTTCCGTCCAGATATGCCGCGTAAAACTAAGCATGCCCTCTAGGTGGTGTAACCCATGTTAAGTATGGCCGTCGTTCCCGCGTCAAAATTTTAAATTTCACGTTGTTTGCGTAAGTCGTCCGTAAATGGCGCTGGACCCCATTTACGTTAACGTCTAAACCAATGACGTCCTTGTGACGTCATTTAGCGCAATGCACGTCGGGTAATTTGACGGACGGAGCATGCGCAGTACATTCGGCGTGGGAACGCGCCTAATTTAAATGGTGCCCGCCCCATTTGAATTAGGCGGGCTTGCGCTTAGTGGATTTACGAGTTTGCAAGTTTACAGGTAAGTGCTTTGTAAATCAGGCACTTACGCTGTAAACCTGCGGCGGTGTAACGTAAATGGGATACGTTACGCCGCCGCAGCGTAACGTATTTGTCTGTGAATCTGGCCCTATATTTTTTCTTCACGAAAGTGGAGTTACCCTTCAAGCACTCAGTGATCGTTCCAACACTTAAGCAAAGAAAAACATATTTTCTGTTCATAGCTTCTTTATGATAGTGCACATGAGTTTAGACCTTTTCTGATTGAATGCTAGAGGATACTTACCCAATATCTCCAAGCTGTATTTCTCTGATATAGCCAGTGTAGTTAAACAAACCCGAAAAACCTAGATTTTATTTTGCCACATATAGAAATGCTACAAGGGATTCACATTACAAGACTACAAAGCATTTGATTGAGAGCAAAGTTAAGGGCTCTTGGGTCTGTGCCCTGTAATTTTCATGCAATGTGATTTTTATATACAGGATACTATAAAAGCTATTTTATTGGGTCTCTTTAGAGGAAAATGATAGCGGAATCACAAATTGCTCCTATAGGAGAGTACTCTTTGTTACATACATGATGATGTACTTAGCAGTTCCGTAAGTTAGAATTAGAAGTTATTGAAGGAATGCAATCTTTTTTTTTGCATGTATTCCCAAACAATCCCATGTCACCAATTTTTCTTAAAACAGGTCTTATATTTGAAAGATAAAAGATCTTTGATTCAGTATATTGATTTCCTAGGAGAACAGTCTTTTATAATCAAAACTAACTTGGAATGGATCCCTCTGTCCTGTTTGTATGAGTTGTTTCAATATTTCACAAAGGATATTTACCTATTCGTCCCTAACAGGAATATCACATTTCTTGTGCAAACATTCAGCTTTAGGTGTGTTTCAAAATATAGAATATTCTACTGCTATCCGACTGCATTGGTCTCTTTCCTTGAAGAATCAATAGAAGGAGAGGAATGCAATAACTCATGTGATCTCATTAACCACTTAAGCCCCGGACCATATTGCTGCCCAAGGTGTTTTTACAGTTTGGGACTGCGTCGCTTTAACAGACAATTGCGCAGTCGTGCGACGTGGCTCCCAAACAAAATTGGCGTCCTTTTTTTCCCACAAATAGAGCTTTCTTTTGGTGGTATTTGATCACCTCGGCGGTTTTTATTTTTTGCGCTATAAACAAAAATAGAGCGACAATTTTGAAAAAAATGCAATATTTTTTACTTTTTGCTATAATAAATATCCCCCAAAAAATCGCAATAAGCGTCTATCGATTGGTTTGCGCAAAATTTATAGCGTTTACAAAATAGGGGATAGTTTTATTGCATTTTTATAATTTTTTTTTTTTTTTACTACTAATGGCGGCGATCAGCGATTTTTTTCGTGACTGCGACATTATGGCGGACACTTCGGACAATTTTGACACATTTTTGGGATTTTTGTCATTTTCACAGCAAAAAATGCATTTAAATTGCATTCTTTATTGTGAAAATGACAGTTGCAGTTTGGGAGTTAACCACAGGTGGCGCTGTAGGATTTGGTGTACACTGTGTGTGTGTTTACAACTGTAGGGGGGTGTGGCTGTAGGAATGACGTCATCGATCGAGTCTCCCTATATCAGGGATCACTCGATCGATGCAGCGCCATAGTGAAGCACGGGGAAGCCGTGTTTACACACGGCTCTCCCCGTTCTTCAGCTCCGGGGAGCGATCGCGATGGAGCGGCTATAAACGAATAGCCGCGCCGTCGTCCCGGATCGCTCCCCGAGGGGACCCGACCGCCGCAAGTCGCGGGGGGGGTCCCGATCAGATCCCCGACCCACGTCTAGGCAGGGATGTACAGGTACGCCAACGTGCCTGTACGTGCCATTCTGCCGACGTATATGTACATGCGGCGGTCGGGAAGTGGTTAAACAATACATGTAATAGTCATCAGGGCTTATCAATTGAAACATAAATATATGTAGAAGACACTAAGGCCCGGATTCAGAAAGGACTTACGCCGACGTATGTTCTGATACGCCGCGTTAGTCCACATTTGCGCCGTCGTATCTATGCGCCTTATTCAGCAAACAACATACGCCTGAATTTTGGCTTCATACGACCAACGTAAGTCTCTTACGCCGTCGTATCTTGGGCGCATATTTACGCTGGCCGCAAGGGGCGCTTCCATTGATTTACGCGTTGAATATGTAAATTACATAAACACGCCGATTCACAAACGTACTTACGCCCGTCGCAGTAGTCTACGCCGTTTACATAAGGCGTATGTCCGACGTAAAGTTATTCCACATAAAGCAGGGGTAAGTCATGTTAGGGTATGGACCAGGGAACAGCCGTCGTATTTTACGTCGTTTACGTGAATGGGGCTGGGCGTAGGTTACATTCACGTCGTAGGCATTGAGCCGTCGTATCTTAGGGAGTATATGCGACGTGATTCTGAGCATGCACGCGCATGCGCCGTTCGTTCGGCACTTCATTTACATGGGGTCATGGTTAATTTAAATGTATCACGCCCACTACCTTCCTACTTTGAATTAGGCGGGCTTACGCCGGCCAATTTACGTTACGCCGGCGCACGTTTGGGAGCGAGTGCTTTGTGAATACTGCACTTGCCTCTCAGAGTTACGTCGGCATAGCGCATATGAGATGCGCTACACCGGCACAAAGATGCGCCGATCTACGTGAATCCGGCTATAAGTGTTTCAATGTATTATACTAATTTATACCCCTTCTTGACATATCAAAAGCTGGGAGAATTGTTGCTGGTGTCGTACCCCCTCCCTTCCGGGGGGAGGCATGGAACGTGGCTTTTTGTAAGCCATCTGGGCTGGGATCTTCTCTCGGGGGAGGTACAGATGGCCGTGTGGTCCACTGGATCATTTAACTGATTTTAGACTATTGGCTCTGAGGCTATTCATTCCAGTTTTCAGTGGGATATATAGCAATGTTTATGTACATGTAATTGGTGCATATTGAAAGATGTTTTTTGAAAATTAAAATTTGATGCATTTGTTTTAGAGCAAACTATCCCCTAGATAAAGACCATGACCAATCAGGTCAAAACGCGTCACGTTTTTCCTTATATATAGCAATGATTATCTGTAATTCTGTACAAATGTATGTTTGCAATTCTGCATCCTCAGTCAGTGTGGTCAGGTCAGTGTATGCAGGTCAGGTCAGTGTGGTCAGGTCAGTGTGGTCAGTTCAGTGTATGCAGGACAGGTCAGGGTAGTCAGGTCATGTCAGTGTTAGTGTATGCAGGTTATGTCAGTGTGTGTGTGTTATGTGTATCAGGTAGGTCACCCTGCGCCACTCCACCGACCGCGCCCGCACACCCACCCCCCCCCCCTGGTGCAATCTTGGCTTCGGGCTGAAGCCCCTGGTCTTTGTGGCACCTAGCAACGCCCCTGGCTATATGTGTGCCAGGGGACCTACGGCCGGCCGGTACCTGGGTCCCCAAAGTCCGGGAGATCAGGCGCAAAAAGGTGACTCGAGTATAAGCAGAGGGGGGCATTTTCAGCACCAAAAAAATTGCTGAAAAACTTGGCTTATTCTCGAATATATACGGTACATTATTTTCTCACTTGTTTTGCTAGAAGCTGTCACTCTGTAATTCCTTCTTGGACAAATCTATTATACACAAAACAGCAGTACATTTTTCTTTTGAGCAGATAATATAAAATATTGATTAAAGACCTTTGGAATTCAGATTCCTGTTTAATTATGACAGCCATGTCACTTGATTGTAGCTACAAATATTCGTAGGGCTGATTGTTAAATTATCACCCTCTACTGAAAGGGAGAGTTAATTGGGGGTGGATGTAAGTCTCTTCTTTTCTGAGACTCAGTGAAAGTTCATAATTGATTTTCTGTTCCATATTAACCTACTCATTTATTTTTCCTAGGCTACAAAAAAGCAGCTTGGCTCATTTTGTTTTGCTCTTAGACAGGACTAGCCACGGAGCCAGCTTAAATTGGCTAACCCTGTGAGGGAAAACTAACGCAAAGCAATAATTAAGAATCCTAACAATTTCATCCAATTCGTACAATGTCACCGCTGACTGCTCCTGTCATTAACGCTGCAAAATTCGCTGCCATCTTCTTGGATCTCTCTGCGGTCTTTGAACAGTCGACTTCTTGGCCAACTCCATGAATCTTTTCATGGCAAGCATCAAACAGGGTTGCAAATCTCTTTGTGTGTATTGTTTCATTTGATTAGTCTAATTCTTTTCAAGAGTTCTTGAAAAAAGCTGCAGCCTTTTATCCCCAAGATCAGTCTTGTCATTCGCAGAAGTTGAGAATTCTGATCAAGTTCCTCAACATGCCAAGCTTACCAAATTACATGATAATTTTGGGTAAAAAAAAAAAAAAAAAGTCCCTCTTTCTTGCCAACCAGGAAAAAAAATGCTCCCCAGGATCCTAAACACATAAAACAAAGGATGCAAACGCCTAATGCATTATCCACTAGACATGTGCATTCGTTTGTCCAAATTTTGGGGATTTCCATGTTAATTTTAACAGCTTGCCGACTGCCTCATGCAGATTTCCGTGGGCAGAATGGCACGGGCAGGCAAAGCAACGTATAAATACATTGCTTTGAATCCTGCCCCCTAGCGGGCGCCTGCTGCAGTCTCCGTGTCCGTGCCCGCGGGACCCACGGACTCGATGTCTGCCGGTGTCCCACGATCGGGTCACAGAACGGCAGAACGGGGGGATGCCTTTGTAAACAAGGCATCTCCCTGTTCTGCCTGGTGACACAGCACTGATCGTCTGTTCCCTCTCATCTGGAGCAGCGATCAGTAACATGTCACAGTAAGCCACGCCCCTAACAGTTAGAATCACTCCCTAGGACACACTTAATCCCTTCCCGCCCCCTAGTGATTAACCACTTCACTGCCAGTCACATTTATACAATGAACATGGAAAATAATAAGTTGAGAATTCTGATCAAGTTCCTCAACATGCCAAGCTTACCAAATTACATGATAATTTTGAGTCAAAAAAAAAAAAAGAAAGTCTCTCTTTCTTGCCAACCGGGAAAAAAATGCTCCCCAGGATCCTAAACACATAAAACAAAGGACGCAAACGCCTAATGCATTATCCACTAGACATGTGCATTCGTTATCGTCCGAATGCATTTTGTCCAAATTTTGGGGACTTCCGTGTTAATTTTAACCGCTTGCCGACTGCCTCATGCAGATTTCCGTCGGCAGAATGGCACGGGCAGGCAAAGCAACGTATATATACACGTTGCTTTGAATCCTGCCCCCTAGCGGGCGCCTGCTGCACTCTCCGTGACCGTGCCCGCGGGACCCACGGACTCGATGTCTGCCGGTGTCCCACGATCGGGTCACAGAACGGCAGAACGGGGGGATGCCTTTGTAAACAAGGCATCTCCCTGTTCTACCTGGTGACACAGCACTGATCGTCTGCTCCCTCTCATCGGGAGCAGCGATCAGTAACATGTCACAGCAAGCCATGCCCCTAACAGTTAGAATCACTCCCTAGGACACACATAATCTCTTCCCGCCCCTATTGATTAACCCCTTCACTGCCAGTCACATTTATACAATGAAAATGGAAATTAATCTAGGCTAAAAAAGTAGACTTTTGACGGTACAGGTAATCAGTGTAAAAATCTATAAATATTTATTTATTAAAAAAATAACATATAGAACAATCTATGTACACAGACTTGTAAGATAGTATAGTGTCAACATATAGCCCCAGTAGGTATTAAAGTGTTACTTCAAAAAATCAAGAGTGCGTTTATACAGGACGGTCCCCTCCGTGTCTTTCCTCTCTGTTCCGGTGGCTACACATACTCCACGATAACAACATATTGGTGGTGAAACTATTTCCCCCTCTGGACGTGTCTACAGGCAGAGGTGGCTATCTCTCCTTTTGTGCCTTGACCTGTTTGAGTGGTGTATTCGAAGCCTTAGTAAGCCACTTTGAGAGCATACCACATTGGAGGTGTTTTCTGTCGCTTTTTTGCCACTGTCTATCGGCAGTTTGTGTTACAGCCCATCTTTCTACCACTATATATAACGAATACTTACCTAATGCCCAGCGGGCTCATTGGGTTAAAGCTTTTTACATACCCAGCCTTATCAGTGGCAGTCGGGTTGGTGTTTTCTGCCCGAAACTCACCGTGTCTACTTCTATGCTCCGTTTTTACGCGAAACATGTCGAGTAAAAGAAAGATCTACTACCTCACATATTGAACCCAGTTTCCAGAATACCACATTTATATGTACCCTTTTATGTCTATGTGTCCTCATTTTATGAGTATACTTGTATCATTATAAGATTTTTTGAAGTATCACTTTTATACCTACTGGGGCTATATGTTGACACTATACTGTCTTACAAGTCTGTGTACATAGAGTGTTCTATATGTGATTTATTTATAAATAAATATTTATAGATTTTTACACTGATTACCTGTCAAAGAAGGGGAAGCATTATTGTCTCTGAAATGTGTCAACTGGTTATAGGACATCCTTGTGAGGTACAACATCCCTTTGGATAGCATGGGCCGTGACAGGTCCTCTTTTTGAAAAGCGTTGGGTTCTAATAGACCCCAGATCTTTCCTCTGCCCTCCAAAGTGTCAGATCAAACCGAGATCGCTCACACTGATATACGTTGGCACTTTGAAAAGGGATATCTTTGTCATGGCAGCAGCTAGCTGCCATAGGCCTGGTTTTCTCTCCTTCAGTGAGCGGTCTGGTACCAATAATAGTGGTCTTTGCGGCGGATTCACCGCAAGATCACTTTTATCAGCGACGGGAGAGGCCACCCCCCCACGGCTCTCCAGTGCCTTCCGCCACTTACCTGAGCCGCCGCCGGTAGCAGCGGAGCCGATTGGATCCTCTCCCTGCCTGGGTATGGAGACGAGTGAGGGTAAGATGGCCCCCACCCATCTCAATACCATTGCAGGGTGAAAACGTCACTTCCGCCCATAGCTCTTAAAGTATATGATCAAAACCTTTTTATTTTTTTGATAGTAAAAGTAGATAGGACTTTTTCACTATATCTGCATTGGCACTTTTTAACTTAGACCTTCTAGTATGGATCTTGATGGTGCTTTATTTTATTTTATTTTATTTTTTCCACTCCCTTTCATCCACTCCATCCTTATTTTTGTTCCCTCACTTACTTTCTTTCCCTCTTATTTCTTCCCCCTTTCCCTTCCTCCCTCCTCCCCCCCCTCCCCCTCTCCCCCCCCCTTTTTTGCCAATTCCTCCCCATATCTTCCCTTCCCCTTGGTCCCCCTTTTTTTTCTCTTTTTTCTCTTTTTTTCTCTCCCCCCCTCCCCCCTTTCCTTGCGCCCACTTCCCATTCAAATATTCCCTTTTACTTTCCCCTGGCTTTCCATTTCCCCCCCCTCCCCCACTTCACCCCCCTTCCTTTCCCCTCCCCCCCCCCACTTTTTCCCTCCTCTTTTTCGGTTTCTCCCTTTTTTTCACATCCCACTCACTTTTAACCTGGGTGGCATCTACTATACTACTTTTTTCAGCACACTTCGTATATGCACCAATTGTTCTTTATAAGTAATTTTTGGACCGTATCTGGACCTAACTCTCTTTTTAGGTCACAGTCTTTAATATCACTGCATGCATTCTGCATCTGCGGAAGCTCCTTCACAAATTGATATCCCCCCTCTTTTCCTTTTTTTGTATATATTCTTTATATATACACATTCAACTTACCATATATTGTTGTATTATCCAGGTCTGTTCTATTAGACTTGGTCATAGTTCTTACGCACTTATCGTTCAACTGGGACCCGCTCTCTGGGAACAAGAGACTTTGTGCCTCTAGGTATGAGACATGTTTGGACATAAAAATCCCCTTGGATATTACAGTATGTACCGGGCAGTCTTTTTACACAAAAGACCCCCGTTATTAATAACAAATTGTGTTGTTTTTAAATACCTGATGTTTGTTTTATGTTGTGTTTTTAGACCGTCTCCTGACGAAGCGAAAGCGAAACTAGTCGAGACTCGAGACTTATGGTCTCATGATTTCAATTGCTTCACCGATATTTACCCCGTCTGCTAAATGGGGATTGCACAACCGGTGACCTGATTGTGGTCAAGTTTGTATTTTTTGTAATGTCTGTATGTTTTGTAATTTTATTCTTGTCTTTAATGTTTATTTGTTAATAAATGCTTTCATAAATATGAATTATCCAGGTTTCTAAACCTAATTATTAAGTACCGGTATAGTCCTCCCTGCCCACATTGCTTCATTGGAGTCTCTGGGTTAGTTGGGGAATCCTTGAGACCCCTCTATTTTTCCATAGCTCTTAAAGGGAATTTTAGTGTAAATATGAGATCTGAGGTGTTTTTTCCCCCATATCTCATATTTAAGAAGACCTGTCATACTTTTTTCTATTACGAGGGAGGTTTACATTCCTTGTAATAGGAATAAAAGTGACACAATTATTATTATTTTTTAATGAACAGTAAAAATTAAAAATAAAAGGTAAAATAATTAATAAAAATGTAAACTCACCCCATCCCGCCGAGCTCACGTCCAGAAGCGAACGCATACTTGAGTAGCACCCACATATGAAAACGGTGTTCGAATAACACATGTGAGGTATCACCACGATCGGTAGAGTGAGAGCAATAATCATAGCCATAGAACTCCTCTGCAACTCAAGACATGCAACCTGTAGAATTTTTTAAACGTTGCTTTGGAGATTTTTTAGGGTAAAAGTTTGTTGCCATTCCAATTTTGAAGCATTACATGTTGGGTATCAATTTACTCTGCGTAACATTATCTTTAACAGTATAAAAAATTGGGCTAATTTTACAGTTGTCTTATTTTTTTATTAAAAAAAAGTGTAATATTTTTTTTTTAAAGTGCGCTTTTTTTTTAACCACTTAACCCGCGGACCATATTGCTGGTCAAGAAACAGAGCACTCTTTGCGATTCGGCACTGCGTCGCTTTAACTGACAATTGCGCAGTCGTGCGACGTGGCTCCCAAACAAAATTGGCGTCCTTCTTTTCCCACAAATAGAGCTTTCTTTTGGTGGTATTTTATCACCTCTGCGGTTTTTAGTTTTTGCGTTATAAACAAAAAATAGAGCATCAATTTTGAAAAAAATGAATATTTTTTACTTTTTACCATAATAAATATCCCCCAAAAATATATAAAAACAACTTTTTTTCCCTCAGTTTAGGCCGATACGTATTCTTCTACATATTTTTCATAAAAAAAAAAAAATTGGCGTTTATTAATTGGTTTGCGCAAAAGTTATAGCGTTAAAAAAATAGGGGGTATTTTTATGGCATTTTTATTAATACACTTTTTTTTACTAGTAATGGCGGCGATCAGCGATTTTTTTTCAGTACTTCGACATTATGGCGGACACTTCGGACACTTTTGACACATTTTTGGGACCATTGGCATTTTTATAGCGATCAGTGCTATAAAAATGCATTGGATTACTATAAAAATGCCACTGGCAGTGAAGGGGTTAACACTAGGGGCGGGGAAGGGGTTAAGTATGTTCCCTGGGTGTGTTCTAACTGTAGGGGGGGGTGGCCTCACTAGGGGAAATGACTGATCTTCTGTTCATACATTGTATGAACAGAAGATCAGCATTTCTCTCCCTTACAGGACCGGGAGCTGTGTGTTTACACACAGCTCCCGGTCCTCGCTCTGTAACGAGCAATCGCGTGTGCCCGGCGGCAATCGCGCCCACCGGGAGTTGGGGCGAGCGGGGGGCGAGCGTACGCCCCTAGTGGCCTGCGCGAGAGCCGACGTTATATTACGTGCTCTCGCGCAGGGGAGCCGACCTGCCGCCATAAAACAGCGGCAGCTGGTCGGCATCCAGTTAAAGTGCGCAAATAATGTTTGACAAAAAGTTTCACAACGACCGCCATTTTATTCTATAGGGTGTTAGAAAAAAAATGTATAATGTTTGGGGATTCCAAGTAATTTTCTAGCAAAAAAAAAACAGTTTTTAACTTGAAAACACCAAATCGCAGAACGAGGCTCGGTCCTTAAGTGGTTAAAATGATCAGATTTTATTTATCGATGCAAGACCTTTATCCCAAAAAGTTGTGTTTGTTGTAACTGATTATAAAGCGTGAGCAGCCACCACATCTAATGATTGATACACTACAGTGTATTACATTTTAGGTTTTGGGTTTAATATCACTTTAAGTCAGGCAGCCCTATCTCATATATAATGAAATATGGAT
Source organism: Rana temporaria (assembly GCF_905171775.1). Lineage (NCBI taxonomy): Eukaryota > Metazoa > Chordata > Amphibia > Anura > Ranidae > Rana > Rana temporaria. The sequence continues at coordinate 35,356,288 of NC_053491.1, read as the reverse complement.
GTCCCTATGTACATATTTAATGACAAGCTATACATAGATGCATGTCTTTGATATACTTCCACACTTTGATAAGATTATGTATAAGCTGAAGCTGTTCTCTTTCACATGTATATCTAAAACATTAAAAAAAAAATAGTTGCTTTGAACACATTCATAATAGAGAAGGAAAGAAGAGCAGGTTTTTTCTGCAGTGGCTATAACCTTACCGCTTCATAAAATCGGAGATGTCCTTAAAGCGGAACTACACTGCATCCGAGCACCACAAACCAAAAACTCTATTTAACCACTTCAGCCCCTTCCTGATTGTAGCATTTTTTGCCATACGGCAGTGCGTTACTTTAACCACTTAAGGACCGCCTCCTGCACATATACGTCGGCAGAATGGCACGGCTGGGCACAAGCACGTACAGGTTTGTCCTCTTTGAGTGCCCAGCCGTGCCCACGACCTGGTCCGAAGCTCCGTGACCCGCGGACCCGATCGCCGCTGGAGTCCCGCGATCGGTCCCCGGAGCTGAAGAACGGGGAGAGCTGTGTGTAAACACAGCTTCCCCCGTTCTTCACTGTGGTGCCGTCATTGATTGTGTGTTCCCTTTTATAGGGAACACAATCAATGACGTCACACCTACAGCCACACCCTCCTACAGTTAGAAACACAAATGAGGTCACACTTAACCCCTTCAGCGCCCCCTTGTTGTTAAATCCCAAACTGCAATTGTAATTTTCACAGTAAACAATGCATTTCTAATGCATTTTTTGCTGTGAAAATGGCAATGGTCCCAAAAATGTGTCAAAATTATCCAAAGTGTCTGCCATAATGTTGCAGTCATGAAAAAATCGCTGATCGCCGCCATTAGTAGTAAAACAAAAAATAATTTATAAAAATGCAATACAACTATCCCCTTTTTTGTAAACGCAATAAATGTTGCGCAAACCAATCGATAAACACTTATTGCGATTTTTTTAACCAAAAATAGGTAGAAAAATACGTATCGGCCTAAACTAAGGAAAAATATATATATTTTTTTATATATTTTTGGGGGATATTTATTATAGCAAAAAGTAAAAAATATAGATTTTTTTTCAAAATTGGCGCTCTATTTTTGTTTATAGTGCAAAAAATAAAAACCGCAGAGGTGATCAAATACCACCAAAAGAAAGCTCTATTTGTGGGGAAAAAAGAACGTCAATTTTGTTTGGGAGCCACGTCGCACGACCGCGCAGTTGTCAGTTAAAGCGACGCAGTGCCGAATCGCAAAAAGTGGCCCGGTCTTTGGCCAGCAAAATGGTTCGGGGCTGAAGTGGGTAAGAACTTTTATTCACTATTATTAGTTTTAAACATGCCAGTTCATAAGTGACATTTGACTTGCCTTTGTTTAAATGCAGCATTTCCTATACAAGATATTTTATGACATTTTTACATTGTTAGCCATAATTCACTACATAGAGGAAATTCAATAACTGTCTATAATTAAAAAATGATTACTGAATTTTCAAAATGTTTATTGTAAGAACTGAACAGGCACATGAGCTGGATGCAGATACAAATGTTAAGTTGGAATATTGGCGAATTTCAATACTCCATTGCTAAACTGCTAATTGAACGGGTCCAAATGACAAGAAAACTTGACTTGCACTGAGATACTGACATTTAAAAAGCATTAACTTTTCAAATGTCAGTATCTCTAAAATGCTTTATTTGAAAAGCTTTTTTGCTTTTGTCCCCGGGACCACAATTACGTTTTCAACACTTATACTGAATACAACAGTTATTGGTTTAACCCCTTCCAGTCCCAATTTGGGTATGAAGCCTCGTACACACGATCAGTCCATCCGATGAGAACGGTCTGAAGGACCGTTGTCATCGGTTAACCGATGAAGCTGACTGATGGTCCGTCGCGCCCACACACCATCGGTTAAATAACGGAACGTGTCAGAACGTGGTGACGTAAAACACAACGACGTGCTGAAGAAAATGAAGTTCAATGCTTCCAAGCATGCGTCGACTTGATTCTGAGCATGCACGGGTTTTTAACCACTTAAGACCCGGACCAAAATGCTGCCCCTTTTTGCGATTTGGAACTGTGTCGCTTCAACAGACAATTGCGCGGTCGTGCGACATGGCTCCCAAACAAAATGTGCGTCCTTTTTTCCCACAAATAGAGCTTTCTTTTGGTGGTATTTGATCACCTCTGCGGTTTTTATTTTTTGCGCTATAAACAAAAATAGAGCGACAATTTTGAAAAAAATGCAATATTTTTTACTTTTTGCTATAATAAATATCCCCCAAAAATATATAAAGTTTAGGCCGATACGTATTCTTCTACCTATTTTTGGTAAAAAAAAATCGCAATAAGCGTTTATCGGATGGTTTGCGCAAAATTTATAGTGTTTACAAATTTTTTTTTTTACTACTTATGGCGGCGATCAGCGAATTTTTTCGTGACTGCGACATTATGGCGGACACTTTGGACAATTTTGACACATTTTTGGGACCATTGTCATTTTCACAGCAAAACATGCATTTAAATTGCATTGTTTATTGTGAAAATGACAGTTGCAGTTTGGGAGTTAACCACAGGGGGCGCTGAATGAGTTTCGTTTCACCTAGTGTGTTTATAACTGTAGGGGGGTGTGGCTGTAGGTCTGACGTCATCGATCGTGTCTCCCTATAAAAGGGATCAAACGATCGATGCAGCCGCCACAGTGAAGAGTGGGGAAGCCGTGTTTACACACGGCTCTCCCCGTTCTTCAGCTCCGGGGACCGATCGCCGCACTCCCGCGACCCATGGCTGGGTACTAGTACAGGATGTACCTGTACGTGGATGTGCCCAGCCGTGCCATTCTGCCGACGTATATGTGCAGGAGGCGGTCCTTAAGTGGTTAACCAATGGTCGTGCCTACTAACGATCGGTTTTTACCTATCAGTTAGGAATCCATCGGTTAAATTTAAAGCAAGTTGGCTTTTTTTAACCGATGGTTAAATAACCTATGGGGCCCACACACGATCGTTTTTTTTTTACCAAAAAAAACGGTGTCCTCTGGTTAACCGATCGTGTGTACGAGGCCTGACTGTTCTCTAATCTCCAGCACAAGACAATGTTAATGAACAAAATACTTTTGAAAGCCACCAGTTAATACCGTTGCTCTCAATTAGGGATGAGCTTTGAGCTCGAGTCGAACTCATGTTCGACTCGAACATTGCCTGTTCGCTGTTCGCAGAACAATCTGGGGTGTTCGCGGCAAATTCGAAAAGCCACGGAACACCCTGTATAAGTCTATGGGAGAAATATAAAGTGATAATTTTAAAGGCTTATATGCAAGTTAGTGTCCTAAAAAGTGTTTGGGGACCCGGGTCCTGCCCCAGGGGACATGTATCAATGCAAAAAAAAGTTTTAAAAAACTGACATTTTTTCGGGAGCAGTGATTTTAATAATGCTTAAAGTGAACAATAAAAGTAAAATATTTAAAATTTCGTACCTGGGGGTGGGGGGGGTGGGGCGGTGTATAGTGTGCCTGTAAAACAGCGCTTGTTTCCCGTGTTTAGAACTGTCTCCACACAAAGTGTAATTTTTGAAGGAAAAAAAGTAATTTAAAATGAATATAATGAATATAATGAATTGTCGGCTCCCGGCAATACAGAGAAAAGTCATTCATAAAAAGACCAGAGACCAAGGGCCAGATTCAGGTAGAATTGCGGCGGCGTAACGTATCGTAGATACGTTACACCGCCGCAAGTTTTCATCGCAAGTGCCTGATTCACAGAGCACTTGCAATAAAAACCTACGCCGACGGCCTCCGGGGTAAGCCCGCGTAATTTAAATGGGCGTGTGCCATTTAAATTAGGCGCGCTCCCGCGTCGGACCTACTGCGCATGCTCTGTTTCGAAATTCCCGCCGTGCTTTGCACGAAGTGACCTTATTTTTTCGAACGGCGACGCGCGTAGTGTAATTCCGTATTACCGGATGGCTTACGCAAACGACGTGAATTTTAAAATTTCGACGCAGGAACGACGGCCATACTTTATACAGCAATACGTTTGCTGTGTAAAGTTAAGGCACCAAAAACGACGACTAACTTTGCGACGGGAAACTAGACTAGCGGCGACATAGCGAACGCGAAAATCCGTCGTGGATCGCCGTAACTCCTAATTTGCATACCCGACGCTGGCTTACGACGCAAACTCCCCTCAGCGGCGGCCGCGGTACTGCATCCTAAGATCCGACAGTGTAAAACAATTACACCTGTCGGATCTTAGGGATATCTATGCGTAACTGATTCTATGAATCAGTCGCATAGATACTCTGAGAGATACGATGGAGTATCTGAGATACTCCATTGTATCTCCGCTGTGAATCTGGCCCCAAGAGTGGATTACCACCGCTGGAATCTTTTTTTCATTTTTTTTTTTAATAAAGGACTTTCCCAACGGTGTTGAATTTGGGGGGACCCCGACGCATTTTTTTTTTATAATTGATTTTTCTCTTTATTGCCGGGAGCTGACAATTCATTATAGCCGCGAGTGATTTAAAAAATTTTTTTTTTCAGAAATTACATTTTGTTCAGGGACAGTTCTAAGCACGGGAAACAAGCGCTGCTTTACAGGCATACTATACACCCCCCCCCCCTCAGGTACGAAATTTAAAGGAATATTTCACTTTTATTGTTTCACTTTAAGCATTATTAAAATCACTGTTCACGAAAAAACGATTGTTTTTAAAACTTTGTTTTGCATTGATACATGTCCCCTGGGGCAGGACCCGGGTCCCCAAACACTTTTTAGGACAATAACTTGCATATTAGCCTTTAAAATTAGCACTTTAGATTTCAAATGTTCGAGTCCCATAGACTTTAATGGGGTTCTAAAGTTCACACAAACTTTTGATCTGTTCGCAGGTTCTGGTGCGAACCGAACGGGGGGATGTTCGGCTCATCCCTACTCTCAATCCTTTTTGTCACTAATAGTTCCAACCCCCGACAATCAGGAACCAATCAGAGTGGTTTCCAATCAGGTAATCACCATATCAACAGTTTGGCAAGAACATTTGTGAGATCTGTGAAGCCAGGATCAAAGATGATAAACATTCTGGGGCAGATCCACAAAGAAATTACGCCAGCGTATCTATTGATACGCCGCGTAATTTCAAATTGTGCGCGTCGTATCTTTGTTTTGTATCCTCAAAACAAGATACGACGGCATCTCGGCTAGTTCCGACAGGCGTACGTCTTAGTACGCCGTCGGGTCTAAGCTGCAATTTTTCGGCGGCCGCTAGGTGGCGTTTCCGTCTAATTCCGCGTCGAGTATGCAAATTAGCTATTTCCGGCGATCCACGAACGTACGACCGGCCGGCGCATTTGGTTTACGTCGTTTGCGTTCGGCTTTTTCCGGCGTATAGTTAAAGCTGCTGTTATGAGGCGTACTCAATGTTAAGTATGGCCGGCGTTCCCGCATACAATTTTGATTTTTTTACCTTGTTTGCGCAAGTCGTTCGCGAATAGGGATTTGCGTAGAATGACGTCACCGTCGTGAGCATTGGCTTGTTCCAGGTTAATTTCGAGCAAGCGCACTGGCATACCCCCACGGACGGCGCATGCGCAGTTAAAAAAAAACTTTGTTTACGTCGGGTCACGACGTATTAACATAAAACACGCCCCCATTACATCCATTTGAATTCCGCGCCATTACGCCGCCAAAGATACACTACGCCGCCGTAACTTACGGCCCGAATCCTTTCAGGATTAGAAAAAAAGAATAAAGTTACTGCGGCGTAGTGTATCTTAGATACGCTGCGCCCGGCGCAAAGGTACGTGGATCTGCCCCTCTATCTTTGAAAGCTAGACATGTGCAGAACAAAAACATGTTTCATTTCAAATGTGTTAAAATATTAATTAAGTTTAGTTGCATTCATAGCAAAATCTAGTTTTATATATTAGTTTTGGTCAGATTCAGTTTTTTATTCCAATGGATTTGAAATATTCAAATCAAATTCGAAATCGGAAATGTCAAATCCATTTGAATTAATTGTGAAGAATTACTGGTTGTAAACGGCTTGCCGATCGCCTCCTGTAGATATAAGTCGGCAGAATGGTACGGCTGAACAAAGCAACGTACCTGTAAACTGAGCTCGATGCCCGAGGGAATCGCGGACTCGATTTCTGCCGGTATCCCGCGATCGTGTCATGGAGCTGCAGAACAGGAGATTTCTATGTAAACAATGCATTTTCTAACTGGGGGGGGTGGGCTACCAATGACACAACACTGATCAATGCTCCCGGTCACTAGGCAGAACAGGGAATCTGCCTTGTGACAGGACACTGATCTTCTGCTCCCTGTCATCGTGAGCAGTGATCAGTGTTGTGTCATTGGTAGCCCAGCCCCCTCCAGTTAGAATCACTCCCTAGGACGCACTTAACCCCTTTCTCACCGCCTAGTGGTTAACCCCTTCCCTGCCAGTATCATGTACACAGTAATCAGTGCATTTTTATAGCACTGATCGCTGTATAAATGATAATGGTCCCAAAATAGCATCAAAAGTGTCCGATGTGTTTGCAGCAATATCACAGTCACGATAAAAATAGCAGCTCGACGCCATTACTAGTAAAAATAAATAAAAAATACAAATGCCTTAAAACCATCCCCTATTTTGTAGACGCTATAACTTTTGCACAAACCAATCACCTGGCGGTGGTTGTGGTGGTCTGAGGATGGGGACTTATCAGAATCTGGAAGACCCCTTTAATAAAGGAGCCCCACATTTCCTTCCCCCATATGTGAATGAATATGGGGTACACTGAACTGCTACTCATTCACCAAACAAAATGTAAAAAATAAATAAAAACTTTTTGACAAGTCCTTTTTTTTTTTAAAACAAACAGAAAAAAACAATGTCCTCTGAAGTATATCCTGCATGAATGATGATGAATCAGTTTTTATCAAATTAATTTGAATCATTTGTTTCATTCGGAAGCTTTTAACATCCGAATGAAACAAATTCATTTCATTATTTTGTTAATTTTTTCTTGGAATTTGTTAAAATTTGTTACTGATACATTTAAATTTCTAAATAACGAAAATGTTGTGTGAATTTCAAATTGGAACGATACAAACCGTACATGTCTATTGAGATTCACCAGTTGATACCTTGGCTTTCAATCCCCCCAGTAAATGATATTTCCAGTAGACATGTGCATTTTTTTTAGTTACGAATACGTTTTCCGTCAATTTTCGTTATTTTAGTTGATTCGTTAACATACGAATGAACGAACGGTTTAGCGCAATTAATAACGAATAACGATATTTTCAAAATAACGAGAATAGAAAACAACGAAGATACGAAAGAAGAAAGAAACGAAAACATAGAAACAACGAAAATACCGAACCCAAAAAAAAAAAAAAATTACGAAAAACAAAATGAACGAAAATGCAAACTTACTAATATTTGAAGACCGAAAAGAAAACAACCGAAATGCCGAACAAAGAATAAAAAAACGAAAATCAAAACTAACGAAAAATAAATTACGAATCTTCGTAAAACGGAAATGAAAACAACGAAAATACGAAATAATGTAAATTAGCTTTCGTTAGTACTGAAATATTTCTGGACATTGACCAATAGCCACTGAGCGCTGTCCCTTTCCTCTGAAGAGGTTTGTTCCTTCCCCCAATGAGCTTCTTTCTCATTACCTCCTGGCTCCTTGTGTCTTTTTCTGTGTTAGACTGCAGTGCATCTAATTTCTAGATTTGTATTTGTAATATCTGACATACAGGGAGTGCAGAATTATTAGGCAAGTTGTATTTTTGAGGATTAATTTTATTATTGAACAACAACCATGTTCTCAATGAACCCAAAAAACTCATTAATATCAAAGCTGAATATTTTTGGAAGTAGTTTTTAGTTTGTTTTTAGTTTTAGCTATTTTAGGGGGATATCTGTGTGTGCAGGTGACTATTACTGTGCATAATTATTAGGCAACTTAACAAAAAAAAAATATATACCCATTTCAATTATTTATTTTTACCAGTGAAACCAATATAACATCTCAACATTCACAAATATACATTTCTGACATTCAAAAACAAAACAAAAACAAATCAGTGACCAATATAGCCACCTTTCTTTGCAAGGACACTCAAAAGCCTGCCATCCATGGATTCTGTCAGTGTTTTGATCTGTTCACCATCAACATTGCGTGCAGCAGCAACCACAGCCTCCCAGACACTGTTCAGAGAGGTGTACTGTTTTCCCTCCTTGTAAATCTCACATTTGATGATGGACCACAGGTTCTCAATGGGGTTCAGATCAGGTGAACAAGGAGGCCATGGCATTAGTTTTTCTTCTTTTATACCCTTTCTTGCCAGCCACGCTGTGGAGTACTTTGACACGTGTGATGGAGCATTGTCCTGCATGAAAATCATGTTTTTCTTGAAGGATGCAGACTTCTTCCTGTACCACTGCTTGAAGAAGGTGTCTTCCAGAAACTGGCAGTAGGACTGGGAGTTGAGCTTGACTCCATCCTCAACCCGAAAAGGCCCCACAAGCTCATCTTTGATGATACCAGCCCAAACCAGTACTCCACCTCCACCTTGCTGGCGTCTGAGTCGGACTGGAGCTCTCTGCCCTTTACCAATCCAGCCACGGGCCCATCCATCTGGCCCATCAAGACTCACTCTCCTTTCAGCAGTCCATAAAACCTTAGAAAAATCAGTCTTGAGATATTTCTTGGCCCAGTCTTGACGTTTCAGCTTGTGTGTCTTGTTCAGTGGTGGTCGTCTTTCAGCCTTTCTTACCTTGGCCACGTCTCTGAGTATTGCACACCTTGTGCTTTTGGGCACTCCAGTGATGTTGCAGCTCTGAAATATGGCCAAACTGGTGGCAAGTGGCATCTTGGCAGCTGCACGCTTGACTTTTCTCAGTTCATGGGCAGTTATTTTGCGCCTTGGTTTTTCCACACGCTTCTTGCGACCCTGTTGACTATTTTGAATGAAACGCTTGATTGTTCGATGATCACGCTTCAGAAGCTTTGCAATTTTAAGAGTGCTGCATCCCTCTGCAAGATATCTCACTATTTTTGACTTTTCTGAGCCTGTCAAGTCCTTCTTTTGACCCATTTTGCCAAAGGAAAGGAAGTTGCCTAATAATTCTGCACACCTGATATAGGGTGTTGATGTCATTAGACCACACCCCTTCTCATTACAGAGATGCACATCACCTAATATGCTTAATTGGTAGTAGGCTTTCGAGCCTATACAGCTTGGAGTAAGACAACATGCATAAAGAGTATGATGTGGTCAAAATACTCATTTGCCTAATAATTCTGCACTCCCTGTATTTTAGTTTTCTTCTACGTCAGACATCATTCTAGACAGGGTGTGTGTGCTAACTAAGACAGTCAAGTCAATCACAGTAAAGTACGAATTACAAAATTACGACGAGTAGTGTGTCGAATAAACGTAAAATGTATTCTAACAGAATTACGAATGCAATAAAATCTACAAAAGTACGTTTTTACAATCAAAGGAAATTAGACATGAAAATACGAATGATCATAAAGCAACAAAGATATATTTCTTACGGAAATACGAACGCGGCATGATGGAAAATATAATGTAAATATGAATAGCAAAACAACGAAAATTAAACCTACGTAAAAACAAAGGAACGAATAAAATCATTTTAAAAATACGAACGCGGCAGAATACAAAATATAACGAAAATACTAATCTCGATTCAACGAAAAATAAACTAACAGAAAAAAACGGAAATGGAAAAAAAGTGTTACGAAAATACTAAAGAGTACAAATACGATAACTAACGTCTTACGAAATTACGGATCTCGTTACGAATCACGATAAACGAACAGAAACGAAACAGAAATAAACGAAAAATTTTGCTGTGCACATGTCTAATTTCCAGATCCCCACTGACAATCAGGAACTAGGCAGAGTTGTTTCCAATCATTCAATCACCATATCAGCTTAAGCCCAGGTTTACACTGGGCTGCGGAAGTGAAGCCGTGCGAGTTCAACTGAACTCGCACAATTTCACTCCCGCTGGCAGTCCCGATTTCGGCCGCGATTATAGAGACATCTGTGCAGGTTTCTGCACAGATGTCTATGTGAATCGCGGGCTGAAATCGCAAAAAGTAGTACAGGAACTACAGTAGGTGTTTGTGATATTGTGTTTTTAGCACGACAGCATCGCGCTGATTCTCGGCAACATGGTGCCGAGATCTCGCCGACATCTCGCACTCACTGGAATAGTGACAGCACATCCCAGCAAGCGCGTCATAGAAGCGACGGGAGATCCGACTTGGATTCCCGCAAATTCTACACGTGTGCGGCGTTTGTTATAAATCCTGAGGGTGAAGTCCCCGCCGGATTTTAAATAAAAATTCGGCATGGGTTCCCCCCTCAGGAGCATACCGGGCCCTTAGGTCTGTTATGGGTTGTAAGGAGAGCCCCCCTACGCTGAAAAAAACGGCATAGGAGGTCCCCCCTACAATCCATACCAGACCCGTATCCAAAGCACGCTACCCGGCCGGCCAGGAAGGGAGTGGGGACGAGCGAGCACCCCCCCCCTCCTGAGCCGTACCAGGCTGCATGCCCTCAACATGGGGGGGTTGGGTGCTCTGGGGCAGGGGGGCGCACTGCGGCCCCCCCACCTCAGAGCACCCTGTCCCCATGTTGATGAGGACAGGGCCCCTTCCCGACAACCGGGACCCACGTGAGTAGGTATCACATGGGTAGGTACAGAGCATGATGGGACTGTGAGGCCTATATAGGTCCGATGCAAGCCGCGCACACGTCATTGCAGCGAGGAAAGGCGACGTGTCAACATCGGGAGAAGAAGAGAAGTGAAGAACATGACGTCACAGCACGGAAGAAGAACTCACAGCACGGAAGGAGAAGAAGACGTACAGCACGGAAGAAGAAGGCACCGGACAGCGAGAGGAAGAACCGGGGTGCGCCGAGTCAACAGCGGAGAGCGGCGAACATAGAAGGAGACCCCCGGAGAGTTGAGAAGACCCCCCGGATAGCGGAGAAGACCCGTCGGGATAGCGGAAGAAGAAGCCCCCCCGCCGAAGACGCCGGAGGAAACCCGCCGGGGGGTGGGGGCTTTTTTAAAAGCGACCCCCCCCGGCGGTGGAAGAGAACCAGACGGCGGCCCCCACCCACCCGAAGACGTCAAAGAAGAAGCTCCCCCTGGTAAAAGAGCTAATAAAGAAGACAGGGGGAGCCTCCAGAGCAGAAAAATCAATTATTTTAAAAACCCTTGTGTGGTGTGTTTATTAACTTTGACATTTTTCCTACAGGTGAATGGTTAGGGGTACGATGTACCCCATATCCATTCACTTAGGGTGGGGGGCCGGTATCTGGGGGCCCCCTTATTAAAGGGGGCTCCCAGATTCCGATAAGCCTCCCGCCCGCATACCCCGACAACCAACGGCCAGGGTTGTCGGGAAGGGGCCCTGTCCTCATCAACATGGGGACAGGGTGCTCTGAGGTGGGGGGGGCGCAGTGCGCCCCCCTGCCCCAGAGCACCCAACCCCCCCATGTTGAGGGCATGCAGCCTGGTACGGCTCAGGAGGGGGGGCGCTCGCTCGTCCCCACTCCCTTCCTGGCCGGCCGGGTAGCGTGCTTTGGATACGGGTCTGGTATGGATTGTAGGGGGGACCTTTCTACGCCGTTTTTTTCGGCGTAGGGGGGGGCTCTCCTTACAACCCATAACAGACCTAAGGGCCTGGTATGCTCCTGAGGGGGGAACCCATGCCGGATTTTTATTTAAAATCCGGCGGGGACTTCCCCCTCAGGATTCATAACAAACGCCGCACACATGTAGAATTGGCGGGAATCCAAGTCGGATCTCCCGTCGCTTCTATGACGGCTCTGTCTCCATCGCGGCAAGCCAGCTCGGCGCTGGCTCCCGCGATGGGGCTCGTAGGTGGTCAATCTCGCCGAGAAAGGGAGCGAGATTGACACAATATCGCGTGCACCTACTGTACTTTTTGAAATCGGTGCAGCGCCGCAGATGCGGTGTCGCACCGATTAGGACGGTGCCATTGCCGGCAATTTGCGGCAAATACCGCCGTTTTGACATGCGATTTGACATTTCTGCTTTAAGTGTCTCCGTCCTAAAGTGCATTTCACCCTGATTGAATTTTATGAATAATCCCAGTCAGGGTGAAACGTGTTAAAGGGGCTTGGCTTTAGGGCAAGGGCTGTGTTTTGGAAGTCAGCTTGCTTGGTTGATTGAATGGGGTGACTTTTATTGAGTGCAGTGTTGCCTGTTACATATGAATGATATCAGCTGTTTGGCAGGAACTTTTATAACATTTGGGAAGCCGGGATCACTGATTGGATAAATAACCAACAGGGTCTCCATGAAGCGAAGCTGAGGTTTGCTACATATAGTTAATTACATTCTTGCCTAGATAGCATATACACATCTTATTTCTTAGTAATTTTCAAAATGCTATTGCCTCCTAGGTCAATTTATGTAAAGCGGTTCAGTGGCATAATATATTTTCAGTGCATGAAAAAGCTAGTCACTCACACTTCTAATTATCATTCTAATGACTATAAGCATGCACTTTACTTTGCAAAGGAACCACTTTCCTTCCTCGAATGCTGAAAAGTGAGTCTAGCTATATATAAAAATCAAGCAGCTTCACATTTTGTGCAAAACAAAGTGTGTGCTCATCTGTTGTAATTGACCTGGCTTGTTCCTGAAACTCTAATCATAAACTGTTACAGGATGAGAGCCAAACGCTCTTTCACTGCAAGAATAAATCACAGTTTTTCTGGAGAGGTCTCTGAATATGCTCCATTTTCTTGTTTTACTTGCTGTCCCCTGAGCCCAGTACTATGATCATTCCCCCGAAAGGTCAAGTATAGCTTTGTAAAAGTAATTTAAGTTGAACATTGTAAATGTTATACAGCCTTACCTTAGCTCACCTTTTCACTTTAAAAAAAAAATGCTCTTTTTTGGACCAGAGCAACCATTGATTGGTAGGTTGTAATGAGGCATTGATCAATTTTCTACGTAAAAGTTTCTCCGTTCATTAATTAAGGTCATACGGAACAGGAATTTTGAACACAGAGAACTGTAAATTAGATGGGATAGTCTGGATATACCACAGCGACAGAAAATGAACTATAGAGAAGTGAGTTCTAGGAAAAAAATAACAAAAAGTTCCCAGAGTGCTTGAGGTCCTCTATATGTAGTGACATGGAGATCCCAACTTTGCTTCCTCCTAATGTTACAGAAGTCAACAGAGTGAAATCTGAGCCCTTATAGTTCCGGTGTTGGTGGGCTTTAATTGACAAATGCAGCATGCTTTTGACATCAGTTTGAGACACTTTTGAGATTACTATATTGTAGATAGAGATGGGCCGAACACCCTTCGTTTCAGTTTGCATCGGAACTCCCGAACATAGCAAAAGTTCGGACACGAACATCGATCCCCATTGAAGTCTACGGGACCCGAACGTGCCAATTTTGAAGGCTTATATCTAAGTTATTGGCCATACTAAGGGTTTGGAGACATGGGAACTGCACACTGCACTCATGAAAAACCTATTTCAGAGTCGATAAACATAATTTACAGAACGCTAAATGTAGCCAAGAAAAATTTAAAAGTGCTCTTTTAAATAGTTGGGATACGAGATATATGTACTGTGCTGCAAATAACAGTTACTAGTTTAAAGATGATTATCTTGATAATGTTAATATGTCTTTTCACACTCTCAGTTGAGTCCTCTATTCGTGGCTTTCAGTGTATTGGTTCACCTGTAACTGCCTGTAAGATACTAAGCAGGAAATACATTATCATTATGTATCATTATGTAATAAGGATAATAATGGTGGTGACAGGTTCATTGGTCTAAATTACCACTATTTTGTAACATTTGTACGCTGAAGCTGTAGAGGTCATGGTTAGGGTTTATAGGAATGCATGTTGTTTGTCTAAAATGGAAAACCTAATAAAGAAGTATTTATAAAAAAAAACTCCCGTACCATCCAATAATGGTTAGGCACAAACTTACTAAAAGTGGACACTCTTGAAGATAATGGAGGATATGTGGTGCCTACATTAACATTCTGAAAGTTTACTTTGGCTGAGGTCAGTACAGATTTACCTAAACTCTATGGCCCGGATTCACGTAGAGCGGCGTATATTTGTGCGGGCGTAGCGCATATCATATGCGCTCCGCCGACGTAACACAGAGAGGCAAGAACAGTATTCACAAAGCACTTGCTCCCTACGTTGCGCTGGCGTAGCGTAAATTGGTCGGCGTAAGCCCGCCTAATTCAAAGTAGGAAGGAAGTGGGCGTGAAACATTAAAATGAAGCGTGACCCCATGCAAATGAGGGGCCGAACGAATGGTGCATGCGCCATCCCGTGGACGCTTCCCAGTGCGCATGCTCAGAATCACGTCGGAACAAACGCCTAAGATACATCGAATCACTGAACGTAACCTACGCCCAGCCCTATTCACGTAGTACTACGTAAACAACGTAAAATACAACGGCTGTTCCGACGTCCATAGCTTTGCATGGGTTGCGCCACCTATATGTGGAATAACTTTACGCCGGACGTACACCTTACGTAAACGGCGTAGATTACAGCGACGGGCTTACGTTCATGAATCGGCGTATCTAGGTCATTTACATATTCGACGCGTAAATCAATGGAAGCGCCCCTTGCGGCCAGCGTAAATATGCGCCCAAGATACGACGGCGTAGGAAACTTACGTCTGTCGTATGAAGCCAAATTTCAGGCGTATCTTACTTGCAGAATCAAGCGCAGAGATACGACGGCGCAAACGTGCACTTACGCCAGCGTAAGTGTTTCATGAATCCGGGCCTATGTTTTTATTGTTTTACCCTCTTAGGGATAAAATACATACCTAGTAAGTTCGAGAGACCTTTCTTGGTGAGCTCACATGTGTAGTTGTCATATCCTCACTTTGACAGCTGAGTTCTTGGTTTGCAATCAGAGCTGCCTAAATTCCATGCTGATCATCACAAACATTTGTGCTTTGTCAGTGCTAAAAAGTTGCCTTGAAATTGCACTGAAAGTGTACTTGGAAGTGCAGTCGCTGTAGATCCGAGGGGGACATGCAAGGAAAATAAAAAAACAGTGTTTTAGCTTGCACATGATTGGATAATAAAATCAGCAGATCTCTAAAAGATTTTATATTACTAAAAGAAGTACTGAAACTATAATTGAGATGTCTTCTCTTTTTTTTATACATATTCTGGACATGTGATACATTTTTCCAAGTTCTCAGCCTCCAGGTTCAAATATTTATTTATTTATGCATTGTTATTTATTCATGTATAAAAATGTTATATTTTACAATGTATTGTATACCTTTTGAAAATAAAATATTTTGAAAGAAAATCAGCAGAGCTTCCCCTCATTTCAGATCTACCACCTCAGATTTATAGCGACTGCACTTCCAAGTGCACTTTGCACTTATAGGGCCAGATCCACGTAGATCGGCGTAATTTTAAGCAGGCGTAGCGTATCGTAGTTACGCTACGCCGCAGCTACTTTGAGAGGCAAGTGCTGTATTCATAAAGCACTTGCATCTAAAGTTACGGCGGCGTAGCGTAAATGTGTCAGTGTAAGGGCGCGCAATTCAAATGGATAAGATGTGGGCGTGTTTTATGTTAATTCTACTTGACCCCACGTAAATGACGTTTTTTTTTAACGGCGCATGCGTGGTCCGTGGGGGTATCCCAGTGTGCATGCTCGAAATCATGTCGCAAATAGTCAATGCTTTAGACGTGAACGTAATTTACGCGAAGCCCTATTCGCGAACATTTTACGCAAACGACGTTAACGACGGAAAATTTGACGCTGGCCCGATGTCCATACTTAACATTGCGTATGCCTCATAGACCCAGGGGTAACGTTACGCCGAAAAATGCCCCGGGCGGACGTACATTTGAGGATTGGCGTATCTAGCTAATTTGCATACTCTACGCGGAAATCATTGGAAGCGCCACCTAGCGGCCAGTGTAAATATGCACCTTAGATCCGACGGCGTTTTAAGATGTACGTCAGTCGGATCGAGCCCCCATTCAGTCGTATCTTGTTTTGTGGATACAAAACAAAGATACGACGGGGCATCTTAGAACTTACGCGGCGTATCAATGGATACGCCGGCGTAAGTTCTTTGTGGATCTGGGCCATAGTTTGCACTTATAGTGAAAAGCGGATTTGCCTTTCGTAAATAACACCCCATGAGCTAATATGCATTGCATACTAGCCCATTATGAAATACTTACCTTAGGGCAGGGCCTTGTTAGCGGCGGCCGCACGCCACTGAGGTGTTTCCTCCGGGTTTGCGGGCTCCGGCACTGTGATTGGCCGGAGCCGCGATGACTTCACTCCCAGTATTCAGTAAATATCTCCTAAATGGTGCAAGTTTAGGAGATATTTACAGTATATAGGTAAGCCTTATTATAGGCATATCTATAGCTACAAACAAACCAGGTGATCTTACTTCCTCTTTAAAAAAATACAAATAAATCACAATATATACCCCATTGGAATACCTGGGAAAAAAACAAGGAAAGGGGGCGCCTCTGAGTATGTATCATACACAATTTATTTAAGAAGCAATATCCACTCACATGGAAATAAGTAAAGTTGAACTTGGGTGCATCTCTGGGTTGATATTCAATAAATGGAATATCATAAAATAAGTTAAATCTACATCCTGCATACCGCTAAGCTGTGATCCCATCCCATCCTATCTGGGTTTTGATGTGCTACACTTTGTCAAATATAAGATGACTTCCTTTGACCTGCAGTTCCACCTCATCCTCCCTGGGATCTCATGTGATGCGTCCTCCAAGCCAGAAGTGGACTTACTGTTACCTGTAGTCCCACCTCCTCAGCCCAGAGATGTACCCCACTTATACTTACTTCTTTTCATGTGAGTGGATATTGCTTTTTAAATAAATTGTTTATGATACATACTCAGATACATACCCTTTCCTTATTTTTTTCCTAGTTTTACTGGAACTTGCTTCTGGTCTCCCTGGTGGCAGCCCTGACAGACTCACCTATTTCTTCCTTGATAGTTTCCCCTTGACTATTGCGGTCCATATATTGTCATGTTGAGGTATATGAACATTGTGCCTTTTACTTGTTAAAAAAAAAAGAAAGAAAGGAATACCTGGGGCTGCTCCAAGCATGCCCCTATCATAGGAAAGGATTAGGGCTATCACGGTACCCATGGATAAGGTAAAGGTTATAATAAAATTAA
Organism: Rana temporaria; assembly: GCF_905171775.1. Taxonomy (NCBI): domain Eukaryota; kingdom Metazoa; phylum Chordata; class Amphibia; order Anura; family Ranidae; genus Rana; species Rana temporaria. Next base: position 35,339,004 of record NC_053491.1, on the reverse strand, counting down.
CAATTAATTTAAAGCGGGGGTTCACCCTAATTTATAACTTATCGTTAAACACAAGGGCTCAGTCTGTCTATTCAAAGTTTGCTGTGCAAAAAATTTAAAAACTATTGTATACCTATTTTCTGTCTCATGAACCAGGCACTTCCTGGTTTGGATCCCGCGGGACTGGGTGTGTCGATTCGTCTGCGATCACCGCATTGATTCCTGGGATTACTCAGCAGCGTCTCGTGACGCTGACCAGGAGAAGATTCTTTTGCCCAGCAGCAGGGGAATTCTTGCGTGACTTTACACGTCACATGACTCTGCAGCCGGTCATGTGGCGAGGGCGGATACAATTCCGCCATTTTAAATGATGGAAAACAGGTGCATCCCGGAAGGTGGGCTTCAGAGTGCCCACAATCAAGATGGAAACGTCTATCTATCATTTTTATAAATTATCTTTTGCGGGGAAAAGAGAATGCTGGCGGCTGCAATATTAGGACTGGTGAGTACCCGATTTGCTATGGTAACAGCGGGAGAATAACCTGTAAAAAAAAAAAAATGTATTCCCGCGGAACCCCCGCTTTAAGAAAAGGACATGATTAAAATAATGATACATAAATTGGTAGACAGTTTATTACAACTGTGCATAGTGAATACAGAAAGGAACACCTTTGAATCAGAACACCTGGGATATTGATATGGTCAGTTAAGTAGCAGAGGGGGAGGGGTGTATATAGAGGGGGATGGGTGTATACAGAGGGGGTTGTTAATCACTTTCAGCTCCTTTGCTGTCAATTGAAATTAACAACAGGTGCACTAGATGGGTAACAATGAGACGACCTCCAAAACAGGAATGTTTTTTCATGTGGAGGTGTCTGACATTTTTTTCCCTACTCATCTTTTCTGACTGTTTTTCACTAGTTTTGCATTTGTCTAGGGTCAGTGTCACTACTGGTAGCACAAGGCGATACTTGAACTCTATAAAGGTGGCACAGGCAGTCCAACTCCTCCTGGATGGCACATTAATACGTATCATTGCCAGAAGGTTTGCCGTGTCTCCCAGCACAGTCTCAAGAGCATGGAGGAGATTCCAGGAGACAGGCAGTTACTCTAGGAGAGCTGGACAGAGCCGTAGAAGGTCCTTAACCCATCAGCAGGACCGGTATCTGCTCCTTTGTGCAAGGAGGGACATGATGAACACTGCCAGAGCCCTACAAAATGACCTCCAGCAGGCCACTGGTGTGAATGTCTCTGACCAAACAATCAGAAACAGACTTCATGGGGGTGGCCTGAGGGCCTGGCGTCCTCTAGTGTGCTCTGTGCTCACTGCTGAACTCTGTGAAGCTCGATTGGCATTTTCCATTAAACACCAGAATTGGCAGGTCCGCCACTGGTGGCACATGCTTTTCACAGAGGAGAGCAAGTTCACCCTGAGCATATATGACAGACGTGAAAGGGTCTGGAGAATTCACAGAGAACTTTATGCTGCCTGTAACATCGTTCAGCATGACCAGTTTGGTGGTGGGTCAGTGATGGTCTGGGGAGGCATATCCACAGAGGGACACACAGACCTCTACAGGCTACACAATGGCACCCTGACTGCCATTAGGTATCGGGATCCTTGGACCCATTGTCAGACCCTACGCTGGTGCAGTGGGTCCTGGGTTCCTCCTGGTGCACGACAATGCCCGGCCTCATGTGGCGAGAGCATGCAGCCAGTTCCTGGAGGATGAAGAAATTGATACCATTGAATGGCCCCCGCGCTCACCTGACCTAAATCCAAAAGAACACCTCTGGGACATTATGTTTCGGTCCATCCGGTGCCACCAGGTTGCACCTCAGTCTGCTCAGAAGCTCGGTGATGCCCTGTTCCAGATCTGGGAAGAAATACCCCAGGACACCATCCAATGTCTCATTAGGAGCATGCTCTAATGTTGTCAGGCATGCATACAAGCACTTGGGATCCATACAAACTACTAAGGACCATTTTGAGTTGTTGCAATGAAATTTCAGCAAAATGGACTAGCTTGCTGCATAATTTTTCACTTTGATTTTCGGGGTGTCTTTGAATTCAGCCCTCTGTAGGTGGATAATTTTCATTTCCGTCAAAGGATGTGCCATCCTTTCATTCCTAACACATTACCCAGTCCATATCAGTATAGATATCCAGCATGAGATTTTTGCCCGTTGAGATCTGATATGTTTTCAAAGTGTTCCTTTCATTTTTTTTTGAGCAGTGTGTATATATATATATATATATATATATACACCCCATTTTTTAGTATATTATGAAAGATGATGTTATACCAAGTAAATACATACCTAACCTGTCACGCTTTAAAATTGCGCGACAAACTACAGTACTTAAAAATCTAGACAGGTGATGTTTTAAACACCTCTACAGGTTAACTGTTTAGAGGTAAAGAGGAGGTCTATTGCTAGAATTATTTCTCTCGCTCTGAAGTTTGTGGTGATACCTCACATGTGTGGTGCAAAAACATTTTACATATGTGTGTGCGACTTACGTATGTGTTCGCTTCTGCACACGAAGGGATGGAGCTTTACTTTTTTTTATCCTTTTTTTTATTATTAAATTTTCACTTAAAAAAAAATGGTATTACTTTTATCATAGCTATGATTAAGCACTGGGAGACAGTGTGAAACGTGTCAGCTTCTGTTCTATTTTTTGCTGTGGCATGTATTTTTTCTGACCAGTTTTAATAAAAGGAACGTTTTTTGGAGTGCGGCTGTCCAAGTTTTCCTTTATTTTTGCATTATCATTGCATTGCCGGCACCCATGGTTTGGATCCAGTTAGAAGGCTCTTTGGTTTCATCTGAGCGGTTACCCTTTCCTCTATCCAAGTGTGTGTAGACAATTCTGACACACAAAATTCTACGCATGCTCTGAATCAAGTACGAGACGGAAGCGCTCGGTCTGGTAAAACTAGCATGCGTAATAGAGATAGCACATTCGTCATGCTGTAACGGACTGAAAAGCACGAGGCTGAAAAGCGCGAATCGTCTATCACCAAACTTCTACTAACACAAGATTAGCAGAAAGAGCCCAAAGGGTGGTGCACTTGGTATTGAAATTCCCTTTTATGGTGCCGTCGTTCGTGTTTTACGTGACCACGTTCTTGGCGATCGGAATTTACGACAACATTTGTGCGATCGCGTGTATACAAGTTTGAGCCAACATCCATCGAATAAAAATCCAGAGTTTTGTTGACGGAATGTCCGATCGTGTGTACGCGGCATAAAACAACCTAAATAATAAAATGTGGTAAATAAATAACATTGTAAAATCTTGCTTTCACAGGTCAGTCTGACGGTGTACAATACATTACTTATAGAGCATTCCTTAAAGGAGTTGTAAAGGAAATATTTTTTTTTTGCTGAAATGACTGTTTACAGGGTATAGAGACATAACAGTTAACTGATTCCTTTTAAAAATGATTAAAAATAGATAAAAATCAATCATATAATGTATCTGCAGTTTCTAGTTTCATCTTTGCATGTTGTTTCCTGCTTCTGTGATGTACAGAGCCAATACAGGGCAGTGATGGTTTGGAAAACGAAACTGATTGGTGCTGAGGGGTTTCAGACACACAGTAATCACACCTCCTTGATTAGTGACCACAGAGAGAAAGCTCCCAGCACTGTGGTTATCAGGAAACAGACAACCAGGAAGTGTGGAGATTAGAGAAGAATTACAGCAACTTGAGAGCAAAAACGAACAATGAGGACATGAAAACAGCACTGCATTAAGGTAAATGAAGCTATTAAGATAAAAAAAAATCCTTTACAAACCCTTTAAATCTTCATTTATAAGTAATTGGTAGACAACATTTCTTTGTCACTGTAATGCCTTGTACACACGACTGGTTTTCTTTGGCCGGGAAAACCGGCCATGTGTATTCTTCTTAGCAGTTTTCCCAACAGGGAAACTGCGGTTAAAAAATTAGAACATTTTCTCGCCGCGAATCACAGCGTTTTTTCCCCCGCAGTTTTCCTTTGGGGAAAACACTGCTGTGGAGCATACACACGGCCGGTTTTCCCAAGCAAAGCTCTCCTGTGTACACGGGTAAAAGTGACCGAGCCGGTTCTCGGTTTTCCCCTCGGGTTTCCTGGCAGTCTTTTGACCGCCGAGAAACCCGATCGTGTGTACAAGGCATAAAAGTATTTTTTTGTAAGAAGGCTTTGCCCTAATATTCAGGGGTGTTGTGAAGATTCTAAAATATTGGAGACACACTCAAGAGAGAAAAGACTGCATGCTGAAATGAAAAGTTGGCATGTCTAAAATTTACATATATTTACTGTATGCGTGCATTTAAATATACATATATACTGTGGTGAATGGCCAACAAAAAAATAATCAGAAATGTAGTTGTTCATTAACTGAAGTAACCTCTTTCTACTAGGGGTCCAGGATAATTATACAATGTAAGAATACAGAACAAACGATGTCTCTCAGCATGAAGTTTCCTATAATTGATTCTACCCAGTAAGAATAGTGTGGATGTGATGTACATTTGTATTCAATAGATATATATAATTATTTTTTATAAAATTATCTTAATAGAGAACCAAAACAATTGTATTTTTTTTTTTAAATAAAGGCAACATAAAAACAACACATTGGGGGTTATTTACAGAAGGCTAATCCACTTTGCACTACAAGTGCAAGCTACAAGTGCAAAGTGCACTTGAAATTGCACTGAAAGTGCACTTGGAAGTGCAGTCGCTGTAAATCTGAGGAGTAGATCTGAAATGAGGGGAAGTTCTGTTGATTTTATAATCCAATCATGTGCAAGCTAAAATGCTGTTTTTTTATTTTCCTTGCATATCCCCCTTGAATCTACAGTGACTGCACTTTTAGTGCAATTTCAAGTGCACTTTGCACTTGTAGTGAAAAGTGGATTTACCTTTCGTAAATAACCCCCATAGTCAGTACATCTCTCCAATACATGCACATTTCCCATGTTCCAGCTCTTCAAAAATTCTTCAAAAATACTTGTTGACGTGGCAAAAAAAAAAATGCACCAAGCTCCTAATTTCTTGTTGTGAGCTGATAACACACAGACTTTTTGTGGACAGAATGGTGTCAGCCCTACCCAGTTGTATTTTGCTAAACTGACCCTCCCACTGGCCTTATCTTCACAACATAGGGGCAGATCCACAGAGCAAGTACTTTCAAATTACCCGCGTCGTATCTTTAGTTTGAATCCTCAAACCAAGATACGACGGCATCTGGGTTAGATCCGACAGGCGTACGGCTTTGTACGCCTTCGGATCGTAGGTGCAATACTTCGGCGTCCGCTGGGTGGAGTTTGCGTAGTTTTCCGCGTCGGGTATGCAAATTAGCTATTCCCGACGATCCACGAACTTACGCGTGGCCGTCGCATTCTTTTACATCGTCTCTAGTCGGCTTTTTCCAGCGTATAATTAAAGCTGGTGTTTTGCGGCGTATAGTTAGATTTGCCATGTTAAGTATGACCGTCGTTCCCGCGTTTAATTTGAATTTTTTTTTTGCGTAAGTCGTCTGTGAATCGGGATGGACGTAATTCACGTCTATGTTAAAAAAATGACGTCCTAGCGACGTCATTTAGCGCAATGCACCGCTGGACCGTATCCACGGATAAATCCTCTCGTGTGTACTAGGCCTGACACTGGGAGAAAGTGGGGTTCAGAGATGAGGGGAAGCCTAGAAGTTAATATTCTCAAGGACACCACTGTGAGAACACAGGGCTAAGGAGATGAAAGGCAAGTACCTTTGTTTTATAGTCTACCAGAGACTAATGATGTTCCATGCAGCATTTAGTAAGAATTGGGTAACAGTATGTAACAATATTTAAGCAAAGGAAACTCACATACATCCATAAGCAAAAGGAAACTCACATACATCCATATAAGCCTATACTAACGGGGTTGCTTCTAACTTGATGTGGATGAAGAGACTGACTGAGGGAAAGCTATTTGATCACTGTAGTTTATAATTTTTTCCCGAACCTCTCCCCTCCTATCAAACTCCCTATCGCATTATATCTTACTCTGTTAGCTTTTAGATGATCCCTGAAAACCCTCCTCTTCAAAGAAGCTTATTCCCCACCTAACAACTGTACTTTTATTTTCTCCATCAGCTCATCCCCCACAGTTATTACCTTTTGTATCCCTTGACACTCCCTTTTAGATTGCAATCTCTAACGAGCAGGGCCCACTGATTCCTGTATTGAATTGTATTGTATTGTAATTGTACTGTCTGCCCTCATGTTGTAAAGCATTGTGCAAACTGTTGGCGTTATATAAATCCTGTGTAATAATAATAATAAAATAATAAATGGCTGAAGAGAGTATATTTCCTTTGTGCCATTATAATGTACATAGCAAAAGGAATAGGGGCAGGCTGTAGTATAAAAAATATTTGTAGGTTTTAGAATATGGTATTGTACTGGTCGGTGGTGGTGCGTCCATAGAGGGCACAGGAGCACCGCCCCCTCTCTCCTGTACCACTCTATCACCAATAGATAGATCTATCTATTGTTGCCGCTGCCGCCCCTTATTCAGGAGTTTGGCTCCTTGTCAGGAGCCGGGCATCTGAATTACAGCGGCGTTTTCTTTTGGAAGTGCGTGATTAGAGCCGTGGGCTCTAATAGGCATCCTGATTAGAGCCGTGGGCTCTAATAGGCATCCTGATTAGAGCCGTGGGCTCTAATAGGCATCCTGATTAGAGCCGAGGGCTCTAATAGGCTTTTCGAAAATGGTAAACAGTGGGCGCAATGATGTTTACACAGTGTTGTGTTAGAGAAGCGATTAAATCGCTTACCTAACACTGACCCACCTCTCAGCCAATCAGGTGCTCGGGTCTGGTTACCCTGTCACCTGATTGGCTGAAGCGACAGGGACTGTGATTGGATGCCTATAAGGCGTCCAATTATAGCAGAGATGGCGGGAAGAGGATGGGCGAAGACATGGAACACTCGGAGTGTGGAGGACAGTGCCGAGACAGGTAAGTGCCGGACGGGGGAGCATAGTGGTAGCATTTGATCGGGCACAGTAGCGGCAATTGATGGGGCACACTGACGGCAATTGATGGGGCACACTGGCGGCAATTGATGGTGCACACTGGCAGCAATTGATGGGCACACTGGCAGTAATTGATAGGGCACACTGGCAGCAATTGATGGGGCACACTGGCAGCAATTGATGGGCACACTGGCTGCGCTTGATAGGCACAGTGGTTGCGCTTGACTTTTTTTGTTTTTCAGTTTGTTTTCGCCCCCCCAAAAAAAAGAAATTTGAGCACCAGCCACCACTGGCACTGGTAGTGGTTAGATAATCCCTTTACCAGTTGACTTTGCAGGGTAAGGGTAAAGAAATTTGAGCAAAAATGTAGGTAAAATGGCCAGTGCCTCAAGTAGAAGTTGTGCCGAATAGTTGCCTGCTTTTCTGTATATTGCTCATCCATTCATTCCCAACACTGTCATTCCAAGAAAAGATTTTCTTAGGAACTACTTGATTATTTAATACTTTACTGAAATTCTGAAACAGAAATTTGTGTCATTTTCAGAAATAAAGACTAATGATTTTTATTTAATAAAGACAGCAGTCATACACGGAGGGCAGCGACAGATAACACAGAGCTAGCAAGTGTCACAGCTGTAGAGCACAGTAATCAAAATGTATTGACATGGTGACACCATAGAGGAGAGGAAAGAGACGCACAGTCACAGATTGCCTTATCAGACACCTCTCAAACAGCACAATGGGTGACACAGAAAACTGATCAGAGCTGTAGGGTTTGTTGTTTTCTATATAATGCACTGTAAACTGAATTATGTTGGGTGTGTGATTATATAGGGTAGGACAAAGTTACATTATGATAACTGCACTTCCTCCTCCTTCTTCATAACCCAAACTCAAACAGTTAAGATTTGTTGAACTATAAGGGACCTCTAAAAATGTAAATATGCTGAAAATATACCTTTTAGTTTGAATTACTGTGGTTGTGCCAAGGTACCCTATGTGCCTACAGCCTTAGAGCTGTATGTGTGTGTGCAGTGTAAGCTGTGCCAGATTAAATTCTATGGAGGCCCCTAGGCAGTCAAAACCTTAGAGCCCCCCTCTATGGTTTATGGAGGTTTCTCATGGATGTGCTTTAGTGGGATAACATTAAACTAATGCCGCGTACACACGGTCGTTTTTCGACATGAAAAAAAACGACGGGCCGGATTCAGATACTTTGGAGTATCTTTAGGTGGGGCGTAACGTATCTCAGATACGTTACGCCGCCGTAAATTAGGGCGCAAGTTCCGTATTCAGAAACCACGGCGTAACGTATGTGTGTCGGCGTAAGCCCGCCTAATTCAAATGTGGATGATGTGGGTGTGTTTTATGTATATTAACTGTGACCCCGCGTATTTGACGTTTTTTACGAACGGCGCATGCTGAAAATTACGCCGCAAATCGTCAATGCTTTAGACGTGAACGTAACTTACGTACAGCCCTATTCGCGAACGACTTACGCAAACGACGTAAAATTTTAAAAACTTGACGCGGGAACGACGTCCATACTTAACATTAGCTACGCCTCATATAGCAGGGGTAACTTTACGCCGGAAAAAGCCTAACAAAAACGACGTGAAAAAATGCGCCGACCGGACGTATGTTTCTGAACCGGCGTATCTACCCAATTAGCATATTCATCGCGTAACTATACGGAAGCGCCACCTAGCGGCCAGCTTAAATATGCAGCCTAAGATACGACGGTGTAAGACACTTACGCCAGTCGGATTTTAGGGAAATCTATGCGTAACTGATTCTATGAATCAGTCGCATAGATACGCCATCGTATCTCCTTTCTGAATCTGGCCCGATGTTTTTAAAAACGTCATTTAAAATGATGGTGTGTGGGCTTCACATCGTTTTTCGGCTTCTGATAAACATAAAAAAAAAAACGAACATGCTGCATTTTTTAACGTTGTTTTTTAAAATGTCGTTTTTCGGGTTGTAAAAAATTATCGTGTGTGGGCTAAAACAACGTTTTAAACCCGCGCATGCCCAGAAGCGAGTTATGAGACGGGAGCGCTCGTTCTGATAAAACTACCGTTCATAGTGGAGTAAGCACATTCATCACGCTGTAACACACAGAAAGCGTGAATCGTCTTTTACTAACACGGAATCGGCTAAAAACAGTCCAAAGGCGAATGTAACTTCCCCTTCAGAGTGCCGTCGTACGTGTTGTACGTCACCGCGCTTTGTTCATCATTTTTCAAAAACGATGGTGTGTGGGCAACATCGTTTTTAATGATGAAGTTGGAAAAACGTCGTTTTTTGGACATGCTGAAAAACGTCGGTTTTTTTTCATGCCGAAAAACGACCGTGTGTACGCGGCATAAGTAGTGTGCATGTTGGCCGCTAGATGGAGATGACCATCACTACTGTACATTACAGTACGTAGGTTGCACCAACATTTTCTACAAACTGACAGCTGAAAGAAGATGAGCTTTTAAGAGACAAACTGTAATGTGTACCAGACATCTTTTGTTTACAACTTTAAAAGGCGGATTTTTTTTTACCAAACACGTTACACTTACCTGCTTTGTGCAGTGGTTTTGCACAGAGGCCCCAATCCTCTTCTTCTTGGGTCCCCCTCTTTCCAATGGCTCCCACTGTTGTCTTAGCCAATGAGGAGGAAGAGACCCAGGAGAGCCTCTGCTCTGGTGTACATTGTTGGATCAAGATGGGGCTCAGGTAAGTATTAGGGGAGGCTGGGGGGGGGGGGGGAACTGTGGCACACTGATGTTTTTTTTTACCTTCAACCTTGAGCCTTTACAACCACTTTAAAGCGAAGTTCCACCCAAAAGTGGAACTTCCGCTCACTGTACTCCCTCTCACCGGTGCAACATTTGGCACCTTTAGGGGGGGACAGCATACCTGTGTTTCACAGGTATGATTTCCCCACTTTCGAGAGCCGCAGCTGTGGGTATTGACGCCACAGCTGGGGCTCCCTCCTCCTCCCCCTGTCACTGGGCCAGTAGGAGAGAGGAGCAGAGCCTTGCGCATGCGCAATAGGGTTCCCGGCATGAAGCCAAAAGGCTACACTACCCGGTTCCCTTTCTCGAAATGGAGGCAACATGCACCCGACAGCTGATGGAAACATCAGCTGCGGTACCAACGTCGCTGGACTCCAGGACAGGTAAGTGTCCGATTATTAAAAGTCAGCAGCTGTAATATGTGGCTGGCTTTTAATGTTTGCAGTGGTGGGCGGACCTACGCTTTAAGTTGTTATTGGGTTTATTACGTTAATACAGTATTTTCTCCATAGAGTCTCAGTAATGCAAAGTTTTATTTTCTTTGAGTTCATTCACTTTTTCCATATTTTGTGAACATTTTAAGAAAGCTTCATTGTATTTTTCAATCCATTGTGATCCATTGTTCCTTAAACAGCATGGGGCCCTCAGGTACAGTAGGTGCCTACTCTGCACAAAGACCACCGGAAATACTGGTGAGCGATACTTTTCCCATCAACCTGTCTCTTTTTTGGAGCACAGCTTCCAGGATGGCATGGAAAAGGAGTTGTTTTGTCGAATTTTGGAGACACTCTGGCCTGGATTCTCGTACGAGTTACGCCGGCGTATATCCAGATACGCCGTCGTAACTCTGTGTCCGAGCCGTCGTATCTATGCGCCTAAATCTTAGAATCAGTTACGCATAGATTTGTATTAGATCCGATCGGCGTAAGTCTCTTACGCCGTCGGATCTTAACTGCATATTTACGCTGGCCGCTAGGGGCGTGTACGCTGATTTACGCCTAGAAATATGTAAATCAGCTAGATACGCAAATTCACAAACGTACGCCCGGCCAACGCAGTACAGATACACTGTTTACATTAGGCTTTTCCCAGCATAAAGTTACCCCTGCTATATGAGGCGTACCAATGTTAAGTATGGACGTCGTTCCCACGTCGAATTTTGAACATTTTATGTTGTTTGCGTAAGTCGTTCGCGAATAGGGCTAGGCGTCACTTACGTTCACGTCTAAAGCATTGGCTTCTTGCGGGTTAATTTGGAGCATGCGCACTGGGATACTTTCACAGACAGCGCATGCGCCGTTCGTAAAAAGCGTCATTTACGTGGGGTCACATAAAATTTACATAACACACGCCCACATCTACCACATTTGAATTAGGCGGGCTTACGCCGGCCTATTTACGCTACGCCGCCGCAACTGTCGTTTGAGAATACGGCACTTGAGTGTAAAAGTTGCGGAGACGTAACGTAAATAGGATACGTTACGCCCGCACAAAGATACACGATTCTACGTGAATCCGGGCCTCTAGGTTCTCCCCATTGTTAACATGTATACTTAAAGGGTCACTAAAGGAAAAACATTTTTTTGCTGAAATGACTGTTTACAGGGTATAGAGACATAATAGTTAAGTGATTCCTTTTAAAAATGATTAAAAATAGATAAAAAAGATAATGTACCTACATTTTTGCTGTTGTTTCCTAGTTCTCTGATGTACAGAGCCAGAGAGCCAATAGAGAGCAGTGAAGGTTTTGCAAAACGAAACTGGATTGGTGCTGAGGGGCTTTAGACACACCTCCTTGATTAGTCACCACGGTGAGAAATCTCCCAGTACTGTGGTGATCAGGAAACAGACAACCAGGAAGTGTCCAGAACAATGAGGAATTACAGCAACATCAAAGCAAAAACGAACAATGAGGACATGAAACCAGGACTGCAGTAAGGTAAAGGAAGCTATTTAGCTAAAAAAAAAAATCCTTTAGTGACCCTTTAATAATGGACATGTGCACACTGAAATATTTTGTTTCGGAATTTGGTTTTCGTCCAAAAAATAAATTTATTTAGTTACTCCCGAAATTCGTTTTTATTCATTTTATTTTGTTAAAAAATCCGAATTTATTAAGGTCGAATCTGTCATTGAAGGCTTATGGTGTCTGTCAAATGTTCTAAGAAGATTCGACGAAGCAGCTAAACTGTATGATGCTGCAATTGTACATTTCCAGTCGAATGTTCCGCCTACAAGCTATAGAAGAATTGTAATGTTGTATGACACTAGTAAATAATTATATTTGTAAATTATTATTACTAGTCAACCAACATTCAAATTCTTCTATAGCCTATGGGTCGAGCATTTGACCGGACATGTACGATTGTGGCGTCATACAGTTTAGCTGCTTGTCGAATCTTCTTAGAACTTTCGACAGACACCATAAGCCTTCAATGACAGATTCAACATTTGTATGTTTTTCGCTGCTTCGTCGAATCTTCGTCGTTCATGTCAAATGGTCTACAATGTCTCTATAATTTCGAATCTTTCCTCTCTATGTCGAATAATCTTGGACTAATAGTTAGGTTAGGCACATTTGACCGCAGATTCGATAGATACAGATTGCTATTGTCAGGGTCATGTCGAATCTCCTATCTACGGTATATCGAACTGTTGTAGCAACGAAAATGAAAATAAAGCATTTTTTATGTTGGATCTTTCGGATTTTAGATTCTGCGCGTTTGTTTTCGTTTTTAAAAGCAATAACGAAAATACCCGAAATTCGGACGAAAACAAATGCACATGTCTACTTAATAATACATTCCTCCAATCAGTGGGAATACATCAGTAAGGACCATTGAAGAAAAACCTGATTTAACTCAACCACCAGAGGAAAAGACAACATATATATATATTAAATTGCTACCTTATCGATTATCAAGAAAAATAGAACATACAAATCCATATATTAAAATTGGTACCACACACAACAAACACACCTAAAATCACACATACACACCTATCTCTCATAACAAAAAAGTTTCCCTTGTATTATGCAAAAATAGCTATAATATATATATGTGTGTATATATATATATATATATATATATATATATATATATATATATATATATATATATATATATATAGTAGGACTGGTGATCCTAATTAGTGTTGCTCACGAATATTCGCATTGCGAATATTCGACTCGAATATAGCATATTCGAGAAATCGCGCTATATTTCGAATTTCGCGGTGAATATTCGCAATTCCGAATATTCGCATTTTTTCAATTTGATTTTTAAAACAGATCACATCCTATCGACGTCTAAAAGCATTGCTGGTATGATTAGAGACCCTGGGCCGAGTAGCTAAGCTGAGGCGATCCTTTTATGTTGCCAAATTGAAAAAAAAAAAAATTGCGATTTTTCGCTATTGCAAATGCGAAAATGATTGCGAATTTTCGATAACTGTGGTAGGAGAACTCTGATTGTCTCTGATGCAAAAGGGGGGGGCTTTGTGTATGTGTATGTTATGAATATTTGTATGTTTGATATTATTATTTTTTGTAAGAAGGAAAAAATTGCGCATACCTTAAAAAAGGGGAGAATACAGCAGCAACTCAAAAATGTTATACAACATAAATTAATACAAGACAGAAAATGGAGTCGCTCTATAAGAATAAAAAATATGTCTAGTGACAAGACATGTGGGCAAATTATAAAATAAGCAAGCGCAAATAACTTGTGAAATACACAGTGAAACAAATATATAAAGAAATATAGTCCCAATAATAGAAAAATAATCTTTCATAAAAATGTCTGATATGTGAAGTGAAAAAAAGTCCAAAGCATGCAGCATGAACGTGTTCAATCTTCAAGGTGTTTGATTGACAAATGGCTGTGACAGATGGATAGAGTAAAGAATCACCACCAATGCAAAACACTTTTTATTTTGTATTGTAAAATATCACGAATATTCTGAGCCAATCAGAGTGCTCCTTCCGCATTTGCCGAATATTCGCAATTATTTTGTATTGTAAAATATCAAGAATATTCTGAGCCAATCAGAGTGCTCCTTCTGCATTTGCCGAATATTCGCAATTATTTTGTATTGTAAAATATCAAGAATATTCTGAGCCAATCAGAGTGCTCCTTCTGCATTTGCCGAATATTCGCAATTATTTTGTATTGTAAAATATCAAGAATATTCTGAGCCAATCAGAGTGCTCCTTCTGCATTTGCCGAATATTCGCAATTATTTTGTATTGTAAAATATCAAGAATATTCTGAGCCAATCAGAGTGCTCCTTCCGCATTTGCCGAATATTCGCAATTATTTTGTATTGTAAAATATCACAAATATTCTGAGCCAATCATAGTGCTCCTACAGCATTTGTCGAAATTGCGCAATAAATATCGCATTCGCATGTTGCGATATTTCGATAAAATATCACGAATATTCTGAGCCAATCAGAGCGCTCCTCCAGCATTTCTCGAAATTGCGCAATAAATATCGCATTCGCATGTTGCGATATTTCGATAAAATATCACGAATATTCTGAGCCAATCAGAGCGCTCCTCCAGCATTTCTCGAAATTGCGCAATAAATATCGCATTCGCATGTTGCGATATTTCGATAAAATATCACGAATATTCTGAGCCAATCAGAGTGCTCCTACCGCAGTTATCAAAAAATCGCAATTATTTTCGCATTCGCAATAGCGAAAAATCGCAATCATTTACTTTCGATAAAATATCACGAATATTCGAATTTAGCGAATATATCTCGAATATTCGAATATATATTCGAGATATATCGCGAAATCGAATATGGCATATTCTGCTCAACACTAATCCTAATGATAGGTGGAAATAAACTCTGGTCCCAGGTGAGTTCTTATGTATGTAAGTAACAGTTCATCAGTTCATAGCACCCAGCCAAAGATAGCAACACAATTGAAGTTCCAGGATCTAAGATATATGGGGAAATGATGACCAAATCCTCAGTGAGAATATTCCATCACCAACTTGGAAATTAGTCCTCAATGTCTTAAATGACCATGTGTGTCACAGAGACCAGATTGTCATGGGATGTTCCATAGGGTGCATCCATGTTATACTTATCAATCCAAATGCCTCTGAAGATATAATACCAGAATTGCCATTTCAGGGAGATTCCTGCTTGGATGTTGAAGTCCCAAATCACAGAGATGGGGATCACCAATGCTCCAGGAGAGAGGGAGGATGTGGAATATGAAATTAAAGGGGTTGTAAAGGTTTGTTTTTTATTTTCTAAATAGGTTCCTTTTAAAGGAGTTGTAAAGGAAAAAAAAGTTTTTTGCTGAAATGATTGTTTACAGGGTATAGAGACATAATAGTTAACTGATTCCTTTTAAAAACGATTAAAAATAGATAAAAATCAATCATATAATGTACCTGTAGTTTTTTAGTTTCGTTTTTGCATTTAGTTTTGTTTTTGCATGTTATCCTGCCTCTGTGCTACACAGAGCCAGAGAGCAGTGATGGTTTGGAACATGAAACTAGAAAATCCCAGTACTGTGGTGATCAGGAAACAGACAACCAGGAAGTGACCAGAACAGAGCAGAATTACAGCAACATCAGAGCAAAAACGAATAATGAGGACATGAAACCAGGACTGCAGTAAGGTAAAGGAAGCTATTTAGCTAAAAGAAACAAATTCCTTTAGTGACCCTTTAAGCTAGTGCATTGTTGGTTCACTTACCTTTTCCTTCAATTTCCCTTCTTAATGTTTTTTTTCTTTGTCTGAATTTCTCACTTCCTGTTTCTCCTCAGTAAGCTTTCCACCATCATCCAAGCATTGGAAAGTCAACCTAGAACAGCTTACTGAGGAGGAACAGGAAGTGAGAAATTCAGACAAAGAAAACAAAGAAAAAAAAAACTTTTAGAAGGGAAATCAAAGGAAAAGGTAAGTGAACCAACAATGCACTAGCTTAAAGGAACCTATTTAGAAAATAAAAAACAAACCTTTACAACCTCTTTAAAGCGGGGGTTCACCCCAAAAAAAATTCTAACATTACATTAAGCTCCATTCCGACATTGACTGTACGCTGATCTTTTTTTATATCTTTATTTCCCCCCCCCCCAGCTTCCGGGTATGAATCCCGCGGGACTGGGCGTTCCTATGCACAGGCTAATTGATTGACGTATGACATAAGCTTCCCCCCGGCGCATACGGCCGCGTCACGAGTTGCCGAAAGAAGCCGAACGTCGGTGCGCAGGCACAGTATAGCATCGTATAGAGCCGACTTGCAGTCCAGCTTCTTTCAGCAGCTCGTGATGCGGCCGTATGCGCCGCGGGTAAGCTTATGTCATACGTCAATCAATTAGCCTGTGCATAGGAACGCCCACTCCCGCGGGATTCATACCCGGAAGCCAGGGGGGAAAATAAAGATATAACGGTATGTACAGCAAAAAAATAAAATAAAAGATCAGCGTACAGTCAATGTCGGAATGGAGCTTAATGTAATGTTAGAAATTTTGTGGGGGGTGAACCCCCGCTTTAAGCCTGACCGGTTTCCCGAAACCCAAGCCGGCTGCTTCAGAGGCAAAAAAAAGGTGGTAGTTTAGTACCGTCCATTTCTATCAGCCTTCTGTTATATATAAGTGATTTTTCACAGCAGGTGGACATTAAATGATTTGCACTCCATTACCTTTCAGCTTAACCATATCTTACTTCTGCTTGCTATGAGTGAGCATGGTAAAAATAAAATAGAAAATCCCTTTTAAAAGGACTGTGAATTAACCTACAGGTAGACTGTGTTACGTTTCAGTGACAGTCACTTAATTTGCATTAGTATCATTATTTCAGTTGGCATAGCAGATCCAATACATTGGACTTTCCCCCATGTGATTGTTTTTTTTTAACCACTTGAAAAACTCCCTATTAATCTTATGTAAATTATTTTCCTGTAGTATAAATGGCATGGACTAGCTTCAGAAAAAAGGAATTGTTCACTATGGGGCTGTCTTTAGAAGTTTGGATTTCAATTTCCGGCAGCAGATAATACAATGAACTGGGATAAAATGGTATCTGAAAGCGTGGTGTCAAATTGAAAGACAACCTTCATAATCTTCCATTCATCCAGGCATTCCCTTCTTTCTCGGTGTGAGGTTTAGGTCTGGCAGCAGCACACAGCTGTTCTTCTGGAAAGTTGATGGCATAGCAGAGCTTTCAAGACATCTTTACGCTCACTGGGCCAGATTCAGATAGGTTAGCGGATCTTTAGAAAATTAAGCCAGAGCCCACTGGTTGCCAGCCACTGATGTGCATGCTGTGAGGTTGCACCCAACCACCACCACAATGCCCAGGGCGGCTTCCCCTACTGCCCACATTTTGTCCCAATCCTACCTTAGCCACCAGAATATTACACTTAGCTAGACTATATTAACTTTTTCCAGGCTTAGATGTGTGAGAAAGCATGACACGACACTCCACACCAGGGAGAAAGCCTTGCATTACAGACAGAAGAACAGGAAGTGAGGATTTCTCAGAAGAAATAAGGACATTTAAAAGCAAAATCAAAGGATGAGGTAAGTGGAGGAGGACTGCACTAAGGTAAAGGAAGCTATTAAGGGAAAAAAAAGTGTACCTTTACAACCCCTTTAATGCTGTTTCTTTTTACACAGAATAGTTGGAGCTCAACATATGTATAAAGCAATGAGGAATATCATTGAACAAAACAAACTTTATTAAAACAAATGAACACATAATATAAGGCTACTCACATTGTTAAGTGCCTACCTGGCACCCAGGGATCATCTGCCTGTAATTATTATAACTGCCGCTGGCCGCCACTCTGAAGGCGAAAGCCAATGCTATCCATGTATGGACTCCATGTATGGAGAGCCGAGAAAATCGCTCGCCCCTACTTGTATGGGTTTCGTCTCTCAATTAGACATAATCAGGAGGCAATCACGCCTCTTGATGATGTCTAATTAAGAGACGAAACGTGTGCGAATAGGGGCGAAAAGTTTCCCCCCTATATTATTTATTTAATACCTTCATTACTTACTTAAGCTCTTTTGTATTTGGATATTTCCAGCATGTATATGTGGTAAAGAGTAGCACACTTTATACCATTTGTCTCTTACAAATAAATTTGTTTGCATTGAGTGAATGTAGCTGCCCTGAGCTTGTTGCTAATTAACATTGCGTAGGTGTTATAATATTATTATAACAGGAAATCATTGCCATACAGTTGGTATATGGATGGCATAAACTCATAGGCCCAGATTCTCAAAGACTTACGACGGCGTATCTCTAGATACGCCGTCGCAAGTCCGAATGGCCGCCGTCGTATCTATGTGCCTGATTCATAGAATCAGTTACGCATAGATTTGGCCAAGATACGAGCGGCGTAAGTCTCCTACGCCGTCGAATCTTGGGGTGCATATTTACGCTGGCCGCTAGGTGTCGCTTCCGTTATTTCCGCGTCTAATATGTAAATGAGCAAGATACGCCGATTCACGAACGTACATACGCCCATCGCAATTAGTTACGCCGTTTACGTAAGACATACGCCGGCGTAAAGATAAAGCTGGTCTCTAGGTGGCGCAGCCCATGCAAGGTATGGACATAGGAACAAGCGTATCCTTTTAAGTCGTTTACGTAAGTCGTACGTGAATGGGGCTGTGCGTAGGTTACGTTCACGTCACAGGCATTGAGCCAGTGTATCTCTATAACCCTGTTGATGTCTGTGAGACGAAACCGGTCGGTTAGAAGTTTGATCCATACCACCAATACTGTGTCAGTTTATGGTATCTGCCTGCTGTGAATTTTTTTCTTTGATGTGCCGTGGTGAACGAGTGTCTCTACCGTTTGAGTCTTTTTTCATTTTATCATTTTTTACTTTGGACAATTCCCTTGCTGTGTACTAATTTTATGAGATTTGGACTATCTCCTTGTTAATGTCAAAACTTTTTTGATTGAGAATTTTAAATAAATCTCTACACTATGAGGAGGTGTTTTCTCCCTCTTTTCTCATATCACTTATGAAATTGGGAGTTCCCCCCCCTGTATCATCTCATGTGACGTTCCTGTGGCTGCTGTTACCAACTTTCCTCCTGGGATCCATCCGGAATATCGGAAACGGGATATCCATCTACCCATTGGTGCAACTGGAGGACGGCCAGCATACATAAGCCCTGAGGACCTACCCACCATACGGTGAGCTGTGGGTCAACTTAAGCTGGTAAGAGTACCTTAATTTTTATATGCCAAGGAATTGAAGATGTGCATTTTCTGAGGGAAAGGATTCTCCATTGATGTGGAAGAAGTGTTTCCAGCTGAAGTGACGAACAGTCAACTCTGGGGAAGCTTTGGAAGTTCCCTCTTCTCCCCCCCTTTCCACTTTTCAGAACTTTTTTATTTGTGTTTATCCGCACTTATAATCACTTATTACCTAAGAATTTTCTTTTGTATGTTCCTTTATGCCGCATAGGTGTAATATTAGCACTCAGAGTTAATCTAGCTCTGATATATATGTAAGATTGTTTCACGGAGTTGGTTTCCCTAATACAACTCTTATTATAGAGGTCACATCCTCAACACCACTCAGTGGTTACCCTTCTTCTTTTTATAGTTTTGGCGCTACATTTATTTTCTTCTTTCTTTTATCTTTGGGTGTAAATACGACGTGATACTGAGCATGCGCGCGCATGCGCCGTTCGTTCGGCCATGCATCTACATGGGGTCACGCTTAATTTAAATACAACACACCCACGACCTGCCTACTTTGAATTACGCGCGCTTACGCCGGCAGATTTACGCTATGCCGCCGTATGTTAGGACGCAAGTGCTTTGTGAATACAGCACTTCCCTCTCTAAGTAGCGGCGGCATAGCGTAAATAAGATACGCTACGCCCGCACAACGTAAAGCCGCCCTACGTGAATCTAGGCCATAAACACCAGTCTTATCCAAGTATCAAAATAAGATAAAGAGATCGAAGAGATAGAGGAAAAAAAAAGGTAAAGAGGGTTTAGAGCAGAGGTGCCCAACCTTTTGAAGAGCGAGGGCCACTTAAGCGGCTTGGTAACCGGTTGTGGGCCACGATGAGTGGAGCGGTGGATGTCATGTCTGTGTCTGCTCTGCATATGCAGAGCAGACACAGCCCACTAAACTCTTTTTTTTTTTTTTTTTGCGGATCGGATTGGAGGTAGGACACAAGTTAGTTTATGTCTGCCACCACTTAGAGGTTAATGGAGGGTCCAATTGGTCAGGCTGTCGGACTTACCGTGTAAAAGAGGCCCAAGGCTGCTTTTACCTGCACTGTTGGCGCAACACAGTGTACCTTTGGCTTTCCTGCACTTTTCAATAGACTTCTATTATATTCTGCATGTTTGGTGCACTTTCAGAAAGCTCACCAAACTCGTAGATAATAACAGAAGTCTATGGCTCAGTGCAGGTAACCCGCAAGTAAACTGCTCTGCACCTGCCCATATATACACTGTGATATTAGTAATAAACTGACATTTAATAACAGTATTCTATTCCATCCTAAAGCAGGAGGTCGCAGGCCACATCAGAGGCCTCCGCGGGACACATGTTGCCCCCGGGCCACTGGTTGAGCACCCCTGGTTTAGAGGCAAAAAGTACCTCATAGAAGAGGTGGAAGACAATATGGTTTTACATGGTGCAGCCTGGGTTGCCTGGACTGGTAACCTCATATATTATCATGTCAACAAAGAAAACAATGCAGCGCTTCCAAATATAGAATAATACAAAGCTAAAGTATGTGCTATCAACACAGCATTCATAATGTGCAAAAAGCATTTACAATATTCAAAAATTATAATACAAATAAATCAGTGTGTATAAAGTCCAACGCAAGAGTTCAAAATATGTGATAAATATTGAGGGGGCAGAAGCTACACGCTGACATCTCGCCGCCACTTCCAGGCTTGTAATTGGTGGCTGTCTTTGTAAGTGCACTGTTTTATTTATCAGGGCAATTATTTTACTGGCATTTAAATGAAGCCTTTTACTTTATGTGGAATCTCTATTTTTTTTATAAATATGATACACTATATGTGGTCCCCTGCTTGTGGTTCTGTGTAGTGAGTGCTTTTTTCCCTAGACAGTATCAAGCAAACCTCCTGACTGTCCCCAGTGGTGAGAAGCGGTACTGCAGGGTGTCCCCGTTGCAAGAATAGAGCTGGTTGAGCAAGTGTGAAGGATCCTGTTAACAAAAACGTGCATGCTGCTGCTTTCCTCTGGCAGCTTTAATGTTGGCCTGTGCATTTTAGTTCTGCACCTCATGTATGATGGATAGGATTTTCAATAGCTGGTGGAAGATACTTTCTTTGAAGTGGTATTTATCACATTGTGTTATAAGGGAAAAACTTGCGCGCTACTATGTGTAATTTTTAGACAAATTTAAACCATCAACCTCCAGTGAATATAGTGAAAATAAAATCCGAAAATAAAAAATATATAGTACATGTATAGTGACCGTGAATTAACTGCAACCACTTAGTAGTGTACTCAAAAAAAAAAAACACATTTTATTGCATTTGATATTTATTACATACTAGCTGAATACCCGGCGTTGCCCGGTCTTCCTATCTTAACCTTTTGGGGAGGAAAATCATAGTAATATAAATATACCCATTTTTTATATAAGGGTGTAGGTAAGGGTTAATTTAACTGTCATATATTTTTATTTGGCATATAAGTAATATGTGTACCAGGTATTATTGAAATATCTCCAGGCGTACAGAAGTTATGTGGGAACATACATTTCCCATTGATTTGCATGGGACTTTAAACAAAAACCCCGACCCTCACAAATGGGGGTAGTTAAGGGATAAATTAACTATCTTATAGTTTAAGTGGACATATAAGTAACATGTGACCAAGTGTTATCGAAATATGTACAGCCGTTTGGAAGTTATGAAGTAACATGTATTTCCCATAGACTTGAATGGGACTTTAAAGAAAAACCCAGACCATGGCAAATGGGGGTGGGTAAGGGTTAAACCACCTATCCTATGTTTGTTGCTGACATATAAGTAACATGTGTGCCAAGTTTCATGTTAATATCTTTAGCCGTTTGGACGTGATGCTGGAACATACACACATACACACACACACACACACGTTGAGTTTTATATATATAGATTTTGGACTCTTTTGCATTGGACTTTTATTCACACTGATTTATTTTTATTATAATTTTTGAATATTGTGAATGCTTTTTGCACATTATGAATGCTGTGTTAATAGGACATGCTTTGAGTTTGAAATATTTTATGTTTGGAGACATTGCATTGTTTTCTTTGTTGGTTTGTTTGGGTACTGTATATCTACCTATTGCAAGCTGCCCATTTCTTTTCTTTAGCGCTGACCCTCCTTTTATGTTTTCATATTGTCATGTGTAAGGGCATCCTAGGGGAGAGACAAGCTGTTAGCTTAGATGACACCAAACTATGCAGTGGAATAACGTCCTTACAGGATGTCTCCAACTTACAAGCCAACTTCAATGCAATTGCCTAATTGGGCAACTGTGTGGCAAATGAGGTTTCTTGTATTAAGAGAGGTATGGACTCCAGAGAGAGATACATCAGTTTGCCCCCCTGTACAAATCATTAGTAAGACCTCATCTGGAATATGTAGTTGCAGTTTAGAGCACCAGTTTTAAAAAAGGATATCGGGGAACTGAAGAAAGTGCAGAGAAGGGCAACCAAATTGATAAAAGGCATGGAGGAGCTCAGCTATGAGGAAAGATTAAAGGAACTGAATTGATTCCCTCTTGAGAAGAGAAGATTAAGGGGGATATGATGAAGTGGTCCATATAGTGAACTTAGTGTTGGGTTATTGACTTAAAGGTCATCACAGAGAACAAGGGGGCACTCTTTATGTCTAGAGGAAGAGAGATCTCATCTCCAAATTCAGAAAGGTTTCTTCACAGTAAGAGCTGTGAAAATGTGGAATAGACTCCCCCCCCCCCCCCATAGATGGTTCTGGCAAGCTCAGTAGATTGGTTTAAAAATGCCTGAATTATTTCCTAAATGTACATAATATAACTGGGCAGTGACATTTATAGGTAAAGTTGATCCAGGGAAAATCTGATTGCCTCTCGGGGGATCAGGAAGGAATTTGTTTCCCCTGCTGTAGCAAATTGGATCATGCTCCGCTGGGGTTTTTCGCATTTCTCTGGATCAACTGTGAGTATAGGATTGTGTATATGGGATTGTATGATTTGTTTTCTTTATTGGTTGAACTATGTAGCTCTAGCATCAGATAACCAGGGGCTCAAATCAAGGAGAAATTGAAGTGTAGCTAGAAAAGCTTTGGTGAACATGTATTCCAAGTGCATGGGGTGCATTGAGGGTGGTAATGACTTGTTGGATAGAAGAGGGAGTGCTACATTTCCATGTGTGGGCAATAGATAAGCATGCTGCTATGAAGACATGTTTTAGGATGTGGTGGTAGTTTCCTGGCCACTTTTTATATCCCAGCCCCAGCAAGGTCATTTGCTTGGGGAAAAATATTTTGATCATCATAAGTACTTTATCGGCGTATAACACGCACCCCAAGTTTAGGAGGGAAGTTTGAGTAAAAAAACTTTTAGGAGGGAAGTTTAAGGAAAAAATAACATTTTAAATGCCCATCAATGCAGCCTTATCAATGTCCATTTGCAGCCTTGCCCATCATTGCAGGATGATCAGTGTCCATCTGAAACCTTGCCCCCAACAGTGTCCATCTGCAGCCTTGCCCACACATCTGCCTGCCGAGGAGGGAATGAGCGCCGCCGAGATAGACAGAGCCGGATGTCCTGTGTACTCAGCTCCTCTTGGTTCATCTCGCAGTCCCGCCCAGTCCTTCCCCTTGGCCTGACTCCTATAATGGACATAACATCAGTCCAATGGCGGGAGGCAGGAGGCGGGGCTGGGCGTGACTGCGAGATGAGCCGAGTACACAGGACATCTGGCTCTGTCTATCTCGGCGGCGCTCGTTCCCTTCTTCCCCTTCGAGGCAGCTGTTCGGCGTGTTATACGCCGATAAATCCTGTAACTCTTTTATGGAGTTGCCATCTAGGCAGATACAGGTTTTATTGAGAGTATATACATCCAAATCACATAGAAGCTATGCCCACATAATTAGCCAGATTCAGAGAGACTTACGACACTGTCGTAAGTCCGAATGAGCGCCGTCGTATCTTTGCGTGCATTCTTAAAATGAGATACGCCTCACTGTTGCTAAGATAAAACCGACGTAAGTCTCCTATGCCATCGTATCTTATGTGCATATTTACGCTGGCCGCTAGGGGTGTGTACGTGGATTGACGCGTCGAATATGTAAATGAGCAAGATACGCCGATTCATGACTGTACGTACGCATGTCGCAGTAAGCTACGCCGTTTACGTAAGACATACGCCGGCGTAAAGTTAAACCACCAAAAAGATGGCGCAGCCCATGCAAGGTATGGACAACGGAACAGCCATCGTATTTTACGTCATTTGCGTAAGCATACGTGAATGGCGCTGGGCGTAGGTTACGTTCTCGTCAAAAGCATTGAGTATTTGCGACGTGATTCTGAGCATGCGCTGTACCAACGGCCCTCATTTACATGGGGTCACGGTTACTTTACATGTAGCACGCCCACTACTTGCCTAATTTGAATTAGGCGGGGTTACGCCGGGCCATTTGCGCTACGCCGACGTAACTTAGGGAGCAAGGGCCAGATTCACAAAGGAGATACGACGGCGTATCTCCTGATACGCCGTCGTATCTCTGTGATCCGCCCGTTGTAACTATGCGGCTGATTCATAGAATCAGTTACGCATTGATAGCCCTAAGATCCGACAGGTGTAATTGACTTACACCGTCGGATCTTAGGATGCAATTCTAGGCCGGCCGCTAGGTGGCGATTCCATTGCTGTCGGCGTAGAATATGCAAATGACTAGTTACGGCAATTCACGAACGTACGCTTTACCCGTCGCTCTAAATTTACGTCGTTTCCGTCGAGATACAGCGCGTAAAACTAAGGCTGCCCTCTAGATGGTGTAACCCATGTTAAGTATGGCCGTCGTTCCCGCATCGAAATTTTTAAATTCACGTCGTTTGCGTAAGTCGTCCGTGAATGGCGCTGGACGCCATTTACGTTAACGTCGAAACCAATGACGTCCTTGCGACGTCATTTAGAGCAATGCACGTCGGGTAATTTGATGGACGGAGCATGCGCAGTACGTTCGGCGCAGGAACGCGCCTAATTTAAATGGTGCCTGCCCCATTTAAATTAGGCGGGCTTGCGCCGAGCGGATTTACATTACACTGCCGCAAGTTTACAGGTAAGAGCTTTGTGAATCAGGCACTTACGCTGTAAACCTGCGGCGGTGTAACGTAAATGGGATACGTTACGCCGCCGCAGCGTAACGTATTTGTACCTGAATCTGGCCCCAAGTTCTTTGTGAATACTGGCCTTGCCTCACTATGTTACGTTGGCGTAGTGCAAATGGGATGCGCTACGCCGAACTAAAGATGCGCCCGTCTCTCTGAATCTGGCTAAATGTGTTTACAAGACTACTGCCTAGGCAAACCTTAAGACACCTTCCATACTGGTGCACTTTTTAGGCATTTTAGCACTTAAAATAGCACCTATAAAGCACCTGAAAAGCACCTCTCAAGCCACCCCAGTGTGAAAGTCTGTGAGCTTTCACAATGGGGCAGTGTGCTTGCAGAACGGGAAAAAAGGTTCTGCAAGCAGCATGTTTGGAGCAGTGCGGGAGTGGTGTATACACCGCTCCTCCACTTCCCCTGCCTATTAAAATAAATGGGCCTTTCCTTGGCCACTAGCGGTGGTTAAAAGCACCCCACTAGCGGCCGAAAAGAGCTGCTATAACAGCACCGTTAAAACTAGTGGCGCTTTACCGCTACCGCCCACCAAGCAAATCATCACATATTTATTAGCTTCGAATTGTCACATTCTAAAGTCATGGTTCAAACAAAGGCTCTTCATGCACATAGGAGTATGGAGAAGCATATATACAGTATAATATTACAGGACTTTTTTTCTCGGTTTTGTAAAATGAAACAAAAAAATATATAAAAAGTGAAATACATTACTACTAAGCAACAGATTGCTTTCTATTATCTTTTAACAATTATATCTCTTCTTCTAGACAGTTTCAGTGATTACAAGAAGGGCAAAGCCCAATCAAAACCTTCGTCACCATGGTGACCTGAGGTTCAGAACATTCATAACATCATTTTGGAATCTCAAGTATTCTGATTAAATGTTAAATGTGTCGAGCCTAACTTAATGGTCAGTTAAAGTCAGTGTTATCATTAAATTGATAACACCGGAGATGGAGAATGTATAAGGTGACATAATTACATTTGTAATATATACAAAAGTATGTTGACTATTTTTCAAGCAAATTAAATAACATTTTAACTTTACCTGGAAGGCCTGTAAACATGGTGGGGCAGATCCACAAAAGAATTACGCCGGCGTATCTATTGATACGCCGGCGTAATTTAAAATGTCCTGCGTCGTATCTTTGTTTTGTATCTACAAAACAAGATACGACGGCATCTGGGATCGATCCGACAGGCGTACGTCTTAGTACGCCGTCGGATATTAGATGCAATTTTTCAGCGGCCGCTAGGTGGCGTTTCCGTCGAATTCTGCGTCGAGTATGCAAATTAGCTATTTACGGCGATCCACGAACGTACGACCGCCCGGCGCATTTTGTTTACGTCATTTGCGTTCAGCTTTTTCCGGCGTATAGTTAAAGCTGCTGTTATGAGGCGTACTCAATGTTAAGTATGGCCGTCGTTCCTGCGTACAATTTTGATTTTTTTACGTTGTTTGCGTAAGTCGTTCGCGAATAGGGATTTGCGTAGAATGACGTCACCGTCGTGAGCATTGGATTGTTCCGGGTTAATTTCGAGCATGCGCACTGGCATACCCCCACGGACGGCGCATGAAAGTAAAAAAAAAAATGTAGTTTACGTCGGGTCACGACGTATTAACATAAAACACGTCCCCATTACATCCATTTGAATTCCGCGCCCTTACACCGCCAAAGATACACTACGCCGCCGTAACTTTTGGCGCAAATTCTTTGTGGATTCGAAATAAAAAAAATAAGTTGCGGCGGCGAAGTGTATCTTAGATACGCTGCGCCTGGCGGAAGATTACGCGCAGGTACGTGGATCTGCCCCGGTGTATTTAGATTTTGCAAAGGCATTTAATACAGTTCCCCATAAACGTTTACTGAACAAACTAAGGTCTGTCAGCATGGATCAAACGGTGAGTACATGGTTTCAAAACTGGCTACAGGGGTGAGTTCAGAGAGTAGTGATAAATGGGGAGTAGTGGGTGTGGAAAGTGGGGTCCTGGGTCAAATCCTATTTAATTTACTCATAAACGACCTAGAGGATGGGAGAAGCAGCTCAATCTCAGTATTTGCGGGCAACACTAAGCTAAGCAGGGCAATAATTTCTCTGCAGGATGTGGAAACCTTGCAAGAAGATCTGAACAAATTAATGAGGTGGGCAACTGCATGGCACATGAGGTTCAATGTAGAAAAATGTAAAAAAATGCATTTGGGTAGCAAAAACATGAATGCAAGCTACTCATTGGGGAAAGAACCTCTGGGGGAATCTAGGATGGAAAAAGACCTGGGGGTCCTAGTAGATGATAGGCTCAGAAATGGCATGCAATGCCAAGCTTCTGCAAGCAAAGCCAACAGAAAATGCATTAACAAGGGGATTAACTCCAGAGATACAATGATTATTCTCCCGCTCTACAAGACTCTGGTCCAGCCGCACCTGGAGTATGATGTCCAGTTCTGGGCACCAGTCCTCAGGAAGGATGGAACTGGAGAGAGTTCAGAGAAGGCCAACAAAGCTAATTTAGGGACTGGAGGTTCTCAGCTACAGGTAAAGACTGCAAGCACTGAACGTATTCTCTTTGGAGAAGAGACGCTTGAGAGGGGATATGATATTAATGTACAAATACCGTACCGGTGACCCCACAACAGGGGTAAAACTCTTCCACGAAAGGGAATTTAAAAAGACACGCGGCCATTCACTAAAATTAGAAAAGAAGCAGTTAAACCTTAAACTGCGTAGAGGGTTCTTTACTGTAAGAGCAGTAAGGATGTGGACCAGGCAGTGGTTTCTAATAGTTAAAAAACTATTAGATAGGCACATGAGCGACTATAGCATACAGGGATATACAATGTAATACTGACATAAAAACACACACATAAGTTGGACTTGATGGATTTTTTTCAACCTCCCCAACTATGAAACTACAAGAAAATGCACTGTATAAAAAGCTGTTTCTAACAGAGGGTAATTGCTTTAGGCACCAAGGACTATATGCCTTCAGGCTCCAGTGATGAAAATTCAAAATTGGGGAAGCAGAAATCTTAATAGTTCCACAATCACTGCTGGCAAAAAACATGTTATGAACACAAATATTATATAAAATGGTGTTCGCATTATTGTAGAATCTTTTAAAGAGATCATGGCTATCACAGTTATACATTATTTCAGTAAGGACCTGTTCTCGTGTCAATTTTGCAGGTTTATGTTTTTTATTTTTCTGATGCCGCGTACACATGATCATTTTTCGGCATGAAAATAACATTGTTTTAAAAAAATGTCATTTAAAATGATGATGTGTGGGCTTCACATAATTTTTCGGCTTCGGAAAAACGTTTTTTTTCGAGCATGCTGCATTTTTTAACGACGTTTTTTAACAATGTCGTTTTTCGGGTTGTAAAAAATGATCGTGTGTGGGCTAAAACGACGTTAAAAACCTGCGCATGCTCAGAAGCAAGTTATGAGACGGGAGCGCTCGTTCTGGTAAAACTACCATTCGTAATGGAGTAAGCACATTCATCACGCTGTAACAGACAGAAAAGCGCAAATCGTCTTTTACTAAAACGGAATCAGCTAAAGCAGCCCCAAGGGTGGCGCCATCCGCATGGAACTTCCCCTTTATAGTGCCGTCGTACGTGTTGTACATCACTGCGCTTTGCTAGAGCATTTTTAAAAAACGATGGTGTGTAGGCAACGTCGTTTTAATGATGAAGTTGAAAAAACGTCGTTGTTTCTACATGCCGAAAAATTATCATGTGTACGCGGCATGAAACTTTATTGAACTTCATTTTTTTTTTTTTATTACACTGCGCTAAGGTGGATTGACAATCTGTGCTGTGAGTTGTGCTGCAGAAAAATGCAGCATATCTGCATTTTTCTGCATTGCACGCCACAGCAGCATTGTGGTGTGAACAGGACATGGACAAAACAAGTGTTGTTTTTACGTGCCCCATTTACACCACAACACTGGTGTGATGTGATTGTGCGGTGCAAAAAAAAAAATTTTTTTTTAACTTTTTTTGAAACAGCAGTGGGTGCGCAAAAAGAATGTAAAACTAAGCAAATCAGACAGTACATTGGAAAAAGAAACACAAACACAGGGTGAGTCTCTGGTCTCCTTCCAAAAAGAAAGGGTCCTTCCTGACCCCCTGGACAGAAGGCTTATGATAGGGGAAGTAACACTCTGGTCCACCTAGCCAAAAGGCCTGACAGACCCCTCTCCTTGTGACTAACCAAAGCCAACCATTGAGTACTAAGTTAGGGGCTCTCCTTAACCACTTGCTTACTGGGCACATATACCCCCTTCCTGTCCAGGCGAAATTTCAGCTTTCAGCACTGCGTCGCTTTAAATTAAAATTGTGCGGTCGTGTGACGTGCCCCCCAAACAAAATTTACGTCCTTTTTTTCCAACAAATAGAGCTTTCTTTTGGTGGTATTTTTATCACCTCTGCGGTTTTTATTTTTTGCGCTATAAACAGTTTAGGTCGATACGTATTCTACATATTTTTGGTAAAAAAAAAATTGCAATAAGCGTGTAGTGATTGGTTTGCGCAAAAGTTATAGTGGCTACAAAATAGGGGATAGAATTCTGACATTTTTTTTATTATTTTTTTTTACTAGTAATACGGCGATCTGCAAATTTTGTCAGGACTGCAATATTGCGGCGGACACATCAGACACTTTTGACACATTTTTGGGACCATTCACATTAAAACAGCGAACAGTGCTAAAAAAATAATAATTGATTGCTGTATAAATGTGACTGGCAGGGAAGGGGTTAACACTAGGGGGCGAGGAAGGGGTTAAATGTGTATCCTGGGAGTGATTCTTACTGTGGGGGGAGGGGACTGACTGGGGGAGGTGACCGATGCTGTGTCCCTATGTACAAGGGACACAGCATCTGTTTCCTCTCCCTGACAGGACATGTCCCTGCTTTGTCATTGCCGATCGCGGGTACCTGGCGGACATCGCGGCCGCCAGGCACGCGCATCGGCATGTCAGGGACGCGCCGGCGCGCGTGCGACCCCCAGTGGCCGAAGGACGCAAGGCCGTAAAAAGACGGCCTCCAGGATTTATAGAGCCACCTGGAGGCCGTCTTTTTACTATGGCCCGGGACTAAAGTAGTTAACAAAGATCTCCTAGGCGAGGAAGGAAGAAACCTAAGGGCCACATATCATACTGCTAGACTTTAGGGTAGATCTTAAAACCCACACAGGACGCCCACTAACACACAGCTCCTTTCTCTATCTGCAATGTACAGAGCGTCCTGACTCTCCTGTAGTCCAAGGGAGGGGGCGAGCATGACACTCCACACCAGGGAGAAAGCCTTGCATTACTGTGTGGAGTTACAGACAGAAGAACAGGAAGTGAGGATTTCTCAGAAGAAATAAGGACATTTAAAAGCAAAAAGGAAGGATGAGGTAAGTGAAGGAGGACGGCACTAAGGTAAAGGAAGCTATTTAGGAAAAAATAAATTGTACCTTTACAACCCCTTTAAATGATTATACACATCTTTTCACTACTCTTTGAGATAAACAGTCTTTAGCATTCTCGCACACTTAACATAAAAGACAGCATAAAACTGGCAGCTGAAAGAAAAAAAAAAAACAAGAGATCAGGCTTCTTTTTTTTTTTAATTAGATGTGGGCAATGAAGAATATTAATCAATGATTTAATTTGTGCTAACATTAAACTAGCAGCTGTCATACTAGCAAATGTGAATTTAATTTTGAAATTCAAAAACTGAACATAAGGCAAGCAAGCTCAGGCAATACCGGACCCTGGCTTCCAACACTGAACATGGCTTAAGGCCGAGCAGAAGAATAAATGGCTTCTGGATTTTCACATCAAAGTCATGGATACTCATTTTTTCTGACCTTCTGCCTATATGATGGAAAATAAAATAGATGACTAAGATAAAAAGGAAACATATATATTTTTTTTTCAACTTTAAATCATGAGTTAATGATTGGTTAACGCTGGGTTTTGTTGGTCATATAGACCAACCTTTGCCTCTTATTAAATATATTGTCACATAAGGCGGCCATCTGGCTGTTAAAATTGGCTTTTGATACGAATGCTACTAATAAGTTGGATACAGAATGGGGCTGTTTTTTTTTCCCCAGAAAAGGTAGCTTGCTAAGAACCATGGGCCAGATTCACATAGAATTACGTTACTCCACGGCGGCGTAACGTATCCCATTTACGTTACACCGCCGCAGGTTTACAGCGTAAGTGCCTGATTCTCAAAACTCTTACCTGTAAACTTGCGGCGTTGTAACGTAAATACGTTCGGCGCAAAGCCGCCTAATTCAAATGGGGCGAGCACCATTTAAATTAGGCGCGTTCCCGCGCCGAACGTACTGCGCATGCTCCGTCGGGTAAATTACCCGACGTGCATTGCGCTAAATGACGTCGCACGGACGTCATTTCTTTAGACGTTAACGTAAATGGCGTCCAGCGCCATTCACGGACGACTTACGCAAACGACGTGATTTTTTAAATTTCAACGCGGGAACGATGGCCATACTTAACATTGGCTAGACCACCTAGGGGGCAGCCTTAACTTTACGAAGCGTATCGCTACGGAAACAACGTAAATTTACAGCGACGGGCAAAGCGGACGTTCGTGAACCGGCGTAACGAGTCATTTGCATATTCTACGCCGACCCCAATGGAATCGCCACCTAGCGGCCGGCCTAGAATTGCAGCCTAAGATCCGACGGTGTAAGTCATTTACACCTGTCGGATCTTAGGGAGATCTATGCGTAACCTGATTCTATGAATCAGGCGCATAGATACGACCGGCCGGATTCGAAGATACGACGGCGTATCAGGAGGTACGCCGCCGTATCTTCTTTCTGAATCCGGCCCCATATTTATACTTGGTGCTTTGGTTACCATATGAAGAAGACAAACATCTATAAAACAAATAGTATCTTCCTATTTATTTAAAAAAATATAAAAGGCCACATGTTTTGCTGTGCTGGATGACTTGCTCTGTATCTTAGAAGACACCCTTCCCTAAAAAAAATGTCCTGTGATACAGCTGTCATCGTTCCCCCATCGTATTTTCCCCTTTTCTTAGGTATACTTTAAAGCGGGGTTCACCCGAATTGTTTTTTTAACATTAGATTGAGGCTAATTACTGGAGGCAGAATCGGGTGTTTTTTTTTAAATCAATGCAGTACTTACTGTTTTAGAGATAGATGTTCTCTGTGGCTTCCGGGTATGATCTTTGGGATTGGGCATTCCTATTTGATTGACAGCCTTCCGACGGTCGCATACAGCGCGTCACGAGTTGCTGAACGTCGGTGTGGCTCTATACGGCGCCTGCGCACCGTCGTTCGGCTACTTTCGGGAACTCGTGACGCGCTGTATGCGATCGTCGGAAGGCTGTCAATCAAATAGGAACGCCCAGTCCCGCAGCCCATACCCGGAAGCCACGGAGAAGATCTATCTCTAAAACGGTAAGTACTGTATTGATTTAAAAAAAAAAAACACCGATTCTGCTTCGCACAATTAGCCTCAATCTAATGTTAAAAATTGATTTTTTGGGTGAACCTCAACTTTAACCACTTCCATACAGGGCACTTATACACCTTCCTTTCCATACCAATTTTCTGCTTTCAGCGCTGTTGCACATTGAATGACAATTGCGCAGTCATGCTACACTGTACCCAAACTAAATTATTATAATTTTGTTCCCACAAATAGAGCTTTCTTTTGGTGGTATTTGATCACCTCTGAAAAAATGTTTTCTGCTAAACAAATAAAAAAAGGCCGAAAATTTTGAAAACTTTGTTAAATACGGTAAGTAAGTTTTCTCCTTCACTGACGAGCACTGATAAGGCAGCACTGATGGGCACCGATGAGGTGGCACTGATGAGGGGGCACTGATGGGCACTGATGATGGGCACTAATATGCAGCACTGATGGGCACTGATAGGCGGCACTGATGGGCACTGAGTTGCAGCACTAATGGGCACACATAGGTGGCACTGATGGGCATCCATTGTGGGCACTGATTGACATCCCTGGTGGCCATGGGTGGCACACCTGGTGGTGACTAGTGGCGGGCATCCCTGGTGGTCCTGGTGGTGTCCCTGGTGGTCCAATGTGGGCATCCTTGGGGGGACTGTGCTGATAATCAATCATAACAGCCCCCACATGTCAGAGGCCCCACAGATTGCCTCTCCTCTACTCGCGTCTGACAGATGCCAGCGAGGAAAACAGATAAACGGCTTTTACTGTTTACACTGTGATCAGCCGTGATTGGACACGGCTGATCACATGGTAAACAGTCTCCGTCAGAGACTCTTTACCTAGATCTGAGGTGCGGTGTCTCAGACTGGCCCGCGGGCACGCGTCGGCTAGCTATCCTGATCACGCCATATGACGTCTGATCAGGAAAAACACAATCATTTTGCCGCTGCCATTTTGTTATATGGCGGGTGGCAAGTGGTTAAAGAGAGGACAATATTACTATTCTCAGATGCTCGCTGCCTCTCAAATGCCCCATTTCCAGCAGAAATTGCAGTATTGCAGTATCAGCAGCAATCTATGCCATGTTCGGCCCCTCTTCCGTCCCCTCTGCTGTCTTCTGGGAGACACACAAGTCCCAGAAGACAGCAGGGACCATTCAGAACGCGCAACGCGACTCGTGCATGTGCAGTAGGGAACCAGGCTGTGAAGTCGCAAGATGAAGATGCCGGCGCCTCCACCCAGGAGCCGAGGGACAGGTCGGCTTCGGGTGAGGACAGTTTTCTTTTGCTCCTTCCTTCTGGGACACTATACTATACTGTGGATTATGGCTCCAGTATTTGGAATAAGACAATCTTTTGAATTGATTATTGCATCAATATCAACTATGACATGGAGGTCTATAATTCTTTGAAGTCTATCTATTTGTGCCTCGTTGGTCAAGGATAATACTGCTACAGCTCCCAGCACAGATGCCCCCCGATAACCCTCATTCCATAGCATCACATGCTGATCTTTTAGCTGACATATACGCATTTGTTTATTCATTATGCACCTGAGGAAGTGGAGCATACGCCACGAAACGCGTAGACTTTTTCTAAATGCATTTTACCGCAATTATGCATTTATATATGTGTTTTTATATATGTTTTTCTCTGAAATCTTGAATGATTTGTCTACAAATTGTCTAGGACTCAAATATAAACCATCATTATTATGCATACATTGTAGCATGTTGTGACTTGACTTGTATATATATGAATTAATAAATGTGTTTTATGTCCCAGTTTGTCTCCTTTTCATGCATAATATTGAAGGTTTTAAGACCCTAAGTGTGACCTCACTAGAAATAGTAGGTCAAAACAATCTGGTGAGTGCAAGTCCATGTGGGGACATCGGGCACATCCTTTGTCATGAAAGTCTGGCACCTGACTCATTGTGTATAGCAGTGGTGCTCAGTCCTCAAGTACCCCCAACAGGCCATGTTTTGGGAATTTCTCTTAGATAAAATAGCTGTTCAAAATACCAAGCCATTTAAAACACCTGTGCAAGATAAAGGAAAACCTGCAAACATGGGCTGTTGGGGGTACTTGAACCACGTGTGTATAGGACCACAACAAGCACCTCTATTTGTTTCACAGAAGGCACTGGCATAGTGGGACTGATTGAACTTTTAGATTATTTATATGTGCTGTATCATAGTATTGTAATAAGTTAACACATTACAAACGCTGGTTTTGGCAGGGAATTTTATTCATTTAATTCTTGGTTACCTGTCTCTAAAAGGTCACATGTTTTGCTGTGACGGATCACTTGTTCTGTAGACCAATGGTAGGAATCTTAGACACTCTTCCCTACAAACGGATGTACTATAATATACAGTAGCTGCCATTATCAACCCATCATACTTTCCTCTTTTCTTGGGTATACTTTTAGGAGAGGAACATGATGAAGAAGGGAAATAATCCAATATATATATCGTATTTATCGGCGTATAACGCGCGCCGACGCATAACATGCACCCCAATTTTAAGAGGGAATTTTCTGGAAAAAAATATTTTTTTAAATAAACAGCTTTGAAGCAATCTGAGGCCTTGTACACACGACCGGATTCGCTGCCGGATTTTGGTCTGATGGTTGTACACACCATCAGACCAAAATCCCAGCGGAAAACATACGCGGTGACGTGTCGCGACGTGGCCGTGACGATGACGTGGCGACGTGCGCGACCCTGGAAGGTAAATACTTCCACGCATGCGTCGAATCACCTCGACGCATGCGAGGGATGGCGGTCGGTCGGACAAGTCCGGTGAGTCTGTACAGACGACCGGATTTGTCCGACGGACAGGTTTCCAGCGGACAGATTTCTTAGCATGCTAAGAAATTTTTGTCCGCTGGAAGACGGTCGGCTGGACAAATGTCCGCCGGAAAACTGTCCGATAGGCCGTACACACGACCGGATTTGTCTGCTGGAACTGGTCCGCGGACAAATCTCAGCGGACAGATCCGGTCGTGTGTACGGGGCCTTAGGGTCTCACACACATACCTCGGGGGTGAAGGAGGGGGACAAGCGCCCGCCGGAATCACGCCGTCATCACCTGTCTACTCACACACATACCTCGGAGGGAAGGGAGGGGAACGTCGTCATCGCCCTTCTCCTTGGCTCTCACACACATACCTCACATACCTCCAGAGGGGAAGGAGGGGGACGAGTGCCCACCAGAAAAATCACGAGCCGTCATCTCCTCTCCACTCGGCTCTCACTCGGCTGTCACGTCACACATGCACAGTCCCGCCACCGCCATCGGTATTCGACCATCTCCTGTGATAGACAGAACACTGGTCCAATGCTTGTGGCGGAGGCGGGACTGTGCGTGTGTGACGTGAGAGAGGAGATTATGGCTCGGTGATTTCCGGCGGGCGCTCATCCCCCTCCTTCCCCTCCGAGGTATGCTATCGGTGTATAATGCGCACCCACGATTTTCCCTTGATTTTATGAGGAAAAAAGTGTGCGGTATACGCCGATAAATACGATATATATATATATATATATATATATATATATATATATATATATATATATATATATACATATATCATATTCTTGCGTTCTCTACATTCCCAAACAGGCACTAACACCTAGAGGTGCAGCTAAGTAACTTAGGGGTGTTTTTTGAAATGTTGATATTAACCACTTCAGCTTTGGAAGGTTTACCCCCCTTCATGACCAGGACATTTTTTTGTGATACGGAACTGCATTACTTTAACTGACAATTGCGTGGTTGTGCAACGCTGTACACAAATAAAATCAATGTCCTTTTTTCGCCCACACATAGAGCTTTCTTTTGGTGGTATTTGATCACCTCTGCAGGTTTTTTTTTGCGCTATAAACAAAAAAAGACCGTCAATTTTTAAATAATACTAATATTTGTTTACTTTCTGCTATACAACATATCCAATAATTAAAAAAAAAAAAAATCCTATCTCATCAATTTAGACCAATATGTATTTTGCTTCATATTTTTGGTAAAAAAAAATCTTAATAAGGTTATATTGGTATATATTTATGATTTTTTTTCTTTTTATTAGTAATGGTGTCGATCAGTGATTTTTAGTGGGACAGCGGAAATCTGCCAATTAGGGCTTGTTCACACTTGTTCACACTTGCTAAATTACTGACACTCAACAAACGTTCCTATAGCATTTGCAAAGCATTAGTATGGGCATCAGACAGGAGTCAATGAGCTTTAGCATGGGGCGTTTTACAAGCGTTAAAACGCTCCCTAAATGCCATTTGCGGAGCGTTACCATAGACTTGAATGGGAGGAGTTGAAAAGCTTAAACACCTCCTGACTCGACATGAAGCTTCAATTTTGAAGCGGAGCGACGCTAACGCTTCATGTTTTCTGTAATGTGAACAGCACAATGTGCTGTCTATTGAATCTTGTGCATAGGCGTTTGAGGGGTGTATTTAACACCAGTCCAATGCCTCTCAAATGCCTGTTCTTAAAGGGTCACTAAAGGGAAAAATTGTTTTTGCTGAAATGACTGTTTACAGGGTATAGAGACATAATAGTTAACTGATTCCTTTTAAAAATGATTAAAAATAGATAAAAACCAATCATATAATGTACCTACAGTTTAGTTTTGTTTTTACTGTTGTTTCCTGGTTCTCTGATGTACAGAGACAAAGAGCCAATAGAGGGCAGTGAAGGTTTTGCAAAACGAAACTGGATTGGTGCCGACACACAGTAATCACACCTCCTTGATTAGTCACCACAGTGAGAAATCTCCCAGTACTG
The DNA here is from genome assembly GCF_905171775.1 of Rana temporaria. Lineage (NCBI taxonomy): Eukaryota > Metazoa > Chordata > Amphibia > Anura > Ranidae > Rana > Rana temporaria. The sequence goes on along the minus strand of NC_053491.1, from coordinate 35,301,562 downwards.
TGGTGATCAGAAAACAGACAGCCAGGAAGTGTCCAGAACAGAGAGGAATTACAGCAACATCAAAGCAAAAACGAACAATGAGGACATGAAACCAGGACTGCAGTAAGGTAAAAGAAGCTATTTAGCTAAAAAATAAATTCCTTTAGTGGCCCTTTAAGCCAGTGTAAACTCAGACTGACACTTTTTTGCTAACAAAGATGCACTGTCACTGTACTAATGACACTAGCAGGAAAGGGGTTAACATCAGGGGTGATCAAAGGGAAATGTGTCCCTAGCAGAGCGGCGATCTGCCTTGTTTATATAGGTAGACCGCCATTTTGCCTCTCTCGTGAATGATCGGCAGGTCTCAGTGGACATCGGGTCTGCCGGACCCGCTGATTGGCTCCCGCTGTGTCCAATCACAGTGGAAGAGAGTTGCCAGTGGCGCACGAACCCCAGGCTCAGATCACGTGGCAAAGAGCGGCCACCTTGCCGCAGTATATCTGCGTGGGGCGGTCGTTAACTGGTTAATAAACCTTCTAGATTGTTATCCCAAGGAACGTTTTTTTTTATTCCTTTACAGATAAGAAATTTATTCTTGAGTAGTAGCAAAGAAATAAGGTTGAAAACAAGATGCCTTGTGGATTATTTCATTCTTCTAAATAAAAGAAAAAAAGCTTCTTATATCTGAAGGGAATACAAAATACATGAATTCTGATTGCCTGGATTCCTGAATGGTGTGATCCTCTGAAGATCAAACAGATCTACATAGAGATATTTAGGCTGAGCAAAGGTTGAAAACACATTTTATTTTATTTCCAAGAAAAGTATGCAAATTATATTTGAAGTGCCATAATTGTAAAAGTCAAGTTGTTAACTTTTATTGAGATAAGCAACAATATCACTGTGTATAACCATTTTCTATTTTTCATTGTGCTTGTCAGCACAAAAAATGTGTAAATAGCTGATCTGAGGACACGGTAGTAAAGAATTGCCTTAAAATGTATTTCCACTTTTGCAGCCAAATTGGGAAAACCCCTACTTTAAATTTGTTATATGTTCTCATTTACAAAGCATAACTTAGAAAATATTTTTATATCACCGCTTAACTTTTTAGATGCTCTTTTCTGATAACTCCAGCACTGAAAAATCCTACTTAGTTCTCTTTGTTTAAGAGGGGATTGGGCAAGCTGTGTTACCTTTAGTTAACTCTGTCTGTATTGTGCTGGCTCGGGGTTCCCCTTAATATCCATACTAGACCTGAAGGACCTTATATGGAATTTAGGGGGGACCCCCATGCTTTATTTTTTTTGGTTCGGGCTTCCCCTTAATATTCATACCAGACCCAAAGGGCCTGGTAATGGACTGGGGGGGGGGGACCCCTGCCATTTTTTTCAATGACTTTGATCTGTATTGCCGGGACCCGACAATTCATGAAAAGCCTCAAGTAGTTTTAAATTACAGTACTTTTTTTCCCTTTAGAAATTAAATTTTGTGCAGGGACAGTTGTAAACACGGGAAACATGTGGTGCTTTACAGGCATACTATACACCCCCCCCCCCCCCCCAGGTACGAAATTTAAAGGAATATTTAATTTTATTGTTTCACTTTAAGCATTATTAAAATCACTGCTCCTGAAAAAATGTCAGTTTTTTGCATTGATACATGTCCCCTGGCGCAGGACCCGGGTCCCCAAACACTTTTTATGACAATAACTTGCATATTAACCTTTAAAATGAACACTTTTGATTTCTCCCATAGACTTTTTTTCCGCAGCTTTTCGAATTTGCCGCAAACACCCCAAATTGTTTGCTGTTCGCCGACCTCATGTTTGACTCGAACATAAAGCTCATTCCAAAACTCGATCAGTAATTTTTCCCCTGAAAGAACCAGGAGCTGTGTGTTTACGCACACAGCTCCTGGTTCTCGCTATGTCACAAGCGATCGCGTGTGCCCATCGGTCATCGCACCCGCCAGGCACTGGCATCGGCTCCGGGGGCGAGCAGCAGGCACGTGCCTCCAGCGGTGCGTGTGCGCCCCTAGTGGCCACAGGGCAAAGCGACGTAACATGACGTAGTTTCGCCCAGCCGAGCCATGTTGCTGCAGTAAAACTGCGGCAGCTGGTCGGCAAGTGGTTAACATCCAGTTTCCTGCACTCATCATTGCACTTCTAGAAATGACATCCAACATTTCATTTATACTAAGGAGTGCAGCTTTGCTGCAGCAGCCAGGAATTCATATCTGCACTGCTCATTGCAATGGCTTATTAAAAACTGTCACAGTTACTAACCTAGCAATTAAAATATGCTTTGGTTTGAATAAATATGACATACAGCAGAGTGACAATAGTCTGTAGGCTCCAGAATCAGAATTCATTGTTCTCTGGATTGACTTCCGTAGACTTTAATGCATTTTGCAGATCATCAGTGATCTTTTTACCATCTTATTAAATAAACCCGTGTGTTTCCCTATATCGACAATTGCCTTAGTCAGAGCGATGCATTATCAGTTGGGGGGGGGGGGGTAACTGATGGGGCTGTAAAATACATTGTGTTAGTAAGCAAACCATCTGCTCATAAGCCAACTCATTGCTGTTGTGGTGTCAGAAATGTATTCTAGGGCTGGAGTCTGCTGTGCCGATCGCTGAATTATTCAGTATAGAGATTGAGCACTCTCTGACCTCATTAGTAACCCTGAGGTGAGATGAGCCCATTAGACTAACCACTAAAATGTCACTGAAAATAAAACCTAAGGCCAATGAGATGTATTAAAGTGCTTTAACAAGAACTAGTGAGTGACTTAAAAACCACCAAACAATAGCATTCTAACCATGAAAGCATTGAAACCTAGCATTGCTGGCAGTGGAGTCATCACATGAGATTTGTAAAACAGACCTAATGTAACTCATGTCAATGTAGTAAAATATTATATTTCAATACAAACAGTCTGGTTTAGTTAGGCAGTTCAAGCGGAACTAAACTGTATCTGAGCACCACAAACCAAACATGCTACTTAGTTCATCTTAATATCTAAAGCAAAATGACCCATCCATCCATGCTTTATTTTGTTGAGAAATCACTTGGAAAAACACCCCCTAGTATTTCTGATACTGATTCTTTGCTCATTGGTGCATATGTGTATATATTTATATATATATATATATATATATATATATGGACAGCTGAAGGAGACAACACTGCTGGGCTCTGAGGAAGAAGGTAATCCTTCGAAACGCGTCAACCACCTGTATCCTCCTCTGTTACCATCTGGAGTTCATCAGTTCTAGACCAATTGCTGTCATCTGGAGACTATTTACATTACGAGATTTCTCCCAATTGTATGTGAGTAGTTTTTTAATTTTACTTTTAAATAAAATACATCCAAGGATAATGCACAAGGCTGGTGCACCCTTCTTTTCTTTTTCCCTTTGACTGCTAGGATACCCCTATCTTTTTTTTTTCAGCAGGAACGCGGGGGAACGCAGTTCTGGCACCTTCAGCTCTGAATGTATGTAATGGTGCTCGGAGGTGGGTGGGGGGTGGAACCAAGAAACGGTGCTCGGAGGTGGGTAAGGAGTGGAACCAAGGAATGGTGCTCAGAGGTGGGTAGGGGGTGGAACCAAGGAATAGTGCTCGGAGGTGGGTAGGGGGTGGAGAAAAGGAATGGTGCTCGGAGGTGGGGAGGGGGTGGAAGCAAAGAATGGTGCCTCGGAGGTGGAACCAAGAAATGGTGCTCAGAGGTGGGTAGGGGGTGAAACTAATGAATGGTGCTCTGAGGTGGGTAGGGGGGTAGACACAAGAGGTGACTCAGAAGGAGGGAGTTCCTGCACCTATTCTCTGAGAAAAAAAGCCCTGCCCCTATCCCTGAGGGCAGCAAGGCCTGAGGCACTATCCACTACGAAACCTAGTCCATCTGGTAATCCACTTGCGCGCAGGAGTGTTTGTTTTCTCCTAGTATTTCTGACAATGGCCATCTTGAGTAAGGGCATATGATTCATGTAACATTTAAATTCCTGGGATCCATCTGCCCTTAGCTAAGGCCGGAGGATATGCTTAGCTGAGAGAACCCCTCTTAACCACTTAAGGATCGGTTCACGTACATATACGTCGGCACTTTAAAGATGGAAGTTTCGGTAATGGCAGCAGCCGCTGCCACAACCGAGATAACCATATTTTCCGTGGCCGGTCCTGTAAACGATAATGGTGGTCTCCACGGCGGATTCACTGCGAGATCACCGTTATCGGCGGCGTGAGAGGGCCCCTCCTACCGCTCTCCCGCGCCCTCCGCCGCTTACCGGAGCCATCGGCAGCGGCGAAGGTGATCGGGTCCTTCTCCCTCTGTGGCATGGATACGAGTGAGGGCAAGATGGCCCCCACCCGTCTCCATAGCATAGCAGGGCGGAAGCGACATCAAAATGTCACTTCCGCCCATGCGTCTTAAAGGCACATTTTGTTGTCATTTAACGAGCGGGCGCAATTTTGAAGCGTCAAATGTTGGGTATCATTTTACTCGGCGTAACATTATCTTTCACAACATAAAAAAAATTGGGCTAACTTTACTGTTGTCATATTTTTTAATTAAAAAAATGATTTTTTTCCAAAAGAAGTGTGCTTGTAAGACCGCTGCGCAAATACGGTGTGACAAAAAGTATTGCAATGACAGCCATTTTATTCTCTAGGGTGTTAGAAATAAAATATATATAATGTTTGGGGTTCCAAGTAATTTTCTAGCAAAAAAGCCTGTTTTAAACTTGTAAACACAGAGGCCCAGATCCACGTAGCGCGTGGGAAAAAAAGGACGCCAATTTTGTTTGGGAGCCACGTCGCACAACCGCGCAATTGTCAGTTAAAGCGACGCAGTGCTGAATCGCAAAAACTGGCCAGGTCCTTTACCTGCATGAAGGTCCGGGTCTTAAGTGGTTAAGATACAGCAACCAGTGTGATTCACCCCACTACAACCTGCCAAAAAAAAAAACATGAAAAATTCCTCCATGAGTTCATTAACTGGATTGATGCAATTAATTTTACACTTTTTTTTGTAGGGAGTGAAGACTACTGGTAGCAATATTTCATAGTTCTAGTAAAATATATCTAAAGCCGCTTATTCTGTAATTTACTCACACCTTTTGATATAGTATATTATAAAAATCCATTGCATATAGAGTTCCTGAAATACATTACAATCCAATAAAAATCTGACAATGATCTTATTGCTGAAGTGCTAAGATTTATGAAAGAGAGCGCTGGAAGGAACAAGACAAGATTCTGATAAATGCTAATATTTATACACATGTGATAGCATCTTCATTTCGGCTGTTCTGTATTCAAAGATTCGCAGCCCCCAACAATACAGTTCTGTAAAAGATTGCACTGTGATGACTGAAGACTTTACGATGACTGAGTGGGATAAGTAGCCCTTTACTTGACTTACACACATGCATAGATTTTGTTTCTCCATTAATCATTTACAACGCAAAATATACTACCAGCAACTGCGAGGAATGAAAACAGCATTTTGGGTCATTATCTAGATCATTTACAGCTTTGAAATACGGTATGTGGCGAAAAAACTCTAGAAGAAAAATGCTCATTTCAAACTGTCCCTTCTTCATGTTTATTTATATTATAGTAAAGGTAGGCTATATATCTACTGCTTGGATTTAATCATCATTTTGGTTAAGGTCATCCTGCTAGCCAAATCCCTATGGCTACCAGCATTTTCATCCTTTAACCAGGGCTGTCTTAATGAGAGGGCACACCTGGGCACTGCCCAGGGGCCCCAGCTGCATGGGGGGCACCTGCAGTTTCCCCAAAGCAGGGTGTAGAGGGGTCCGAGTTCTGGGGTGTAGAGGGGTCAGAGTGATGGGGGATATCTGGGGCGTAGAGAGGTCAGAGTACTGGGGGGATATCTGGGGTGTAGAGGGGTCAGAGTGCTGGGGGGGTATCTGAGGTGTAGAGGGGTCAGAGTGATGGGGGATATCTGGGGCGTAGAGAGGTCAGAGTACTGGGGGGATATCTGGGGTGTAGAGGGGTCAGAGTGCTGGGGGGGTATCTGGGGTGTAGAGAGGTCAGAGTGCTGGGGGATATCTGGGATGTAGAGGGGTCAGAGTACTAGGGGGGTATCTGAGGTGTAAAGGGGTCAGAGTGCTGGGGGGATATCTGGTCTGTTTACCTGTACTGTCTCCATTTTAGGGGCCCCAGAGCATTACTTTGCCCAGGGGCCCATGATGATATTAAGACGCCTCTGCCTTTAGCCACCTCAATACTGGGCACTTTCACCCCCTTGAATAAATGAGTGACTTATATAGCGCTACACATGCGAACTGAATCGCCTCTTGGCACTTTTTTTCAGTGTTTTCCTGGCTGGTGCGGTCACTTACCCTGTAGGATCTTGACACGCTTGGGACACACAGTCGTACACACATATATACTGGGCCAATTTGGACAGGATCTAATTAACCTACCAGCATGTCTTTGGAGTGTAGGAGGAAACTGGAGAACCCGGAGAAAACCCACGCAGACACAGGGAGAACATACAAACTCCAGGCAGATGGTGTCGTGGTTGGGATTCAAACCAGCAACCCCTTTTGCTGCTAGGTGAAAGTGCTAACCACTATACCACTGTGCTGCCCCTTCCTGCCCAAGCGATTTTTAAGAATTCATCACTGTCACATTTTAAATGACAATTTCGCGGTCATGCAACACTGTACCCAAATGAAATTGTAATAATTTTTTCCCCACAAATAGAGCTTTCTTTTGGTGGTATTTGATCACCTCTGGGTTTTTATTTTTTGCACTATAAACAAAAGAACAGCAACAATTTTGAAAAAAAGCTATATTTTCAACTTTTTGCTATAATAAATATCCCCCAAAAGTATATAAAAAAAAAAGATTTTTTTTCCTCAGTTTTGTCTGATACGTATTCTTCTACATATTTTTGGAAAAAAAATCACAATAAGCGTATATTGATTGGTTTGCGCAAAAGTTATAGCAGCTACAAAATAGGGGATAGATTTATAGCATTTTATTTTTTTTTTACCAGTAATGGCGGTGATCAGTGATTTATATCGTGACTGCGATATTGTGGCGGACACTTTTGACACTTTTTTTGGGACCATTCACATTTATACAGCGAACAGTGCTATAAATTTGCACGGATTACTGTATAAATGTGACTGGCAGGGAAGGGGTAACACTAGGGGGCGATCAAAGGGTTAATGTGTTCCCTAGGGAGTGATTCTTACTGTGGGGGGAGGGGACTCACAAGGGGAGGAGACCGATCAGTGTCCCTATGTACAAGGGACACACCATCGGTCTCTTCTCCCTGACAGGACGTGGATCTCTGTTTACACACAGAGATCTATGGTCCTGCTCAGTTACTGGCCAATTGCGGGTGCCCGGCGGACATCGCGGGTGCCCGGCGGACATCCTGGTCGCCCGGCACGCGCATCGGGTTCCCAGTGACGCCCCCTAGTGGCTCGGGAAGGCGAGGACGTCAAATGACATCCTCCTAGAAAGAGAGGCTTATCGTCCCATCGTCATTTGACGGCAGGCGGTAAGCTAGTGGTTAAACACCCATAAATCTACCTGTAAATCTAAAGTGACACTAAACTGTATTAATTTTACCCCCCCAAAATTCCATACCACACATATTTGCCCACAGACGGCAGGGATTTCTGTGCCTAGAGCATGCTCAATTCGCACTGTCAGCACAGTGACCAAGCTGTCAAAGACTACTCTTGGTCCATGCTAATGATTGGGAGTTGGCACTGTAACCTATTTTCATTAAATCATTACTTTCTGGGTTATTCAGCCTACTTGTAAAGTCCTCCATGAGCTCTTGAACTTTTCCTTTTTCCCATTCATCTCTGTTTGGGACAAGCAGTGCACGTTAGTTGTGGACATGGGCACTGTTCTATGCACACTACAAATCCCATAGTCCATCTCGGTAGTGAGAAAAGAGAGGGTGGCTATGTTTCTATATACTGCTGGGGGCACTGTCCATGGCAGAGGTATCCAAAGACCTGGCATTTCTCCCAGTACTTTGCATGGCCGCAGGAATGCAATGAACGGGTGCACAGGGGAGTGTACTAGGGCTGTGCAAATTAACTTTTAATTAATCGATTAATCTTTAATTTTTTTGATCGATCAAAATCTTTTTGATCGATTAAAATTCTTTTGATTGGTACTCACCTCTCCGCCGGCTTCTGGGCCTTCAGGGAGTTCCGTCGGAGGTCCAGTAACGTCACCGACACCGGCGGGGCTTGCCGTGTCCATCTGAAGGGCTCCTTTGCTGTGCCTTCATATCTGCATGCCGGCGGGACCTTACTATCTGCCACACGCAAGGGCTGTTACACTTCCCTCTATCACTTCCCTCTATCAACCTGGGATTCTACAACCATCCACTGGGAGTTGTGATAGTTCCCTTCATGGGACATCTACATGCCAACGGACTGATGTTAACCTCTCCTCATCTGGATTCAGCAGTGGTATCGTTGTACACATTTTTATACCAGTATCATACTTAGCCACATGTTTTTATGACTGCTTTTGGTACCGTTTGGTATTACTCGCACCATTTTTACAGTTTATGTAGCTACATCAATTTTATCTCCAGTGCAATATTTATTTTGTTACCTACTTGAAGACTATAAAAGTTTTAATGCTTTTCCCATCGAGCGCTGCCTTTGTGTGTTTTTTGTATCCTGCTATCCATTTTTCCAGTGGTTGGTAGCTGCACTGGGAATCAGCCTGCAAGGAGATCAGCTAAAAGTAGTTGATTCTGTATGTGCGTTATAATTAATCAAAATTAGTCGATTAATCGATTTAAAAAAAAAAATGATTAATCGAACACAACAATTTTGATCAGTAACAGCCCTAGAGTGTACGGATGCATTCTAGCACACTGGAACGAGTATACACACAGTTTTTCACGCTCTCAGCACAGTGTCAGCAAACGTCCTTTATAAGGAAGCTAGCCGCTCTCTGCAATTGCTAGTTGATCTTTGGCTACTCCAGTGTGTTTATTCCTGTGATTCCCTTGCTTCTGTGAACTCCTGTTACCAACTCAGTTTGCCCTGGACCTGTCTTCTGCCCGCTTCCTAACCTGCCCCTGGCTTGTTTAACGGATTCTTCTCTCTCTGCTCTCCTGTGTATGACCCTGGTTATCCACCTGACTACGCTTGCTTTGCTCCCCACCTGGCACCTGACCTTGGCTTCAAACTGACTTCTTCCCTGTTCTCTGTGCTACCGAAGACCCACTGCTTCTCACAGGTGCCACCCATAGGTGTGAGCAGCCCATTGCATTAGGGTGTGCACCCTAAAGCTCAAACACATGTGTGTGCGTGTGTACATATTTATGACCCTGGCAAATTGATCGTCCTGTCGGCACAGTGAAAGGGAAGTGCGTAAACACTTCTCTTATGGCAGAGCCGGTAGGAGGGAGATCATTCTCATCTTCCTGCTGACACAAAAAACAATAATGCTAATGCGCATGGGGTGATTAGGGTGTGCCTAGGCACCCCCGGCACACCCTGTGCGCACGCCTATGGTGCCACCTATCTGCAGACACCACCTCAGTGCATCAGCTGTACTCCTGAAAGTTCCTCTGACAAGCATCCAAGTCAGAACATCTCTGCAAGCATTTTAGCAAGCGACCTGTTCTACTTTGGCCTGACTTCTCCTGTTCCACCTTCAGGGGAGTCTGGAACTTAGCCGCAAGGAAAGCCCTCTCTACATTGGCCTCCAGCACCAGGTATGTGAGACATACAGTGGACCATGGAGGATGAACATAGCCACCCTCTAACAGGAAGTCAGATCACAGCAGAAAAAAACAAAGGAAATTGGAGATTTGGAGGAGGCTGAGGGCAATAGAAGAGACTTTTTGAGTTAAGAATGCTTGAATAGATGCTTTTTTCTTTTAAACTTGAGTTTTAAAAAGGAACATAGGAGACCTGATGCAGTGCAGATTAGATTACCTTTGTGTCAACAGAGCTCCATCTATCATTCTATTTGATGAAGGGGTACACACTTGCATGTAGCAGTGTCAGTCTCTAAATTGTTCATATCAGTAAGGCCCCGTACACACGACCGAGTTTCTCGGCAGAATTCAGCCAGAAACTCGATCGGAGCCGTATTCTGCCGAGAAACCCGGTCATGTGTACACTTTTGGCCTCTATTTCCTCGTTAGTCAATGAGGAAACTTGGCTCACGGAGATCCTCGGCGGCTTCACAAGGAACTCGACGAGCAAAACGATGTGTTTTGCTCGTCGAGTTTCTCGGACGTGTGTACGGGGCCTATAAGGAGATTTTGTGGTCTGTATTCTCAAAGTCTTCTCTAGTTGCTTTTCCATCTAGCCATCCACCCTCTACTTATGTTTGCTACCCAGCCCTGTTGAGATGACCTGATACTCCCCTATGAAGAGGTGTTCGTTATCTTATGTCCTTATTCTATCTAATAAAAGGTAGCCTGTTCTGCACTATTCAGTGCACTTTGTTCCTTTTGTTTCCTTATGTTCAGTTATCTTGTGTAAACCCCTTCCCTGTCAGTGTCATTTATACACTGAAAGCGTTAATTTTATTTTAGCAATGATCACTGTATAGGTGTCACTGGTCCCCAAAAAAGTGTCACTGAGCCCTGGTTCACACTGGTGCGATTTGACATGTCATTTTCCGGCAAGTTCCGGCAATGGCACCTTCCTGCACCGATTTCAAAAAGTCGTTTTCAAAAATCACTAATTGCCGCCATTACTAGTAAAAACAATAAAAAATTTATAAAAAGTCCATAAAAATACCTCCATAGGCCCAGATTCACAGAGAGCGAGCGCACATTACGCCGCCATAGCGCAAATAATGTACGCTACGCCAGCACAGCGCAGAGAGGCAAGCATGGAATTCACAAAGCCAGTGCTCCCAAAACTGCGCTGGGTTTTGAAGGCGTATGCCGGCGTAGGTGGAAGTGGGCGTGAGCCATGCAAATGAGGCGTGACCCCATGCAAATGATGGGCCGAGCACCAGACAGATACGTATAATGAACTGCGCATGCGCCGGGACGTGGACGCATCCCTCTGCGCATGCTCACAACCATGTCGGAATAACTGCCTAAACTACGCCGGATCACTGTCTACGGCGTGAACGTAACCTACGCCCAGCCAGACACACGTCCGACGTATTCCCTGGTGCAGACCTTTGCATGTCTGCTGCTGGGTTGCACCTCCTTTATGGGGCTTAACTTTACGCTGGACATACAACTTACACACACATCGCGTAGCCTGCGTCAAGCGCACGTACGTTCGTGAATCGCCGTATTTTCCTCATTTGCATATTTGAATGGCTGATCAATGGGAGCGCCACCATGCGTCCAGCCTAAATGTGTGCCCACTCTACGCCGGCGTAGGCAAGTTACGTCGACGGGAATAAGCCTGTTTTTAGGCGCATCTTAGTTTGTGGGTCCGGCGCACAACAACGACGGCGCACATTTGCACTTACGTCGGCGTATCTTGTTCTACGTCACCGCAAGTGCTTTGTGAATCTGGGCAATAGTTTGTAGACGCTATCATTTTTGCGCAAACCAATCAATATACGCTTATTGGGATTTTTTTTTACCAAAAATATGTACCAGAATACATATTGCCCTAAATTGATGAAGAAATTAGATTTTTTTAATTACTTATTGGGTGTGTTTTATAGCAGAAAAGTAAAGAAAATTGTCAGTCTTTTTTTGTTTATAGCGCAAAAAATAAAAAAAGTAGAGGTGACATCAATCAATTTTTTTTGGATACATTGTCAGTTTAAGCAATGTAGTGCCGTATTGCAAAAAATGGCCTGGTCAGGAAGGGGGTAAAACCTTTCGGAGTTGAACTGGTTAATGTTACTTCATAGTAGTTGATTGAGTCTTAATCAGGTTTTTTAATCTTTTTTGATGGTCTATAATGTAAATACCGAAGACTCCTATACTTATCATATACACATTGGCCCGGATTCAGGTAGATTTGCCCCTTAGTTACAGAGGCGCAGGGCAGCTTTTTTGCCCTGCGCCCCCGCAAATTTCCTGCACTACCCGCGATTCACGGAGCAGTAGCTCCGTAAATTGCGTGTGCGCTGTGTAAACTTGCCCTGCGTAAGGGCGCCTAATGTAAATGATCCCGTAGGGGGCGGGAATCATTTAAATTAGGCGCGCTCCCGCGCCGAGCGTAGAGCGCATGCTCCGTCGGGAAACTTTCCCGACGTGCATTGCGGCAAATGACGTCGCAAGGACGTCATTTGCTTCAAAGTGAACGTGAATGGCGTCCAACGCCATTCACGAATCACTTACGCAAACGAAGTAGATTTCAAATTTCGCGACGCGGGAACGACGGGTATTCTTTAGCATTGGCTGCCCCTGCTTTTAGGATGTGCAACCTTACGCGAAACCCGACGTACGCAAACTACGTAAATTGTGTACACAGGGCTCGCGCAACGTTGTGAATCGGTGTTAGTATGCAATTTACATACTATACACTGAGCACAACGGGAACGCCACCTAGCGGCCATCGCTAGAATGCAGCCTAAGATATGCGTGGCATAAGAGCCTTATGCCACGCAGATTTTAGGCTGCAGTCGGCGTTACGATGTTCCTGAATCAGGAGCATTCGTAACGCCGGGGCAAGTAAGCAATTGCGCTGTGTAACCTATGGTTACACAGGCGCAATTGCTTCTTGAATCTGGGCCTATGTATATGCTATTCAGTGCCGATTCTGACCTCCCTGGGGCCCTAAGCAAAATGACATGTCACATTATAGTTGAGAAGCGCGGGGGGGCGCTGCAGACAGTGACATGTCACATTAAATATTAAAGTTGAAGAGGGGGGAGGGGGGTGTTCTGCTGTCGGAAATGACATCTTACATTAAAGTGAGACGTGGGTGTGTTGACTTCTTACCTCTTCTTCTCCCATGCATCCAGTGAGTTGAGAAGCGGGGTAAGGGGCCTAAGATGACTTCTCACTAGGCGGGGGCCTCTTGTAATTTGGGGGGCCCTCCGCAGCTTTGCGGGGCCCTAAGCGGCTTGCATAATGAGCTTAGAGTGCGGATCGGCCCTGATGCTATTCATTAAGATTTCAAGGTTCCTTGCTGTAGTTTTGAAAGGTTAACATTTACTTGGATTTTTAATACTTCTCAAGTTGACTAGATCTCAGGGGACAAGCTGGAAGGAAGAAGGGCTGAACTGGCTCTGCAGCACCCATGTCTGCTAGATGTTAAAGGCACCATTCCTGGAAGGAGACATTGGGCTGGACTGGGACAAAAATTTGGCCCTGGACTTCATCCAGACTGGCCCACTTTGACAGGTCTCTCCCACAGCGGCCGGACAACTCCCACACCCCCCCGGCCACCCAAGCCACCTCTCCCCCTTCTCTAGCCACTAGCCGTTTGACTTTATTAGAGTAGAACGGCTGGTACTCTAAGGCCGAGTACTCACGAGCAGACATGTCCGATGAAACCGGTCCGCGGACCGTTTTCATCGGACATATCTGCCCGGGGACTTCTGTTCGATGGCTGTACACACCATCGAACAGAAGTCCGCGCGTAAACAATATGCGGGGCGTGTCCGCGGTGTCGCCGCGTCGATGACGCGGTGCCGCCGCGACAATGACGCGGCAACGTGGGCGGCCTGCCTTTAAAATGCTTCCACGCATGCGTCAAAGTCATTCGGCGCATGCGAGGGATGGCGGGCGGCCGGACATGTGCGGTAGGTCTGTCCGATCCGCCCGAAAATGGTCCGCTCGTGCCTACACACGGCCAAACATGTCTGCTGAAACTAGTCCGCGGACCAGTTTCAGCAGACATGTTTGGTCGTGAGTACGGGGCCTTATAGGCAGTACAAGTGAGGAAGCTAGACATTATTTCACCCGGGGCAAATGGGACCTGTCAAATGGGAAGAACACCAGGATTTGTACTGTACATTGGGCACCCCATTGGACACTTGTGTAGGCTGTACAGATCTGTCAATTGAGAAGAACACCAGGCTTTTCAATGATCATTGGGAGCACCAATAGACTTGTGTGTAGCCTCTACAAAGCCTACTTAGGGTAAAGGCCCATTGTATTATGCTTTGTCAGGTTTAATAGCCAGTCTGACACTGCAAAGCTGTCTCTTTATGCTCTATTTAATCCATGCTTCTTTTCTCTTACTGTGAGCTGTTTACATTGCAGCACTGCTCCTCTTAATTATTTGGTTATTGCACAATTAAAATAGTCTTGTGAAAACAATATGACTTTGAATCATCCGTGCGACATGCCATGCTATGCCCCAACATAAACATTCACTGTAACAACAATTGGTTAGCAATCTCTATTCATTAGAGTATCCAATTTTCTTTAATTAATTTGTTTTGAAGGTCCTCATACTGTATTGGTGCATATCCCTTAGACACTGCGATGAATATTAAATATCTTGAATGAGCATTTATGTTCCAATGAAGGTTGCTGAGGAAACTGAAATCTTTCAGTATTCATTATATGATCTTTTCGAGTGTAGTGGAGCTTTCAATGTTTTCTTGTACCAAAGACCTTTATTCTATACAAAATGTAACATTTAAATATAATAGTATAATAGTTTAAATCAAGCTGGTTTAGTCTTAGGTCTTAAAATACTCAAAGAATTCTCTATTTTACCGTTATCTCTATAAAGTTTAAGTTACTTATATAAGTTCTAGTGATGAGAAAAACAGATTGTAGACTTTAGTATCGACAGTTTACCAAGGTATGTTGCTTAAAGTGTCACTAAAGGATTTTTTTTTAAGCTAAATAGCTTCTTTTACCTTACTGCAGTCCTGTTTTCATGTCCTCATTGTTCGTTTTTGCTATGATGTTGCTGTAATCCTTCTCTGTTCTGAACAGTCTGTTTCCTGATGAAAAAAGTCATGGGAGCACTAATCAAGGAGGTGTGATTACTGTGTGTCTTAAACCCCTCAACACCAATCACTTTCGTTTTACAAACCATCACTGCCCTCTATTGGCTCTGTGTCTCTGTACTTCACAGACACATGAAAAACGAAACTGAAACTACAGGTACATTATATGATTGTTTTTTATATATTTTTAATCATTTTTAAAAGGAATCAGTTAACTATTATGTCTCTATACCCTGTAAACATTCATTTCAGCAAAAAAATAAAAATTCCTTTACAACTCCTTTAAACAAACTCACGCATCAACCATTTTAGACGTGCGATTTTGCAGCAATGGGCATTTTTTAGTGTTGGTATACAAGCAAATGCGTCCACCTTTTCTTTTAATTATAGAAACATCCCTCTTTAAGCCAGAAGCTCTGCATCCAGTCCTAGGCAGCCCTTTAGCTATTGTATCATATTGAAATCATTAACGTAAGTATTAAAACATTATTCTTATCGGAATGCTGTCATCCCAAGTTTTCAATATGGCAAATTAATCGTTTTACAATCTTTATTTTGTAGCTATCCGGTGCATCCCCATATTCTTTCCTATCATTGTCCATACGAGCCTTGTCGTCTGGCTTTTGGGTTTTGGTGGTTCACTACCCCAATACGGTCATTTGGGGTAGGGGTCCATTTGGCTACTGCACGTGTAAGACGGGGGTGACTGTCCAATACTCACAATCCGGTACCAATTTCATTGGTGAGTTTTCACATATACTAATGTTGATTATGTTAAAGTGGAGGTTTCCCTAAAAATAAACTTTTAAGATTAGATTCATGCTCATTTTGTATAGGGGAATCGGCTAGTTTTTTTAAAAATGAAGCAGTACTTACCGTTTTAGAGAGCGATCTTCTCTGCCGCTTTCGGGTCTGGGCGTTCCTTCTTGATTGACAGGCTTCCGACAGGCTTCCGACGGTCGCATCTATCGCGTCATGAGTAGCTGAAAGAAGCCGAAGGTCGGTGCGGCTCTATACGGCGCCTGCGCACCAACGTTCGGCTACTTTCGGAAAATCGTGACGCGATAGATGCGACCGTCGGAAGCCTATCGGAAGCCTGTCAATCAAGAAGGAACGCCCAGACCCGAAGACCATACCCGGAAGCGGCGGAGAAGATCGCTCTCTAAAACGGTAAGTACTGCTTCGTTTTAAAAAAAAACTAGCCGATTCCCCTAGACAAAATGAGCATGAATCTAATCTTAAAAGTTTATTTTTAGTGGAACCTCCACTTTAATGTACACATTGCTGTATTTATTCATCTAACTGAGGAATGTTCTCTTTTAAAATCTAGAAGCTCCTGAGGAAGCAATTTGTTAGGTCGCGAAACATGTAGAGCTAATTTTAAAATCCTTTCAAGGACCCCATGGATATACACCCCAGAGACTCTCTATACTCAGCGTGGGCATCAATATTGCAAATACCCCCGCAGCAAGTTTTCAATACAATTATTGAGTATCCTCTGGGATCAACCACGTGGCCTTCTTTCTACTTTCTATTTCCGTATTCTATTTATAGATGTATCTTTTGTACAACATGTTATATTTTGTGAAACATTAAAAATTGTTACATTTGTATGTGCCTATAAAGTACATTTTTTCTATATATTTTTTTAAACCCAAAAACTACTAGGATGTGGCACTTTTGTTAACTAGGGTGTTGATTACCACCCAAGGGCACCTGTAATCAATATACACTCTGTAGACTTTAGTACCCCAGGGGAGGGACCGAGTCATACACTCTGGGGCAGATCCACATAGAAATAGATGGGCGCAGCATATCAGAGATACGCTACGCCACTGTAACTTACTTTTGGCCGGTTCGAATCCTGGAAGAATTTGCGCCGGAAGTTACGGCGGCGTAGTGTATCTCTGGCGGCGGAATTCAAATCGGAGATTAGGGGGTCTGTTTCATTTAATGAACTGCGCATGAACTGCGCATGCTCCGTTTCTAAATTTCCCGCCGTGCATTGCGCTAAATGACGTCGCAACAACGTAATTTTTTTTTACTTAGACGTGAATTACGTCCATCCCGATTCACGGATGACTTACACAGAAAAAAAGAAATTCAAATTTTGACGCGGGAACGACGGCCATACTTAACATGGCAAGTCTAATTATACGCCGCAAAATAGCAGCTTTAACTATACGCCGGAAAAAGCCGACTAGAGACGACGTAAGAGAATGCGACGGCCGCGCGTATGTTCGTGGATCGTCGGAAATAGCTAATTTGCATACCCGACGCCACCCAGCGGACGCCAAAGTATTGCATTTTAGATCCGAAGGCGTACGAGGACGTACACCTGTCGGATATAACCCAGATGCCATTGTATCTTGGTTTGAGGATTCAAACCAAAGGTACGACGCGGGTAATTTTAAAGTACGCCGGCGTATCAGTAGATACGCCGGCGTACTCTGTCTGTGGATCTGCCCCTCTGTGTCTTTGGACGCAGCATGTATGGCAGGGAGCATGCCCGTAAACTAACCCCCTCGGAATAGAGCTTTCCAGAGGTGGATAGCTATTGCGGGGAGGAGCCGAGACAGCCGCCGAGGGACGCGAGAACAGCAGAATCAGGGACCACTCTGTTCAAAACGAACTTCCCAGCGGAGGTAAGTATAACCTGTTTGCTATTTAAAAAAAAAATGAATCCTTTACAACCCCTTTAGAATTACAGCTAAGTAATAGTCATTTAAGAGAACATGACCTACTTCTTCCACCTTCCGTAGTGGAATTAGTTTACTAAAGGTGCATCTCGCCAATTTCCCTTGCCATAAGTAGCAGTTTAATATCGATTATGCCTTCAAAAAGAACATGTTGGGTACAGGAATTGGCAAAGTCTTAAACAGATAGAGCAGTTGCCATGATATTTTCCATTTTACATCAATGAAAAGCATTCAGCTAGCATAGGAAATAGCCCAATAATATTCACTTTTTTGGCCTCTGCATTTGTATTGAGGGATTTCTATGCAAAATCTTTATTAATACAACCCAAGTGTTTTATTATTCTGTTTTAAAATGCATATTGTTTATATTTCATTACTGATACAATCTATGGATAGCAATAGTATTGCTATGGCTTTATACACTTTGGCCCGGATTCAGGTACGAGTTACGATGGCGTATCTCCAGATACGTCGACGTAACTCTGAGTGTGTGGCGTCGTATCTATGCGCCTGATTCTTAGAATCAGTTACACATAGATTTCCCTAAGATCCGACCGGCGCAAGTCTCTTACGCCGTCGTATCTTAGTTGCATATTTACACTGGCCGCTAGGTGGCGCTTCTGTAGTTTTACGCATAGAATATGTAAATTAGGTAGATACACCGATTCAGAAACGTACGTGCGCCTGGCGCATTTTTTTTTTACGTCGTTTACGTAAGGCTTTTTCCGGCGTAAAGTTACCACTGCTATATGAGGCGTAGGCAATGTTAAGTATGGGCGTCGGGCCAGCGTAGAATTTTGCGTTGTTTGCGTAAGTCGTACGCGAATAGGGCTGTGCGTAAGTTAAGTTCACGTCTAAAGCATTGACAATTTGTGGCGTAATTTGGAGCATGCGCACTGGGATACTTTCACGGACGGGGCATGCGCCGTTCGTTAGGAACGTCAAAAACGTGGGGTCATGATTATTTAGCATAGAACACGCCCCCGACAAGCCTATTTTGAATTAGGCGGGCTTACGCCGGCCCATATACGCTACACAGCCGTAACTTCAGGCATAAGATCTTTGTGAATACACTACTCGACTGACTAGGTTACGGCGGCATAGCGCATATGAGATGCGCTATGCCCGCAGAAAGATATGCTATTCTTTCTGAATCCGGGCCCCAATGTTTAGTTTGTTGAAATTTTACACAAAGGAAATGCTGAGTGCCCATTTGTAGTAAACCATTCTGCCCAATGAGGCCAGGCATTGGAGCGCCTTTGCCAAAACTAACGTGTTTGGTATGAATTATCCCATACTATTCGAATTAGGCACATACACATATAGGATATACAAATATTTCAAAGCCTGGACTAATTCAGAACAAAGCTTTGTTGATTTTAATGATCAGAGACTGCTAGCATGATAATGGCCCAATTGCTAAAAGTGAAAAAAATGCCAGAATACATAAATAGATGAATGTGTAATAAAACCTGACAACTGACCTTTAGCATTCATCATTACAAAGAACTTGTTAATCTGTTGAAGCAGATTACAAAAAGGCAAGGCCTACACCAAGACAGATCTCTTGATCTGTTGAAATACATTTTATGCTAAGATGCAGTAGCGCTAAAATATAGTATATATTCATAAGAAAATGCAAATTCTAGCACACTTTCATACAAGCATGTAAATGCTTACATACTTGCTTGATTTGCTAACCAATACACATACCGTATTTATCGCGGTATAACGCGCTCTGGCGTATACCGCGCACCCCCAAAGTGGCCCCCAATCCTGTGGGAAAAAAAGATTTTTTGTTGTTTTGTACTTACAGTTTTGATGTCTTGCGCGGCGTCCATCTGCGGCCTCGTCGGGTCCGGCGTCCTTCTGCGGCCTCGTCGGGTGTCCTCTTCGGCGGGTCGGGCGTCCATCTTCGGCGGGTCGGGCGTCCATCTTCGGCGGGTCGGGCGTCCATCTTCGGCGGGTCCGGTGTCCATCTTCGGCGGGTCCGGTGTCCATCTTCGGCGGGTCCGGCGTCCTTCGGCGGCGTCCTCCCGCTCGTTTCCCGCCACGACTTTGAATACTGCGCCCGCATATAGCGAGTGCAGTACACTCGTGAATCTTCGGGCAGGCTCGGGCGCCTCTCGCACTGACGTCCTGTACGCTCAGGACGTCAGGACGACAGTACGAGAGGCGCCGAGACTGGCCGAAGATTCACGAGTGTACTGCGCTCGCTATATGCGGGCGCAGTATTCAAACTCATGGCGGGAAAGCGGGTATCGGCGTATACTGCGCACCCACGATTTTGCCCTGATTTTCAGGGCAAAATAGTGCGCGGTATCTGTTGCATTGATGTGCCTTTACACCCAACTAAAAATCCCAAATAAATCTAAGAATATAGAAAAAACATATAAGGGGGCAGGGGTGCAGGGGCGCTCGGCTCCTAATCTACATGCAGGGCACTGGATGCATGGATTTCAATCGATTTTTAATTTTTTTTGGAAGCACATGATTAGAGCCTGATGCCGCGTACACACGACAAAAAACGGTTGTGTGTAGGCTCCAGCAAAATTAGCAAAAACAACCTAAAGGGTGGCGCCATTCAAATGGAACTTCCCCTTTATAGTGCCGTCGTACATGTTGTATGTCACCGCGCTTTGCGCAAGCATTTTTTTCATGAACATGTGTATGCAAGGCAGGCTTGAGAGGAATCACGACAAATCACGTCGAGAAAAACGTCATTTTTTTGCATGACATGAATAACGGTCGTGTGTACCCGACATGAGGCTCTAATTGGCTTTGAAAAAGGGTGTACTCAGGGCGCAGAGCACTGTGCCCTGAGCCCACCCAGTTGTGTGACAATAGCAAAATTAAGATTCAATATTGTCTTCCTGATTCTCCTCCCAGCTAATCAGGAAGGGGGTCCTGAGGCCAGATTGGCCAGGGAGTCTCAGGACTCCCAGACAATCGGATCTCAGGGCTCCCTTCCTGTTTGGCCAGGAGGAGAAGCCCCGGCTCTTCCCTTGGCTGGAGCGAGGAGCAGCAGCCCTACCCCTTGTCCTTAATTTTTTTCATCTCCTAAAGTAAGGCCGCCATTCTGTCCGTCTCTTTTTGGATTTAGTACAAGCAAATAATGCTTATGAGACATGCGCACCATTGTGATGGTGTGCATGTGGCTAATTTACTATTTAATAAAGTTTTGATAAGCAGTGCACACTCCCAGGGTCCTGAAATATAAATGGAATATAAGGTGGGGGAAAGCAAATCAATTTTGCATCACCTCCACCCATAGGACAATGGCCAGCCTCAAAAGGTCTTTGGTCCAGACATAATATTATATATATGTTACTTACCTGTAGTCGTTGTTGCACATGGATAAAGGCATTGGATGGCTATATATGGTTGGTGAGTGCATATTTTTTCTGCATGTAGGGGAGCACTTCATTTCACAAGATTATTGTGATTGTGAAATTATTCATATATGTTATAGACTAGATCAGTGGTCTCCAAACTGTGGCCCAAGGCCAGATGCGGCTGTTTGCTCGCTTTTATCTGGCCCTTGGGGCACTATTTCCATACACTGATACCAACAATGGGGCATGATTGCCCCACTAATGCAGATGAAGAGGCCCAATTCCTCCCAATGACACCAAAGATGGGACACAATTCCTCCCAATGACACCAACATTGGGTCCCAATGACACCATTGATGGGGCAGAGTTACTCCCACTGACACCAAAAGGGCATTGTTTATTTACATTGATGTCCAGACCTTTTCTACTCCCAATAACCACATTCTGGCCCCCCCTTAAGTCTAAAACACAGTAAACTGGCCCTCTCATTGTAAAATTTGGAGACCCCTGGACTAGATGCTGTCTAAGTTTATTATTTATGTAGATATGTGATTTGGACATTACTACTACATATTATTATTATTCAGGGCTCAAGTCCTGCGGGAACGCATGGGAACGGAGTTCCTGCACTTTTTTCACAGCAGGAACTCAGTTCCCTTTGCAGAACTAGAGCAGCGGAGAGCAGCCGAGCCGCCCGAGCCAATCCTAAGTGGCGATGCCCAGCTTGAGTCACTGTCAGGGGCAGGCAAACCTTAGTAATCCTTTATGTTACTGTCTGCTTCCTGTATATGGATTCATCGGGTAGTGTGCGGGTATTCCGTCACTTCCTCGATGCTGCAATGTCTCCTGGGAGCTTTTGTCATTGTTCCCAGGAGACATTGCGGCATCGAGGAAGTGACGGAAAAAACCTGCACACTACCCGATAAATCCATATACAGGAAGCGGCAGTAACATTGGGAGTTCCCACACTTTTTTCCCCAGGACTTGACCCCTGTTATTATTGTGAGATTGTGGATATGTGATTTGGACATCATTTTTATATATATTTTTTTATTGTGATGTATTGTATAGATACATTTTGGGGAGGAAGTAGCGCCTACCTTTACACTATATACAGTATGTTGCATGTGGATGTCTGTTGCTCATGGATATCAGTTAACAGTGTAGTCATGAGCTTCCAGTGTAGGAAATGGCTGGGCAGATTGGTGTTACACAGGATGGGAGAGGCTCTGGTATGAAAGGAGGTCATGAGGAAGCTAGAAAACAGGATGTCTTGAGAGGAGCAAAGAAGAAAGGGCCAGATTTTGGTAGAAGTGCGGCGGCGTAACGTATCGTAGATTTCGCAAGTTTTCATCGCAAGTGCCTGATTCACAAAGCACTTGCGATGAAAACTACGCCGGCGGCCTCCGGCACAAGTGGGCCAATTCAAATGGGCGTGTGCCATTTAAATTAGGCGTGCTCCCGCGCTGGACCTACTGCGCATGCTCCGTTTCTTAACTCCCGCCGTGCTTTGCGCGCCGTGACGTCATTTTTTCGAACAGCGACGCACGTAGCGTAATTCCGTATTCCTGGACGGCTTACGCAAACGGCGTTATTTTTTAAATTTCGACGCGGGAACGACGGCCATACTTTATACAGCAATACGTTTGCTGCATAAAGTTAAGGCACCAAAAACGACGACTAACTTTGCGACGGCAAACTAGACTAGCGGCGACGTAGCGAACGCGAAAATCCATTGTGAATCGCCGTAACTCCTAATTTGCATACCCGATGCTGGTTTACGACGCAAACTCCCCCCAGCGGCGGCCGCGGTACTGCATCCTAAGATCCGACAGTGTAAAACAATTACACCTGTCGGATCTTATGGATATCTATGCGTAACTGATTCTATGAATCAGTCGCATAGATAGAAACAGAGATACGACGGCGTATCAGGAGATACACCGTTTTATCTCTTTGGTGAATCTGGCCCACAGTTTGGTTTAGCTTGGGACAGCTGTATATGGCTGTGTATGTTGTTATTAGTATTTAGTATTTTATGGGTTGGGTGAGGAGAAACCAGTGGAGGGATTGGCAATGAGGGTTGGCGGACACTGAACAACTGGGTGGGTGGATGAGTCTGGAAGCAGCCTTCATGATAGACTCAAGGGGGATAGCCTTTGTAGAGGTAGACCACCAAGGATGAAGCCACGTGACGTGACGCAACACGTAAGGAGCATCGTACGTGACCGGAAGTGACGTGGAGCCCGCCAGTCCGTCCGGAGTTTCATTTTGTCCGAGTTTGGTTGTTTATGCTTGTAAGCATTTTATTTTATATTAATACATTCGCCTGTTCTTATATACTTCACGATGGGAGCATATTTTTTGTTCTTTTTCTCTGGTTAATCACCTACTCTACTACGAGCCTCCATTTTGCTGGAGACCAGCACTGCGACCAGGAACATTGAGAAGATACAGTTCCAAAGATACCATCTGTCTAGCAAGCTTGTCTGCAGCTACTTTATGCTCAAGACCCTTAGGTTGGAGGTAAACGCTCTGTGAGCCCACTGACCAATAATTTCTGCATTTGAAGCAGTTTATGTTTTGGATCTATTTGAAGCATTTATTTGGCAGCGATTATTATTGGACTTTATTCACTGTTTGGATTCTATTGTGTTTATTTTGATACACCGTCACTTTATTATCAGTATTTGGTAGTTTATTACCATCAATATTCACTGGCCAATATTATCCATTGCTGTTTTTTCAGTTTGTCCATTGCACTTTATTGGTACTCATACTGCTTTTGCATAGCAGTTTATATATTTATAGTTATATTTACATATATAATCCCTCACGTTTTAGTGTGTAGGAGATTGCACTCATCACTTCTTTCTTTTTCACTCCAATTTTAGTGTTTGTACACTTTTAGATTTGAGCAGCATTCTCATTAGATTATACATTTTCTTTGGTTTAGACTTTTCTTTAATATTCATTTTGGCTAGCGCAGAAGATCTCTTTTTATTTAATAACAAGGGAGTGCAATGGTTTTGCACAGAGCAGCCCCAATTCTCATCTTCTGAGGTCCCTGCCAATGCTCCTGGCTCCTCCTCTGTGCAAATGCCAGCCATAAGAAAACCTCCACCTGCAAACTCCACCCCTAGCCCTGCCCCCATTGTCGGTTCATAGGATTTGATTGCTATCAATCTGCCCTGTTAGGAGGAAGAGAGCAGAGAGAGCTGCAGCTCTTGAGCACAGTGCTGGATCGAGAGGGTCTCAGGTACTTATAAGAGGGGGCTGTGGGGGATCATGGACACAGAAGGTTTTTTTCAACTTAATGCAGAGAATGCATTAAAGTAAACAACCTTAAAGTGGATGTAACCCCCCCCCCCAAAAAATGTAATTAAGGCTTGCACCTTGTACAGTTTAGGATTTCATGTCATCTGTGCCCAGCCTTGCCATGAAGAGTCAACCCAGCTCTGAGCAGCCCTCTTATCTTTTTTCAGTGAAATAAAAATGGACAGACAGAGAAATAGGAGTCAGTTTTCCCCCTTTCTGTGAGTGACAGGTGATTTACATATCTCATATTTAATGCAGTGGCCTGAGAGAGACAGTCTGTGTCCTTCAGATCCCCTCCTCCTTTCTTCTCCAGCTCTCCCAGGATTGGCACTGGGATTGCTCCACACATCAGCATGATTGGGTATGCTGAAGTCATGTTGTGAGTTTTCTGGGTTTTTACTGGATGTTAGTGATCATAGCAGAAGTTCAGTGTAAGAAATACACAGGAGAAAATGCATGTTGACGAGGGGAGTGTAGAGGTGGGCGGGGAGTCTACTGCCCCACTGAGCTCTGGACAACAGACCCGCCCACAGAATCTGCTGTTGTATCCTTATAGATAACCACTATGGCAGTAGTTTAGAAAGGATAAGAGTGGGTTTACATCCACTTTAAGACTTTAGAACCACGTTAATGTTTATTTCTCACTGCATAGGAAACTGCAATGTATACATTGAACAGGAATGTGTGCTTAAGCAGATTTGTGAAAGGATCTGATATTTGCTAGGAGTGCACAAATACACAAGTTTGGGTGAACCTACAACACAAGTGTGCCAATCATCTTTATAGTGCTCTTTTACATTTCTATTTAGTAAATGTCTCCTAATATACAGCAATGTCCTTGACAGATTACAATTCAAATATAATATTTCTATAATCATAGATAGAAGGCTTCCTAGGCACTCCTGCTTTTTAGGCACATGTTACTGAAGTTTACCATTCATAGGAATCTCATTCACACTTATGTTTTACATTTACTTAATTATGGACAGACTGTCAGACTCCTAATGTGCAGAAGTCTCATTAAATTACACCTGTCATGAGAAAATTATGTAACCTGTCATTGCTAATCTTTCCTTTTGAAAATGTTAGTAACCCGGCTGTCATACTGATTTTTTGGTCACTGACCTGGAACAAGTATAGAGATGAGGAACTCTTTTTTGACATTCCTTTATAGTATGCTTGTTCTGGATCTGTGATTCAAAAGTACTGAAATCAAATACAGCCAGGTAAACTGGATTGTCTCTCTCTCATGACAGGTGAAGTTTAACCACTTAAGGACCGGACCAATATGCAGTGCTACATGACCCAAGGGGTTTTTACAATTCGGCACTGCATCGCTTTAACAGACAATTGCGCGGTCATGCGACGTGGCTCCCAAACAAAATTGGCGTCCTTTTTTCCGCACAAATAGAGCTTTCTTTTGGTGGTATTTGATCACCTCTGCGGTTTTTATTTTTTGCGCTATAAACAAAAATAGAGCGACAATTTTGAAAAAAATTCAATATTTTTTACTTTTTGCTATAATAAATATCCCCCAAAAACATATATATAAAAAAAAATTTCCTCAGTTTGGGCCGATACGTATTCTTCTACCTATTTTTGGTAAAAAATCGCAATAAGCGTTTATCGATTGGTTTGCGCAAAATTTATAGCGTTTACAAAATAGGGGATAGTTTTATTGCATTTTTTTTTTTTTTTACTACTAATGGCGACGATCAGCG
The DNA here is from genome assembly GCF_905171775.1 of Rana temporaria. Lineage (NCBI taxonomy): Eukaryota > Metazoa > Chordata > Amphibia > Anura > Ranidae > Rana > Rana temporaria. The sequence goes on along the minus strand of NC_053491.1, from coordinate 35,275,625 downwards.
ATTTTTTCGTGACTGCGACATTATGGCGGACACTTCAGACAATTTTGACACATTTTTGGGACCATTGTCATTTTCACAGCAAAAAATGCATTTAAATTGCATTGTTTATTGTGAAAATGACAGTTGCAGTTTGGGAGTTAAACACAGGGGGCGCTGTAGGATTTAGTGTTCACCTAGTGTGTGTTTACAACTGTAGGGGGGTGTGGCTGTAGGACTGACTATTAAAGGGATGACTCGATCGATGCAGCGCCACAGTGAAGCACGGGGAAGCCGTGTTTACATACGGCTCTCCCCGCTCTTCAGCTCCGGGGAGCGATCGCGACCGAGCGGCTATAAACGAATAGCCGCGCCGTCGTCCCGGATCGCTCCCCGAGGGAATCTGACCGCCGCATGTAGCGGGGGGGGGGGGGTCCCGATCGGACCCCCGACCCGCGGAAAGGCAGGGACGTACAGGTACGCCAATGTGCCTGTACGTGCTATTCTGCCGACGTATATCTACATGCGGCGGTCGGGAAGCGGTTAAATAAGACAAGGAGAAGAGACAGATTAAAGGAGTTTTCTCTTCTCTTGTTGAGTGTTAAGCCTCGTACACATGCTCGGTTTTCACGGCAAGAACCAGCAAGAAAACTGCTGGCAGAGCTTTCTTGCCGAGTAAACCGAGCGTGTGTACGAGGCTTTCAGGTTTCTCGTCTGGAAATCTGCCCAGATTCTCGACGAAAAAAAATAGAGAGCCTGCTCTCTAATTTCTCATCAAGATTCTTATCGGCCTGTTTCCCGACGAGAAACCCGAGCGTCTGTATACTTACCTGTCGCCGCGGAAACCCGCGCATGCTCAAAATTACTTTGACGCATGCGCGGTAGCTTCCACGGCATAGGTAGGGTGAAGCAAGATGGAGGCGACAGCATCAAATGTGACTAGCGCATGCTTGTCGTACGCAATGACGTCACCACGTTCTTGCTTTTCAAAAGAAACGCAGTTCTTTTGAAAGGAGTGTGTGTACACTCGGGCGGCAAGAGATTCTTGCCAAGAATCTCGTCGGGAAAAACAACGTTTTTTTCCTGACGAGATTTTGGCCCGTGCGTACAAAGCTTTAAAGGGGGATCTCCTGGGGTCCTACTAAAGGAGCAGCTCTCATGTCTACTTCATATTACTGATACATTTCCTGTTTTACAAACTGTGGGGTTGATTTGCTAAAACTGGAGAGTGCAAAATGTGGTGCAGTTTGTAGCAAAGTAATATGTAGTCCGGTTAGATAAGTAATTTCCCAGTTCTCCCAGAGGGAACACTTTATTTTGACTTCCAACACAGAACAAAGTCCAATACTTGCACAGATGACAATGAATCCAACAAAGTAAATATGACCCAGAATAGTAGCTTTTAGAGTCCCATGTTCTCTAGATCACTTCTAGACCTGAGCCTTCTTTTCCATGGAGATATGACAAGACAAGACTGAATGCCAGCTTATATTGCCTATCCACTGAATGGCTGAGCAATTTGATTGTCTGTCTTTGATCTACATTCTGTCTTTCAGGGTGACAGATAATGACCCCAAGCCGGAGACTGCTGCAGTCATCAGCTTGTCCTAATTGGCATTCTTGCATATTAACATTAACAAGTCCCCTTTGATATGTGCAATTATATTAACAGGTACCAATGTAACCTGTACAACCTTTAACACCCATGTTATGTGTAAAATAGACTTGTCCTGGATTCTTGCATATTAACATCAACAAGTCTCCTTTGATATGGGCAATTAGATTACAGATGCCAATGTCAACTGAAATCTGGCCTGGTCAATTTTGTACTTATATACATACAGTATATATAATAATATATTATCCTACATAAATCAGCCAACCTATTACAACACACTGGACTGGAGCTAATCAGCTTCTAACTTCATCTTTTTCTATCAAGCTTTGACAACAAATAAACTGGAAGCTGATTGGTTTCTATGCAGAGTTGTACCAGATTTTGCTCTCTCTAGTTTTAGTAAATCAACCCCTCTGTATTTATATGCCAGACCAACTGCATTCACTCGGGACATTTCTGTCATTTACATTTAGGGACTATTATTCTTGGGGCAGTGCATTTTTGTGCGCTTAGTTTCTTTATGTATAATTCCTTTGAACTTTTAGGCTTGGTTCACACCTAATGCCGATGTGTCTTATAGCAGGGGTCCTGTGCGTCCTGGTTCACTGTTTCAGGTTTGATTTCAGCTCGAATTTTGGGTTGAATTTGGACCTGAAACGGACTAAAAGACGCACAGGGCTCCTGTGCAAATTCGCACTGGAGCTGTACCGGAGATATGTAAACCGGCTCCATAGAAAGCCGGTCACAATCTCCTGCTGTTGTGAATTGGATGCAGGGATACCACATCCAATTCGCAATGGTGGGAATCCAGCTTAAAGAAGATTTTTCTTCTTTTGGTAATAAAAAATGGAAGTTCATTTTATTTAGAATATGACCTTGCAACACCACTATGGGAAATTATGGAATTTCATGTCTACATCCAGCTTGTGTGAGAAATATATTCTTGTAGCTTTACATAAAATATGTGGCCACACAACAGGAGAAAATCAATGTACTGTAAGTAAACAGTGATCTCTTATTAAATGTCTTTGTTTGAATTTTTTATGCTTCTTATTCTTTGAGATTTTTTGTGTTTTCTCCATGTGTCGTTCTTTCTTTTTGGCAGGCTCAGAGTCGCTATCGGAGCTGGAAGTAGATGAGCTCTCAGATTCTGAGGAGACTTCCCTGTCCCTGCTGTGCTTCTTTCTCTTCTTTTCCTGCTTCTTTCTCTTCTGAGCAGTCTTCAAAGGCCTCGTACACACGACCGAGAATCTCGTCGTAAAAGAAACGTCGTTTTCCTCGACAAGGTTCTTGTCTGGCTTGACGAGAATCTTGTCAAGCTTTCTTTGCATACACACTGTCAATACAAAATCTTGTTGTTCTCAAACGCAGTGACGTACAACACATACGACTGCACTATAAAGGGGAAGTTCAATTCCACTGGCGCCACCCTTGGGGCTGCTTTTGCTAATCTCATGTTACTGCGTGTTAAGTAAAAGTTTGGTGAGAGACGATTCACGCTTTTCAGTCTGTTACAGCGTGACAAATGTGCTATCTCCATTAGGAACTCTACTTTTACCAAAGGTGCGCTCCTGTCTCATACTTTATTTTGAGCATGCACTGGTTTCTAAGCATGCACATGAACGTGTTTCTCGTCGTAAACCAGCCAGACGAGAAACACAACGAGGAAATTGAGACTCCCGACGGGAAAAAAGAGAGCATGTTCTCTTTTTTTCTCGTTGAGATCCACAACTGTTTTCTCGATGAAAAACATACACACGACCGTTGGACCGAGGAAAACTGTTGTGTGTATGAGGCCTCAGAGTTTGTTTTATCTTCCTCAATCTCACCCTTATCTGGTACTAAACTGTATTTTGTTCCTCTGGGGTTGCATAAAACAGTAATTTGAAAAGTGCCCTTTAAATCCACACTTTTTACAAACAATGTTTAGTACAGCCTCCAGTCTTATCTTCTGCTTGCTGTAGTCCTTAAACTCTCGTCTATTTCATACATCCTTTTACAACACCACATTGTTTGGATCTATTCCCTATTCCTTGGCTGACAACCTTCATGGATAAGGAGATTTTCTGCTTCCCATATTTTACCTTGTTACCAACGTCTACTACTTCTGAAGGACGGTCAACATGAGAAGATTACATGTGTTTTCTGTAACAAGGCCTTGATTTGTGCAACCTGGAATTTTAATACATGCTCCATAATTTGCAACCTCGCCTTTAAAGATTTCAAATAACTCTGGCACATTATCCATTTTTTTTGTATTGTAAAACACTGGTCGCTCTAAATGGTTTACAAGAATGATGGTGTAATCATCTTGTGCACGCCGCCATACCAGTCTCCTCCCATGAGCCACAGGTGCCCGCCTGCATTCATATCTGTCCCACTAGCGGCGCAGGGGAATGCTGTGGAGTGGACAATGTCACCCACTCCGGTATTCCACGTGCTGCAATCGGCTTCTGAGACCAAGGGAATTATTTCCCAGTGCTATCAGATGCTGCTATCCGAACACCTGGACGCATACCCCTGTGGGGCTTTTTCTGCTTGGCAGCGGGACCTCAGACAGATTACGGGTGACCAGTGGGAGGAGGACCTTCAATCCCTAACTACATGTTCCCTAAATGTTGCACAAAAGGTTTCACAACTGTACATACTGCTGAGGGTACACTATACACTGGTGAGATTGCACAGGATGGGTAGGCGGGCGGACCCGTTGTGCTGCCGATGCCAGCAGCATGAGGGGGACCTGATACATCTCCTGTGGCGCTGCCCGAAGCTGCACAGATACTGGAGTGGGGTGGTGGGGACAATTAATTCTGCTTTTCAGACTAAGGTTCCGGTAGATCCTGTATGTTGCCTGTTGGGGGTGCTGGAGGACGTGGTCCCCGAGGAATTGACCAGGGTGGCCGTCTCTAGGACATTGTTCCAATATAGGAAATTAATACTAATGGGGTGGAAGTCTGCCTCTCCACCAACTCATTCCTCATGGATCACCAACGTGGGAAAGGCATTAGTGATGGAAAAACACATTTATCAACATAGAGGGTGTCCCGGCAGGTTTGAGAGAATATGGGGGATGTGGCTGGATACGCCGGGTCTGAGCCCCAGGGAGCTTGTCATGACCAGACTTCTGAGGTGCTTGTAAACGGGTGCCAGTGTGGGATCATGAGGGCTTGTCTAGTGTATTGTTGGTATGGAGGTGGGAGGGCATATATATTTGAAAGAGAGGGAAGAATGATTTTGGTGGGTGGAGTAGGGGACATCTATCTATTCATGTATGCTGTATGCACTGGATTGTTGTACTGTCTGTTTAATTTTGTTTTTGTATCAATAAAAACCTTTTTGATTTAAAAAATATCTGTCCCACTATCATTCTAACTTTTATCTTACAGATCTTTCTCCTATGGGACAAAGTACACATATCATTTTTTCCCCATGTTTCAAAGTGTTTTTTAAACCTAGTTATGAGATTAGCCTTCCCCACCACTACCTCCTGGTATGGCTGGTCTGACGACAGCTGTGAAAGAGATGGCTAACTCATAGAGCCAACTTGCCTTGCCTGTGAGAACTTTCCCAAGAGAAGCAATGACAAGAGGAATGCAGAGGCTGATGCCCCTTTCTCTGCATTCCTCTTGCATTGCTTGTCTCGGAAAAGTGCTCACATCTGAGGCAATTTGCAGTTATGAATCATCCATCTTTTTGATAGCTGTTGTCAGATCAGCCATGGCAAGAAAATAGGGGATAAATCAGGTCTCATAACTAGAGTGGGAAAGCACTTAGAAACATGGGGAAAAGTATAAAGCCTCCCCCACCCCTTCGGTGGTCAATCCAACAACAGCTATCAGAGAAATGGCTGGTTCATAGATGTAGCTTGTTTCGGCTGTAAACATTCTAGAGATAAGCAATTGCAAGAGGAATGCAGAGGCTGTCACACCCGTTTCTCTGCATTCCTCTTGTCGCTGCTTGTCTCAGGAAAGTGCTCACAGCTGAAAAAAGCTGCAGCTCCATCTCTTTCAAATCTGATGTTGAATCAGCCACAGCAGGAGATGAGGGAGGCAAGTTGGATCTTATAACTAAGGCTGGCCATACATTATACAATTTTATTGTACAATTTTCCTTTAGATTTATCAAATCTAAATAATATGAGGTCAATCCTAAACATCTTTAATTTGTATGCAATTAGGCCCTTGCACTTCATAGTTGAAGAAAAATCTGAAGGAAATTGAATAACAAAATTATATAATGTATGGCCAGCTTTAGGCTAGAAAGCAGTTATAAAAAATGAACAAATGACTGTATGCACATTGCCCCATAGGGGGCAGACCTGTAAAATAAATATTAAAATGATAGATCTTTCATAAAATATGAGTCACCTGAGAAAAAGGGAAAACCTTGTACTGTACCAAATCTCCTGAAATCACCATGTAGACAATAAGGTAAAATAGCGAAAAAACCAATGCAATCCTCAATTTAGAAAACAATACCACAAAATTGTGAGTTAACATAAATTGTAACAATGTATTTGATTAACAATTATTTCCTTTATAAACAATTGAGATTTTATTTACATACATAACATTTGTCCTAGCTTGGTTTTGTGTGTTACTTGACTCTTCCGATGGTACTGCTTAATTCACCCACTGGTTGTCAGAGGTGCCCAATAAAAAAGGAAAAAATGTATCAAATAAAAACAAAAATCCTTATTTATTATTTATATATTATTTATTATTATTAGACATGTGCACACTGAAATATTTAGTTTTGGAATTTCGTTTTTATCTGAAAAATAAGTGTATTTAGTTACTCCTGAAATTTCTTATTTATTTTGTTTCGTTAAAAAATGCATTCGTCCGAAAATCCAAATTAATTAAGATCAAATCTGTAGGCTTATGGTGTCTGTGGAATGTTCTAAGAAGATTTGACGGAGCAGCTAAAAGATTTGATGCCACAATCGTACATTTCCGGTCGAATGTTCCGCCTACAAGCTATAGAAGAATTCTAATGTTGTATGACACTAGTAATAATTATATTTATAAATTATTATTACTAGTCAACAAACATTCAAATTCTTCTATTGCCTATGGGCTGAGTATTTGCCCGGAAATGTACGATTGCGGCGTCGTACAGTTTAGCTGCTTGTCGAATCTTCTTAGAACTCTCGACAGACACCATAAGCCTTCAATGACAGATTTAACATTTGTATGTTTTTTGCTGCTTCGTCGAATCTTCATAGTTCATGTCGAATGGTCGTCTACCCCAACACTGTCTCTATAATGTCTAATATTTTCTCTCTATGTAGAATAATCTTGGATTAATAGAGTTAAGGTTAGGCAGATACGAACACAAGTTCAATAGACACAGATTGCTATTGTCAGCGTCATGTCGAATCTCCTATCTATATCGTACTGTTGTAGCAACGAAAACTAAAAAAATGCATTTTTTTATGTCAGATCTTTCAGGTTTTGGATTCTACATGTTCTTTTTGTTTGTTAAAACGATAACGAAAATATCTGAAATTCAGACGAAAATGCATCCGGACGAAAACAAATGCGCATGTCTAATTCTCTAATTGTTAATTATTCTGAGTTGTGCTGCAAAAGGTACTGGCCATACGCACCTTACATAGATATGCACCATTTATTCTCTTTTGTTATTTAAATGCTTTTTTCCATTTAAAATGTTTTGTTAGAATATCCTTGAATATATATAGAATTACACTTTGTTTTTTTTATAAAGTTCTATTTTATTTGTCATAGCATTATATTTCAAAATGTAAGTGTATTTTCTTTATTTAATCACTTGGAATTGACATTGGACTTCCACTTGTCTATATTGTTATTACAGAGCTACAAATCACATTCTGTCGTGGTCCATGAATGTGGTTTATTTTCATACACAGGAAATATTTCTGCTCTTATATCATCTTCAAACAAACAGGAGAAAAAGTTTGCTATCAAATAGATTGGGTGGAAAAAAAAAAAAAAAAACAGACAACTTTTGTACCTAGTATAGACAAATTTACAGAAACACTCCCAGTTGACACAAAACACTGAGATTGTGCTTTCTCAATTCACTAAAGGTTCTATTACATAGATCATAGATCTGTTAAAATGGCCAAAGGCACTTTTTGAATTGCCAAAGGCCAACTTTTGGGCATGCAAAAGTCAATTCACCTACTGTAGATTATTTCACAGGATTTTGCTTTTAAAAACATTACTAGTTCCCAATTGGCAATAACATTTATATGGCTCTATAGAATGTCTATCGAGGAGAGCAAAAAAGCCCTGTGTGAAAATAACGAGACATGATAAAAAATAGATATTGGCGAGAGATGACAGTAGGTTCTTATTAATTTCATGCGGAAAGAAAACAATTTCAGACCAAAGATTTTTTTTTGCGAATTTAATACTTTGAGGTGTAAACTAAAATAAAATAAAATGAGGAACCTATGTAAAATAAATCACGCAGCTTTGTGGCTAATTCAATAGGCAGTGAAGAGACCAACAAGGGGGTGTCTAGTAAAATAACCAATCGGTATTCAGAAATCATTTTACAGTATATCTCCTTATTAAGCTGACTTGCAACAAACTCTGATGATGGATTTCTATGAGTTGGAGAACTTTGCACACCATGGGCCAGATCCACGAAGCGTTTACGCTGGCGTATGTATTGATACGCCGCGTAACTTCTAGTTTGCTCCGGCGTATCTTTGTTTTGTATCCACAAAACAAGATACGCCTGAAGCTGGGCTAGATCGGACTGGCGTACGTCTTAGTACGCCGTCGGATCTAAGGTGCATATTTACGCTGGCCGCTAGGTGGCGCTTCCATCGATTTCCTCGTCGAGTATGCAAATTAGCTAGATACGGCCATCCACGAACGTACGTCAGGCCGGCGCATTTTTTTACGTTGTTTCCGTAAGGCTTTTTTTTTGGCGTATAGTAACCCCTGCTATATGAGGCGTATCCTATGTTAAGTATGGACGTCGTTCCCGCGTCGAATTTTGTAAATTTTTAGTTGTTTGCGTAAGTCGTTCGCGAATAGGGCTTTGCGTAGAATGACGTTCACGTCGTAAGCATTGGCTTGTTGCGGGTTCATTTCGAGCATGTGCACTGGGATACCCCCACGGACGGCGCATGCGCCATTCAGAAAAAACGTCATTTACGTTGGGTCAAGACGTATTACCATAAAACACGCCCCCATCTCATCCATTTGAATTGCGCGCTCTTACGCCGACACAGTTACACTACGCCGCCGTAACTCACGGTGCAAATTCTTTGAGAATACGGGAAATACGCTGTAAGTTACGGCGGCGTAGTGTATCTGAGATACACTACGCCGGCCATAAGGAAGCACCGCGCTTCGTGGATCTGGCCCCATGTCTGTGAAGTCCAGTAAAATATTTACATTGCCCATGTTCCTGGAAAAGGCTTTGTAATAGGTGGGTGATTTAGAAACTGCCGGCTGGGAACTGGTATAAACACAAGATTAACCACTTAAAATGGAGTTCCACCCTGATTTGTTTACCCCCAAACAATCAAAAAAATAATATTTATTTATTTTTTTAATAAAAATTTATACTCACCAGAAAGGGCGGTTGCTGAGTGGAACTAGCTCTTCTGCCTCTTCCTCCACCGCGGTGGATCTTCTTCCCCGTCCTCCGTCGCAGTGTCTTCTGGTGAATGGGCGCGCTGCCTTCTGAGAACTGTGTGTATCCCAGGAGGCAGCTGCCCATTCACAAAGTGCCGCGCGAGTCGACGCATGTGCAGTAGGAAACGGGCAGTGAAGCCGTAAGGCTTCACTGCCTGTTTCTCTTAGTAAGGATGGAGGCGCCAGGACCGAGCGATCACCGTCGGGGGGCCGACATCACAGGCGCCTAGGACAGGTAAGTGTCCTTATTAAAAGTCAGCAGCTACAGTGTTAGAAAAAATCACGGGTGGAATCCCGCTTTAAGGACTGAGCCTCTTTCTGAGATTTGTTGTTTACAAGTTAAAAACATTTATTTTTTGCTAGAAAATTACTTCGAACCCCCAAACATTATACATTTTTTTCTTAACACCCTAGAGAATAAAATGGCGGTTGTTGCAATACTTTATGTCACACCGTATTTGCTCAGCGGCCTTACGAGCACACTTTTTTATTCCTATTACAAGGAATGTAAATATCCCTTGTAATAGAAAAAAAGCATGACAAGACCTCTTAAATGTGAGATCTGGGGGTCAAAAAAGATCTCAGATCTCATATTTACACTAAAATGCCAAAAAATGGCCCTTTAAGCTTGAGCTATGGACGGAAGTGATGTTTTGATGCCGCTTCCGCCCTGCTATGGTATGGAGACGAGTGGGGGCCATCTTCCCCTCACTCATCTCCATACCCAGCCACAAGAAGGACCTGATTGATTCCGCCGCTGCTGATGGCTCCGGTAAGTGGCGGAGAGCTTGGGAGGGCAGCGGGAGGGGGCCCCTCTCCTGCTGCCAATAAAAGTGATCTCATGGCTAATCCGCCACAGAAACCACTATTATCGGAAACTGGACCGGCGGCTGAAGAGGAGGATACCTAGGTTATGGCAGCTAGCTGCTGCCATAACAAAGATATCCCTCTTCAAACAGCCGACGTATATCGGCGTGCGGCGGTCCAGAAGTGGTTAAAGGATAAGCTTAACTTTAAAAAACATTTAAATAATGCATATCTTTTTGCAGGTAAAACATTTTTTTTTTTACTTGGAGCCTGTAAAGCAATGCACCCATGATCAGCAGATTGTGGGTGCCTTGCATGACTCCTGCAGACCTCAGTGTATCTATTTGCTCGTACCTCGTATGGCTAGACAGATACACACTGACAGAAAGAATGAATGAACTACAAGGGCACTCAACAACGCCATGGTAGTTCTTTAAAACTACAAGCCGACAGGCGCAAAGGCTGTCAGGACTTATAGTTTCCCATTCACAGAGGACTGCAAATAAATGAGGTGGCTGGGCAGGCAGAGCTCCAGAAAAATGTGGGTGAAACATGTAACATGTTCCAAAAGTTAAACTTATCTTTTATTTATTGCAAGCATAGCATGGATCTCTAAAATAACATCCAAACAGGGTTGTCAATCTCTCACATAATTTTTTACTGACAAAATATGAAAAATTTACTGGCGGAGCATATTTTTTACTGGCAACATGAGAAACACAGAACTCCTATTGAAAACTAGCAGTGAATATTTGAACAGTATAAACATGATATGGAAACACTGACAATACCTATAACAAAGTAATGGCTTGATTTACACCTAAAAATTTAACACAGCGTGAAATTATCAGCCCCTGATATTTACTGGCAGTTGTAAAAAAAAAAAACACAGATTTTTACAAACTCAGTAAATTTACTGGCGGTTGGCAACCCTCCATCCAAATGTTTATTGAAGCATTTGCGATGACTTTACAGGGAGGAGATGGTGGAACATCCATTCCCCAATATCCTCTATGACAGATGAACCTGGAAACAACAATGATTTTGCTCTGGTTTTAGAGCTGACATTGGCTAGCTGTTACAGCCAGAGAAGCAGGTAAACAAGCATGGTCTGGCCTTGGTTTGCTGCTATGGAGGGCAGGGGAGACATTGGGGTCTAATAAACCCCTGATGTCATGGCCATTGATAGAGGGGGATCACTGGTCCTCTTGTAGGGGGCTCGAGCACACAGGGAGGGGGATTAGTGATGGATGACAATTGTGTCTCTTCTTCCAGAAGCTGAAAGCTGGTCCCCCTTCCCCTTTCCGTGCTGCCAGCTTTTATCTGCTGAGAAAGAGACAGTCCTCCCTCACTAATCCCCCTCTCTGTATGCCCCCCCTCTCAGCGCTGGCTCTAATGTTAGCTCTGCTCCTGAGTTTGTTATCTCTGTAACTTTGTTTCTCTCCCTCTGAGCCTGTATATTTTTGTTCATCTCATCTTAATTTTTATTTATTAACTCATTGTTATCTTTTAATTAAGCATGGATTTATCAGCGTATACCGCACACTTTTTTGCCCTGAAAATTAGGGCAAAATCGTGGGTGCGCGGTATACACCGATACCCGCTTTCCAGCGCCGAGTTTTGAATACTGCGCCGACATATACCGAGCGCAGTACACTCGGGTATAGTCGGGCAGTCTCGGCTCCTTCCGCGCTCACGTCCTGGACGTACAGGACGTCAGCGCGGGTAGCGGAGCATTGCCGACAATACACGAGTGTACTGCGCTCTGTATATGTCGGCGCAGTATTCAAACTTGGCGCGGGAAACGAGTGGGGAGGACGCAAGGACGCCGCGAGGACGCCGCAGAAGGACGCCGGACCCGCCGAAGAGGACACCCGACCCGCCGAAGAGGACACCCGACCCGCCGAAGAGGACACCCGACCCACTGAAGACGGACGCCGGACCCGCCGAAGAGGACACCCGAAGCCGCAGAAGGACGCCGGACCCGACAAGGCCGCCGATGGACGCCGCACAAGACACCAAAACTGTAAGTACAGAAAAACGTTTTTTCCACAGGATTCAGGGCAACTTTAGGGGTGCGCGGTATACGCGGGAGCGCGTTATACCGCGATAAATACGGTATGTGAGTTATGTTGTAATTGTGTCTGCTAATAATTTGATTGTATTTTTAGCAAAATATAGCTTTAACATTTTCTTGGGGGGGGGGGGGGGGGGGGGGGGTTGCTGTCAGGTAGTCTGTCTGGTGTTTAAATAAAGAGTACCTATCAGCTGTCCAAAACTATTACAAAGGGGGTATAATATCAATTTGACATAAAAAATTTCAACAGCCGCCATTTTATTCTTCATGTCCTCTGCTTATAGAAAATATTTAATATTTGAGTGTTCCAAGTAAATTTCTAGCAAAAAATGCAGATTTTAACATGTACGTAAAAATTTGCTAAATTTCCCCAGGCAGCAGGTGCCTGGTAATCTCTTTTAATCTCTTTGGGGCTTTCACACTGGAGTGGTGCGCTAGCAGGATGGTAAAAAAAAGTCCTGCTAGCAGCATCTTTGGAGCGGTGAAGGAGCGGTGTGTATACCGCTCCTCCACCGCTCCTGCCCATTAAAATCAATTAGGCACCGCGGCTGTACCACCGGCAAAGTGCCTCTGCAGATGCGCTTTGCGGTGGTTTTTAACCCTTTCTCAGCCACTAGCAGCCGAATAGCGCCCCAAAATTTACGGTAAAGCGCCGTTAAAAATAGAGGCACTTTACTGCCGACGCCGCCCCCCGCCCAGCGTGAAAGGGGCCATACAGCTAATCCATTTTTGTGCATGTCTGTCATTCCATTAAACAACTATCATTTTCTTAAGCATTACAAACACATTAGATAAACATGTCATATTCTCTAGTACATATTTCATTGCTTTTCTGATTTCTAAATGAAGCCAATTCCTAAAATATTAGCAAACTGTCTGCAAATATGCAAGAATATGTTTTCAAATTGCAATAATCACAAAAAATATGACAACTGGAAAATAAGAATTAGTGTCTGTTTAGCTCTTGTCATAAAATACAAAAACTAAAAATATGCTTTCAAAGCAAGCCTAGAATTGGAAATATTTTTTTTACATTCTTGTAAATCTGTCAGTGGTTTCAAACATGTATAAGTAAAACTTGCTATTGTGTTTCCCTGAAAATAAGACCTATACCAAAAATAAGACCTAGCGTTATTTTCCAGGAGGGTTGCAATATAAGCCCCACCCCGAAAATAAGCCCTAGTTTAAAATGCTTGTAAAATCCTATAATCCACTCTATTTTAGTATTATATAATGTACCATGTGTGTGTTTCTGTAATATAAATACGGGAAAGAAAGCTCCGGAGGATCACCGAAGCACAGAGCAGCACTATAACGAAGGTATTTGGCACAATTATATTACAGAACACACATTGTACATTATATAATACTGTAATAGAGCGAATTATAGAATTGTACAAGCATTTTAACTCAGTTCACACTGGGGATTCCTGACAGGCAGGGAGAGAGAGAGGGGAAGAGAAGACCGCACATTACATGGTAAGACCTTCCCCCGAATTAAAGCAGAGCTCCACTCTAAAGTGGAACTCCCACTGATCAGAACCCTCCGGTGTCACATTTGACACCTTTCAGGGGGAGGGGGGGTGCAGATACCTGTCTAAAGACAGGTATTTGCACCCACTTCCGGCCACAGTCTGCGGGCAGACTGCGGGCAGGACGTCACCTCCCGTCCTCCCCCCCATTGTGCTTTGGGAACACTCGGCTCCCAGAGCACAGTGGGAGCCAATCAGCAGGCGCAGCGCAACTCGCGCATGCGTCGTAAGGAACCGGGCAGTGAAGCCGGAGCGCTTCACTTCCTGTTTCCTTCACAGAGGATGGCGGGAGGGCAGCAGAGTGACGAGTGCTTTAAGCCCTACTGTGTCTTTTGTTACCAAAATTAATATAAAATAATTGAGCTCTGTCATTTCAAATCCACTGTATCTAATTTTTAGGGACTCATTAATGACAGGAATAGTACCACTGGATTGGCGCAAGGCCAATGTGCTGCCCATGTTTAAAAAGGGAACAAAGTCTTTACCAAGTAACTATAGACCTGTTAGTTTATCTTCTATAGTTGGGAAGATACTGGAACATTTAATAAAAGACCACATAGATGAGTTCTTGCTGGAAAAAAACTATTTAAGCAACAGACAACATGGATTCATGAAAGACAGAAGTTGTCAGACAAACCTGATTTCCTTTTATGAAGAGGTAAGTATAACCTTGGACAGAGGGGTGGCTGTGGACGTGATATACTTGGATTTTGCAAAAGCGTTCGATACAGTTAAGCACACATGGCTCATGTGTAAGGTAAGGTCTACAGGATTGGAAATATCAGTTTGTAAATGGATAGAAAACTGTCTGAAAGACAGAATTCAGAGAGTCGTGGTTAATGATTCTTACTCTGAATGGTCCAAGGTTATCAGTGGTGTACCCCAAGGTTCAGTGCTGGGACCCTTACTTTTCAATATATTTATAAATAATATTGGGTCTGAGATCAAAAGTAACATTTCTGTCTTTGCAGATGACACCAAGCTATGCAGTGGAAAAAACGTCCTTGCAGGATGTCTCCAATTTACAAGCCAACCTCAATGCTCTGTCTGATTGGGCGAATAAGTGGCAGATGAGGTTTATTCATAATTTTCCAAATACAGTTATACACATATATAATAACATTGTGAAGATAAAAAAACTCCCAATTTCCAATTGTCTATGCTCGTTTACTCCCTTACCCTTGCCCACCCTTCAACCCCTCCCCCACCCATCCCCCACCTCCCTCCCGCACACCGCAAATCTATGTTTAAAGTTAATGTATTGCATTGATTAAATCTTCCCTAAAAAGGGATGTCCGGTCAAGGATTAAAGTTGACATCCTAAATTAAAGGCCCAAATACTCTCTTCTTTATATAGGACATCCTATTTCATCCTATTTCATCAACCAAGGTTTCCACATCCTCTCGAACTTCCTGTAGTTACGCTGTCTGGTGAGTGTCACTCTCTCGCTCCAAATCATTGTGTTCATGGTTTCAGCCCCAGATTTTACAGTGGGTGGTGTCTGCGCCTGCCACCTCCATGCAATTAACTTTCTTGTGCTGGAAGAGGCATCTCAGCACCACCTCGAGGGAGCCGGCTGGCACTCTATCCTCATCTATACTACCCAATAGGCATGTCTTGGACTCAGGTTCTAACTTGGTTTTAAAAGTTCTATTTATTATGTCTACCACCTCCTCCCAGTATCTAAATAGCTTTGGGCATTTCCATAGCATGTAGATGAGATTGCCTGATGATCTACACCTGGGACACTCATCATTATGTCTCCACCCAAGGTCAAACATCCTCTTGGGGGTGTAGTAGACTCTATGCAAAAGGAACAAGTGTGATACTTTCTGGGATGGGGAGATCGAAACGAGAATCTGGCCCATTGTGTTTATGGTTTCAGCCCCGGATTTTACAGCGGGTGGTGTCTGCGCCTGCCACCTCCACGCAATTAACTTTCTTGCCTGGAAGAGGCATCTCACAGCACCACCTCGAGGGAGCCGGTTGGCACTCTATCCTCATCTATACTACCCAATAGGCATGTCTTGGACTCAGGTTCTAACTTGGTTTTGAAAGTTCTATTTATTATGTCTACCACCTCCTCCCAGTATCTAAATAGCTTTGGGCATTTCCATAGCATGTGGATGAGATTGCCTGATGATCTACACCCGGGACACTCATCATTATGTCTCCACCCAATGTCAAACATCCTCTTGGGGGTGTAGTAGACTCTATGCAAAAGAAACAAGTGTGATACTTTCTGGGATGGGGAGATCGAAACCAGTACCCCCCCTCTCAAGATCGCACTCCACTGCTCCATAGTCATCTGACCTACGTCTCTCTCCCATCCTATTCTGCTCTTAATGGGCCCTGATCTACTTATTGTTTTAGCTCCTGTTCTAGAACCTCCACTTTAAGTTCATGCGTCGACTTGATACTGAGCATGCGTGGATTTTTTTCCGATGAAGTTCCACACAGACAATTGGAATTTCTTATAGTTTTTTTTTATCCATAGGAAAATTTTAAAACATGTTTAATTTTTTACACCGATGGAAAAAAGACCGATTGGGGCCCACACAAGATCAGTTTGTTCGATGAAAACAGTCCATTGGTCTATTTTCATCGGACAAAACGATTGCGTGTACCAGTCATTTTAGATATTTTCTGATCATCTCCATTAAATAGCCACAAGTGTGTCACTGGGTGGAGGCTGATCAGCACTTTCAGAACAATCTCTTTCATATGCTCTGTGCCATCTACAGGCATGAATTACAAAAAGAAGTAGAGCAGCAGAATTCTTTTTCAATACTCACTACCCAGTATTTATAAAGAAGTGGAAAGAATTAAAATGTATCACACTGAGCTTTTATTGTTGTCTTGATAAAATGTATCACATTTTATAGACTGTTTTTATTCCCATTTCCATTTTAGTAACGCTTTTTGGTGATGTACTTTCTAAGCTTTGGACAATGTGTGCGAAAAAAAAAAAAAAAAAAGAAACAAAATACACAGTTTGCTGTTAACACGCAAACACAACGCATAGAGAATCACATCAAGTAAGCTACACAAACCTCTCTCGGTGAATAATGTATTGGTTAGGGAAAACAGCAGTTGGTGCCTTTCAGTTTGGTTTTGAGTGATTTGAGATTTGGCAGGTGCTAATGTGCTCTGAGAAAGTGGAACCCCTACAGATCTGTCAATTTGGGGGTTATCCTGCAGCGTGTATTGTACGTTACCACAGCAACAGTAATATCGCACTCTTCTACAGCTACACTGGTAAAGACCTGTAGACTAAGGTGTCTACAGATAAATAGAAGTATAGTCATTTGATTTTAATAGAGGCAGCAGCACTTGGAAATCAATACGAAGGATAGATAGATAGCTAGATAGCTAGATAGATAGATAGATAGATAGATAGATAGATAGATAGATAGATAGATAGATAGATAGATAGATAGATAGATAGATAGATAGATAGATAGATAGATAGATAGATAGATAGATGAATGAATGAATGAATGAATGAAAAACTTATATAGCGCGGCACATGCGAACTGAATCGCCTCTGGGCGCTTGATGTTTCGTGTCTCATGACCTCAAAAGAGCAGAGTTTTAATCTGTCTTCTGAAGGTCAGGTGGTTTTCCTCCAACCGAACGCTGGTTGGTAAAGCGTTCCATAGTCTAGGACCCTGAAAAGCAAACCTTCTTTCTCCTTTGGACTTGTATTTGGTTTTTGGCACCTTGACCAGATTTTGGTCAGTGGATCGCAGAACGCGATTAGAATTGTGAGGTTCTATCTTGTCGCAAAGATAGATAGATAGATAGATATTCTTGTGTGATGTTATTTTAACCACTTTGGCCCGCATTCACGTAGAATGGCGTATCTTTGGCGTATCTTTGTGCGGGCGTAACGTATCCTATTTACGTTACACCTCCGCAACTTTTACAGGCAAGTGCCGTATTCTCAAAGAAAGTTGCGGCGGCGTAGCGTAAATAAGCCGGCGTAAACCCGCCTAATTTAAATGTGGTAGATGTGGGCGTGTGTTATGTAAATTTTATGTGACCCCACGTAAATGACGCTTTTTACGAACGGCGCATGTGCCGT